>NC_061119.1:197058181-197217042 GCF_002878395.1 Capsicum annuum | reverse complement strand
TAACACATGTGAGTCATCATATAATTTGTCAATCACTTTCAGTTTATCAAGAATATCAATTCTCATAATGTAAATATCATTTAAATCTTTTGAAAGAATAACTTTCACAATTCCACTTTTAAATCACTTCACCATTCACCATAGACAGAAGGAAACACACACACACTGGGAGATCCTATAACTGACATAAACTATGTGAGCTATATGGAGTCCAACGTACAACTCACGTTGGGGAGAGCCATCGTATCCTTACCATCGGAGTAGGACTATCGATATCAAATCTACACAAACCAGTGATCACTATATAAACCAGCCTCAGGCTTACTCCTATGGGGGCACATAGTTCTAGGGAAGTAAGGTCTCTTTATACCTCCCACTCGGTGCTAAAGATTTCTCCCGTACTTAGCTCAGATCATTTCAAAGACAATCCATAACAAAATAATTTCAGTAATATATAAATATATATCGGGAGCCATCATGCTTCCCATCTATCATAATCAACCACGTTGTGGATTTATTTCACACTCGAGTTCAAAACAACTCCATTAAGACCAAAAGGTCAAATCATTCAAAATATCTCAAATATTTAACATCAACGTGCTTATAACATACACTTTCTAAAAAAACACAATTTCCAATGGGGATTAATGACCCAAATATCAAAATCATGATAAATATCGTTCAAGCTTCATGCTTTATATTTCCACACATGTAAATTCATCTTTCAAAATCATAAACATCAATATTTTATAATAATCATCATAAGATATGGGTTCATGCTTCAAATTCATAAAAATCAAATAAAAATTATGCCTTTGTAAAGAAAATTACTTTTGGGCACAAGAACGAAAGAGAGTTCTTGTTGAAAAACCCCACATACCTTGAATGATAAACTTTAGATCGATACTCATTTTTGAGATGTTAATCGTGCCTTTGAATGATGGTTCTTGGAGTTCTTGAACTAGGAACTTGGAATCTTGAATAAATTTGTAGAATTAATGGTGAACTTTGGAGGTTCTTGAAGTTGGATGTAGGAGCTTAGGGTTTTTTTTTGGAGGGAATTTGATGAAATATAACATATAATGCTTCTAATAGGATTTAATATAGGGTTTGGACGGATTTTGGGTAAGGAAAAATGACCAAAACACTCCTAAAAATCAAATAATTCTCGAATCTGTCCTTTGGTGGACTATTTTGATAGTTTGAAGTAGATCAACCATAACGTTTTACTTCGATATCCAAATTGGATGAAACCAATTTCATTAGAAAGACGACTCTCATATATTTCCGTTGACATATCGTATCTCACCCAGATCATTGTGTACGAGGATTTATGATCATTTGAAGTTTACCCAAAAATTCACTTTTGATAGGCTGAAGTAGATCGACCATAACTTTTTGCTCCGATAGACAAATTGGATGAAACCAATTTCATTGGAAATAGGAGTCACAGAGCTTTCCATTGATATATAGTAAATCACCCAGATCATTATTTAGAAGGAGTTATGATTGTTCAATGTTGGAGGAAAAATACGCCAGGCCTCAGTACTTTTTCCTGCACGTTTTACTGTTCACTACTATTCATGGTTCGATCGGAATGTTCATAATTCGTCACTCGGGTGTCCGTTTTGGATGATCCACATATTGTTGGAAAGCTTATTTGATATTCTACGGAATGGTGGTTTATAATCTAAGACATTCCACATGAAAAATTAATAACTCATTCTAGAAGATAGAACCCAATACGTTTACGCACAAAATTTGAACGAAAAATTTCCTGGGGTATTACACTCCCTTTACGCACAGGTATTCTTCCAATCACCTTTTGCTTTATAATAGTCTCCTCGTGTAACCCATCTATATAAAATTGAACCAGAGAAATTTTTATTGATTTTCCATTCTTGTTTGCAGTAGTGCGAGGCTTCGAAGGCCTTTCAAAAGTCCATTGAACCATTCAAATTAGTCTAATCACTATTCGATATTTACACTTCCACCAAAAACTTGAACCCTTCCCCAAACTTGACACATATCATGTCATTAATTATAACAGGGTATTGACCCCACCGTCCTGGAACCTTTGGTCTTATCAGTTTGTACCTATCAAACTAAACTATAAAATACAGGATCTTATTTGAAGAATTAATGTTTAATCGGTAAAATAATGTATTCATAAAATCATTGTACTTTTTGTGTGTCTGTCATTATAGCCTGATCAGTAATACATAACTCCCACGTATGATGCAGATCTATTCATCTGCACACACCTTATTCTTTCTACCCCACCATTGTCGGATAATGTTTATTCTTCACTTTCCATCATTAAGTAGTGTATAAAACCACAGAGGCTCAAAGGGTAACCATCTTCAATGTTAGAGGACTATAAGCCCGTCAAGAAAAAACAAGTGCTACAAGTAGTGACTTTTTACCTTTTTGGTTTTTAAATCTATTTATCTAATAAAATAGTCACCAATTTGGATTAATTCCCCATCTGTTGCAACTGATGAATTAGCCGTTAGAAAAAATTAAAACATCTCCTCCAACAGATAGGCCATCTGTCGCAATAGATAATTCATGTGTTGCAACAGATGTATCATCTGTTACACATACAAACGATCTGTTGCAACTAATGGTAAATCAGCTACAATAGTGGGTTCAGATGGATGATCTATTGCAACAAATCAATAATAATGATTGTTATTAAGTCTTAAGTCTCATACCATTTTGAAAAGGTGAGAAGTTTAAATGTAAAAGAAAAAGTTGCGTCTTTCCACAAAAAAACAAAAAGCCAGCAGTTTGAATGTAATTAATACAATAGACCTGAACAGTCATGCCTTTTTGCATAAATGATCTGTTGCAAAAAATCAATAATAACAGGTGTTATTAAGTCAATCATTTTGAAAAGGTGAGAAGTTTGGATGTAAAAGAAAAAGTCGCATCTTTTCACAGAAAACAAAAAACCAGTAGTTTGAATGTAATTAATACAATGGACCTGAACAGTCATTCCTTTTCCTAACACATTCAGATTCAATCCTCTATAAATAGGTTCCTCCACTGTTATTTATTTCTTACATTTTGTCTTTTCGGACTGCATCTTCAACCACTTCTCTTCAAAGAGCATATTCCTTTCTCGTTGAGGTAAGTTGTTTTTTGTGTAAATCTACCAGTTCATAGTGTACATTGTATTACATTAGGACTCTTTTCTTTACTTTTGTGTTTATTTTTTTTGTCAATTCATGCATGTTCTAGATATGGCTGATATAAAGTGGGACGTTGTAATTCTACAAGACACTGTCTGAGAACTTGAGTCATTCACGACCTGTGATAGGAGTTGTCTTCCATGAGAGCCTGGTTGATCATGGAGATTCACAAGCATAGAAGGGTCTTGCTTCTACTGTTTAAAGATTGGCCGACTGACAATAATAATATTGCTACTGATAATAATAATAATTTGAATGTGTTTTTTTTAATTCTATATCGGATCTATACCTAATGCATTTTGTTTTTTGTTTAATGGAGAATTTATTGTTGGTCGACTTTAGCTTTTAATTCTTATTTAATTTTCATTCTGTCTATTTCTTCTTCTAAACATGTCGATTGTTGGAGCCATAAGGAGCAATTTTGAATCCAGTAGCAATAGCAATTTTGGCATTTGAGTTCTTTCAACAAACAGACCATCTGTTGGAACAGATCAGTTGGGTTTCTGTTAGCAGATTATCCATCTGTTGGAGAAAAATATTCTAGTTTGATGGAAATGTGTTGTGTTCTTCCAGCTAATGTCCATTTGTTGCCACAGATGGTAATCTGTTGAAAATAATTGTGGTCTGCTGTATTATTTAGTTCAGGTTTTGCCTTTTTTTTATTAATGCACAAGTTATTAAAAAGATTTTTTATATACAATAAATGATAACATTACATTAACAACAATAAGTTAAATATATAAAAGTCCACAACAAACAATAATACAAGTTTTTGCAATTACAAAGATCATGGTGGATTACGATCCGGGTAGGTATTTCTATTGTAGCCAGCGCGCTTACATACGGAGCACTTGTTTCTTATTGATAAAAACGATTCTCTGACTCCACGCCTCCTCTTATGTGGCTTTCCTCCCAATTTGATAGTTCTTGGGTCAATATATGGAGGAGGTATTAATCTCCCCAAAAGCTCTGCAGGAACAACCCAAGATTCTTCGAAAGGCACCGAAGTAATATGCCCACTATATGCTATTTTATATTTTTCCACCGAATAATATGGAGTGGAGTGATCATAAATTTTAGATCCATATTTTGCACCATATTAAGCTCGAAGCGCTGCCATATCATGTGGACAAGGTATTTTGTCCAAGTCAAAAACTTTGCACGTATAAGATCTTGTTTGAAGATCGACCGTGGCAACTTCACCATGACTGGTGATACTGAATTTGTAATCTTCTATTTAATGAGATAATAACCTATTCTCCAAACTGATGTTCGTAGATATTATTTTTTTGATTTCTAGAACAAATGGGGTTCTTCTTGGGCCCGAAAAATGCACACATCTTTTGTTAAAAAATTGGCCATACTTCTTGTTTATTATTTCAAACAAAGCCTTCATGGGAAATTCTCTTTCATCACCAAACAATGAATTCACCAATTCAGTTATGTCTGATGTCATAATATTGTACCTATACAAAAGAATAACTTAGTACGACATCATACTAAACTTGTAACTCAAACAAGACATTAAATTCATAAGAATGTACCTATTTTCCAGACAGATTGCCCGACTCCATCTCTCGAAACCGAGACGTACGAGATGTTATGCTACCTTGGAATGCAAATTCGCTATTTGATTGAAATGGTATAAAAACTTCTCTCTACTATATGCTTTAGCTACTCTATATAAAAGGGTCACGACCCTTTCGTTGTGATAGTTGGTCTAAATTTATTCTCCAAGATGCCTGATGCAACAACCAAAGTAAGCTGAAGTGAAGAAAATTGAATCCATCTTTAGAATACTTGGATCCCTATCTAAAAAAATACAACTCTTCGGTTTCTTCGATGCAGCTTCGCAGTTGTTCAAAAAAAATCTATAAAAGGCATCATATTCCTTGTACGCTACACAAAAAGCGGCAGAAAAGATGTGATTCTCTGCATCCTGTGCCACCTCCACTAGAAGAACTCCATTATACCTGCTCCTTAAGAAGGTACCGTCGACGGCTATTCCTTTTCTCAAATATTGAAAACCTTGAATCCAAGCACCATAGGATACAAAAAAGTACTTGAACCTTATATATTCATCAACATAAAAGGTCATCTTACTTTCGAGATTTGTGGGTTTAATCATGTAACGGTAGGCATCCAGGAATGCATACCCATGCTCATGTGTCCCCCTAACCAAGTCCTTGGCAATCCCTATGGCTGTATATATCTTCTAATAACTGAATAGGACACCCAATTCTGTAAGGATTTGACTGTCCATAACCCTTGTAGAAGGGCCTTTTCCATCGGGGAAATTATTCTTGAAATATTTACCGAGGACCTTTGCCGTGGCGTAAGGATTTTGGCCCGACATGTGCTCCGAACCACATGTGTGATACTTTTCATGTTTATGAATGAAGAATCTGTCAGAACTTACATACTTTGCCACTCTCAACCACCACTTGCAGTTCGGATTAGTACATTTGTAGCAAAAGATACTACTCGAATTAATCACCTTCTTTATTCTGAAATCTTTTTTTAAGCAAGAAATAAACAAAGTGGTAGATAGTTATTTCTTGTCCTTGAATGATATTCCATTGAAAAATCTGATCTCATCATCTTGAAGATTGCCAAACTGTGTCGATCGAGAAGAACTGCCCACCATATTGGTGGCATCAATGGGCGTAGGTGTTAGATCATCATCTGGAATATTCATGTCTAGATCATCCAACCTATCATCAAAGATGTCTTGTTGTTGTTCTTCTTCTATGTTCTATTTCTCATTCTCTCTGGTCTTTTCAACCACGTATACCCTTAACACCGACCTAGATGAATCATTAAGATAAGTACATAACCGAACCTGATCGGTTATCTTGAATGATAGTACCCTCTGATTTTCAAAGGAGCTATGCATGTAACTGATGACGAGTTCTTCTGGTTCATAATTATGTCCACAATAGCTGAGGATTAAGTTCATGAAATCATCATGCGAAACATCACTTTGGACTATCATAGCTATCATCTCTAATATTTCACCTTTCTTCCAACTCCATACATATCAGTTGCTCTTCTCGATCAATTGACCATGACAATCCACCCCTATTGTTATTTATCCCTCCATTAGTGGTACCCAAATAAAGTCATTTATTAAAAAAAGTTAATAGTTATTTCATAGTACCGTACATGAATCCCAACAGATGTGTAATCTATTGCAACAGGTAAGTGATCATTTGCAACAAATTACTTACCTGTTGGGATTCATGTTATGCTTTTGAAGCTAATTTAAATAGACGATTCATCTGTTATAACAGGTGAATCATATGTTGTAACAGACTATATATCTGTTGCAATAAATGAAGCACCTGTTCCCTGCTGGGATAGATGTTACAGTACTAAGGCACTTTTGAAGCTGATTCCAATAGATGACGGACATGTTGCAACAAATAATTAACCTATTGCAATAGATGACTTACCTATTGCAACACACAACGCGTCTGTTGGAATCGAGGTCAAGTTTTATCTTAACAGGTTACTAATATGTCACAACAGATATTTACCGTCTGTTGGAATCGAGTTCAGGTTCTATTGTAACAGATCATTAATCTGTTGCAAATGATATTTACCCTGTTGCAACAGATGACACGTTTGTTGGAATCGAGTTCAGGTTCTATTTTAATAGGTTAGTAATCTTTTTCAACAGATATTTATCATGCTGCACCAGATAACTAATCTGTTGCAACAAATGACCCATTTGTTTGATTTATGTTAAGGCACTATAGAATCATAAACATGAATCCAACATATGAGTCTTCCGTTGAAACCGATGTCTCATCTGTTGTAACAGATGATTGATATGTTTAAACAGATGGCTCTTATATTGCATTCATGTTCGCGTGCTATCTATTGTTGAAAAAATAGCACAATAGCAGTTACTCAGATGACAAATTCAACTAAAAATCATAATTTGACTTACCAAAGTCTCCTATGAAGTAATGCCAAAGTGGAAAGTTTTGTACGAAACAATATTTGACCTAAGAAATTGATCAAATAGCAAAAGTAGCGGTAACAACAACAACAATGGTCAACAAGAAGAAAATGAAGATGATAATGAAGTAGAAGATGATGATAATGAAGCAGAAGATGATGATAATGAAGAAGAAGATGATGAATAAAGCAGCAGCAACAATGAACAATAAAAATTGTTAAGAGAGAGAAAACAACAATGGATGAGAAGAGAGAGAAACACACTTTTTTCCCCTCCATTTCCCGTTATATTAGGTAAACATTTGGGTCAAAGTGTAAATTTAAAAACTTGTGGGCTATTCTCAAAGTTACCCAACTTTCTTAATCCATAATAAATTAATTATCACCTCCACTCAATTAATAAGAATTGTGTCACCTACACCCCATTTTCAAACTCTTTTATCTCTATTAGCTCAAAGCCCCTAGTGTCTTACTCTTTAGTAACGAATGATGCATTGAAAATTTTAAAATCAAACTATTTAATTTTAATAAATTTTTATGAATAAATGTATCAAAATAATAAAAAACAAACTACAAAATATTTAGTTTTTATGTTCATCTTTAATTTAATATGAAGTGAACAGATAAAGCAAATAAAAATTAATTATTTTTACGCTTCAAGATTTCACCAACCTTTAATGATGACAACAATAACAACAATATACACAGTGGAGAGAAGAATCAAAAGAGTTTTTTGTATTTTTTTTTAAGAAATAGTATATGGAACCCTTTCTTTCGCTTTTAGTAGCATTCTAGAAAAATCGTTAGGGCTTATTAACTTTAAATTATAATTACTTTTAAATTTTAATAAAGAGACCTACTAATTAAGAAAGTCAAAGTCAAATCAATTGAAAGTAATTTTAAATTTTTAAGTTGTAGGTCTCTAATTAAGAATTATTTTAATAAATAATATTAATTTTTGAATTATTTTAAATTAACTACTTATTATTAGAAAATAATAAACATTCTTATACAATTAAAATATCATGATATAAAGCTCTTCTAAAAATGTCAAATAGAGGCTTAAATAGAATGTAGTAGCCAAAGGGGATCAACATCTGCACTTAGGGGTGTTCATGGGTCGGTTTGGGTCGGTTATTGGTCAAAACCATAACCAAACTAAATTAATCAGTTTTTAAATTTCAAAAACCAAACCAAACCAACACAATAAAATAACCGTTGGTTTGGTTCTTGTCGGTTTCGTTCGGTTTGGTTCAATTTTTTTGGCTTTTTTCGGTTTATAACTTTAACTAATGATAAAGTTGAAATAAAAAAAAAAAACAAATTCAATCAAACATAGTGTTGTGTCCTAATCTTGAAACTAAGATATCAATTTAGTGTTATATTTAAGCAAAGCCACGAACAACACCATATGAACGCTTCTAAAAAAATTATTTACAAACTACATATAAGAGAACGATATAATAAACCCCCCAAAAGGTGAACACATAAATTTTTTTGCTCAATAGGAACCAAAAAGAAAGTTCAAAATTAGTGATTATTTATAATCTAATTAAATTCACCTGTAAAATTCTCTAGACAACAAGATAATTTTCACAATTAGTATCGTTTGTTATTCAAAGTGCGAAAATTATTTAGAATCTCATAACGTACTGTCAACTAGATGAAGACATATGACTAAAAGAGTTACGATTAAATTTAAATTCATGATTAAAATTTAAAATGTATCAAATATTTAGTTTTTATTCAAGAATAATATATAAATAATATATATATATATATATCGGTTTGGTTTAGGGGTGTGCGACAACCAAACCGACCAATAAACCGAACTGATAATAATGCTAATGGGTTATTGGGTTATTGGGTTAATGGTTTTTTATTGGTTTTGTAAAATATTTTATTGGGTAAATGGTTCGGATTTGGTTTTAAAGGATACACTAAGGGGTTGTTTGTTTTGAAAATGGTTATCCCGGGATAACTAATTATCCCAGGATAAAATAAAAGAACACATTTTCCTTTGTTTGGTTGGAGGGATTAATCCAACCCGGGGTAACTTATCCCACCATTTTCCCCTTAGTCCTGAGATAACTAATCGCGGTATTAGTTATCCCGGGATAACCATTTGCAAACCAAACGATACCTAAGTTATTATGTTATCCCTATTTATGTTATATACATAAATATCTATATTAATTCTCTCTCTCTCTCTATATATATATATATACATATATATATATATGCATTATTTATTCACAATTTAGTGATTCACAAAGTATTAACCTATTCAGGGCAACAAAGGAACAATATAAAGCTTGGGTATTATCATATTAGAAAGCTTGAAGCATTTAATAGCTTCCAACAATTAGGATTTAATTTTTTTTTGAACTAACATTCAGTTCAAGTTTGAAGATTCTTGTAAACTAAAATGAATTGCATAGAATTTTGGCGGTAACTGAGATTTCATTTTTTTATGTTAGTTGTTACTATTTCTATTTTATGAGTATTTTCTTATTGGTTAAACCAAAAACCGAACCGTTAAGGACCAAAAACCGACAAACCGAAACCGATAAGAAAATATCTTATTGGTTGGTTATTGGTTTTACATATTTAAAAATAAAAAATCGATAATCCAAACCAATAACAAATAAAACCGAACCAAACTGACCGATGCACACCCCTAGTTCAGTTTGGTTATTTTGTCAGTTATTTTAAAGTAAAACCAAAACCAAACCACATAAGTATCGATTTTTTAAATTTGATGTTGCCATTGAACCCAAAACGTCAAGATTAGACTAGTAGCAAATATGGTTTATATTGACGGGATCCCGGTCAAATCCTGAGGGTTTGATCGAAGTTTGGTAGGCTTGCACCAAAATCAACATCAACTGATATGTGATGCAATCTCTTAAGCGGTAGTTGCTTTAGCGATCCGAGACCACTTTACTGGCTAGGCATCACTTAAGCGGTAGCTTTAGCATCCTGGTACCGCTTTAGCGGTATTTGCTTGAGCAGTCACTTTACTACTTAAGCAACAACCGCGATATATAACCCTTTTTTTCCAATTTTCCTCCATTGTTGGACCTCCAAACTTTGAAAGGCAATTTTCAAGGATTTCAATGTTGATTTTCTTGGGGGTAGCTTTTAAATTCATAATCCCACTATTTTTTCTTAATTTTGTCTTCAAAAATACCTTTAAATCATGATTTTATAGTGAAAATTAGAGTTTTTGCCGATAAAGTTTAAAAAGGGAGTTTCTTCATTTTGAACCTCGATTTTAATCTTTTTTTACATGATTTTCCACTATAGACTCCTATAACCTTGAGGAATTCATTTTAAAAATAAAATTTTGATTGTACCCCTTTCATTTTAGAGATCATTTTTCGAATTTGTTTTGATCCTGCTCCGAATATGGGCAATATGGGTATCATTAGCTTTTTTTAACGTGAAGATGCTTTATTTGAATATTGTAGTTGATTTCGAGGCCATTCATAAAGAAAAGGTTCCGTATTGAGGCACTTTAGATTGAGATTTCATCATTTTGAGATAAGTTATGACGTAACTTCTTTTAGATAGAGCTGCGTAGTTAATGCATAAGTAAATGATGCCATGAGTTGGAAAAATAATCATGGGGTTTATATTTCAAAATTATTTATACTGACCTATATTTTTGTGGGGGCTTATATGTTGTCGTTATTGACTTGTGATATTTGGTATTATATGTTATCCATGTGGAGGATTTATTTGACATCATTGGCCTAATATGTATATCTAAATGCCTTTATTATAGATATGATGCCTGTACATAGGCTTGTTTTACTAATTTAGGCCTTATTTGTGCATTTAATTATTTTTATCTTGATAAAATACCCGAGTTAGGCATTCATATGATGTTAATGATATCTTGTATATTAAAAATCATAAATTATGGACATATTAAGTTGATTCTAGGTTCACCTGTATATATATATATTCCGTGTTGGATGGATTGGACATCATTGTTTGAGTTAATTTATGAGATACTGGTACCACTGAAAAATACTATTTTTGAAACAAAATGCTTGAACACAAGATGGAGAGGAAAAATTGAGATATGAGATACAATCTGTAAGTTGTGAACCTCCTATGGGTCCTGTTTGATAGTTGTAAGCTCGATGGGTGTATATGGAAAGTGATGCGATGAATTTCACCATTCGTTCCACCCACATTGCATTGTATTGCATACATATCTTAATTGTTTCCATAGTATATATGTAAATATATATATATATATATATATATATATATATATATATTAGAATTGTTAGTGGAGACGGTGTGAGTTACCGTTTGAGACTTTTCTATTTGCAAGTAACGTGCTCATAGTACATTGTACTTATTTTATTTCCTACTTTGCTCAATTGGCCTATGATCAAACCTACTGAGTATAAGTGGACAGTACTCACTCCTACTATGTCCTTTCGATGCAGATCCCAGTACAATTATGACTACGAAGGTTGATTCGTGTGGTGGAGTTGGTGACATTTTGAGGTACTAGTCACACTAGGCTTATTAGGGTTGACTCCAGACTTCTTATATCTATGAGTTGTTTTTATTCCTACTTTGGAGATAGATTATGTATTTTCTGTTCCGAATATTGTATTACATGCTCTTATGCTGTGATTCTAGATTTTGGGATTGGATTTTATAGATTTCTTTCATGTTTCATCGTAATTATATTTCATGATTGGCTTGACTTCGTTCTAGGACTCTCACTTGAGTGTTTATTACTGTATTTGTGTAATCCTTTTCTAGTTCGGATGATTGGCTTATATATCTAAGCTTAGTCACGATAAGTGTCATGATGACCTAATTTTGGTTCTTGACGAGTTACTTCTTCTAGATATCTTAATAGAATCCATGATTTGAAAATACTTGGACAGGTAAAAAATGGAACTAATTAGAATCAATTTTTAAATCAGGCAAAGTTGACCATGACCAACTTGTTGACTAACAAATGTAGAATTTAGATGTTCGATTTTCTGGATCAAAAGTGAATATCTGTGACTTATATATGACTCAATAGTAGACGGCCTAATTTAGGGAAAAATAAATTTCTCCTTCTATGAAAAATTCTTTTCGCTCAATTTAGTTATTCTTTTTATATTTTACAAGGGCATGAGAATTGGGGTTTCATTTTTTAATTATGAAATCGAAAGATCTGAAATGTGAATCACATGAAATATTAAATAAGGAATTCCAAGAAAGGATAAATGTTTGTTGAACAACAAAGGTAACAACACTACCGACAACTTCTTCAATTGCTTTAGGTCTAGAAATTCTCTTCAGGTTATTAAAAAATTGGCCTCTTTGCTTGGTTGTTTGGGGAAGCGCGGTGCACTAAAGATACTGCTATGCACAGTGTCCGAGCAAGGACCCCACCATAAAAGTGTATTATACGCAGCCTTACCTTGCATTTTTGCCAGAGGCTATTTCCAAGGCTTGAACCTATGACCTCCTAGTCACATGGCAGCAACTTTACCAGTTACTCCAAGATTCTCCTTCAACTTGATGATTTTATTGCTAGTTATGCTTGTTTTCTTTTGATTAACTAGACTATGCAAGTCCTTTATATAAATGGAGAAAAGTAACTATTTTAGATTTCTATTTCAAACTATACAGTGAAAGCTTACTTAAATTAAGATATGAACAAATTTATTATAACTAACTTTTATACACATGTGATGCACGTGTATAGATACATAATTTTATCCATCCAAAAATTAATTTTTACTCATTTTTACATCTCCCTACCCTACCCCTACCTTACCTCTACCCCCACCTAATCCTACCCACTTTCTTACACATCCATCGAACACTCCACCTATCAACCCACTTACCTCACAATTGCTTTCGACCAAAAACAGTAATACAACAAACACAAATACACGTCCATAGAGAATATTTACACACATATGTCACCGACTCATTCTTTATTGTGCCAGTGGCACATAATTTTGCCCATTTGGCGCTCATGGTTCCCCCCTTCTATGGGCCAGCCTTTCTTATTTCCCAGGGCTTTAGCATGATCATGTGCCTGTGGGAAGCTCGCCTTAAAGGTTTTCTCCCTGTGGTGCCGCTCTATCAATATGTCGGCTGACATAGCCAATGTATAAGCAACTCTTGTGGTGCACCTTCAATCCTTGGGTCTCATCCATATGCGCTCCTGGGGATGGCTACGGACATACTCGTCCCTCGCCTGGTTCTGAGCATCACCATCGCATGAACAATCCTATCTTCAAGCTTTACATCGCCTTGTGCCTATGCACTTGACTTTTTCTTCGCCCGAGCAAGGTAACCCTTAATCCTTGGCCTTTGTCTCAAGTGTCTTCCTTAGTTATGACCTCTTATGTTTTATGGCATAGCCAAACATAGACCACGCAACTTGTATCCAACTTCCATAGGTGTCGCCCCACAACTGCGCGTCTAGGCCAACGAACCCTTGCTCGCTTGGCTAAACCTTGGCCAAGATCACAAGTCAGCTCACGAGTCTCTTGGGGAAAGTATCTTGATTGCTCTATCGGCTTGGAGGCATCCTTTCATCACTTAGACAGCCCACGGGGCATATAGGTTCATACAGCCAACCTCTAGCCTTGTTGGGGCACCCAACGCTGGTCCACCCAACCCTGTGTTGCCCATAGGGTTCTCGAGCCCTATGAGTACCTTGCGCATTCCTTTGACATACCAAGGCAGGCCCTTGAGGTTGTCCCTCAAGGAAGAACACTTGGGGAGGCCATCTGTCGACACACCCCGGGGAGGCTGGTAGGCTATCACTATGTATACCCTCCTTATATATGCTTAAAATAAATAATCCCAATGTCTGGCACTAGACATCATTCTGCCCGAGAATCATACTGGGGCTTAGACTATCCATCCGACCTCTAAATTGGGTGCCATTTGTTCCTAGTCCTTTCTCTTGACTTCCTTCACACCTCCATGAAGTTTCATCCCATTCCTATACTTGTGGAACGAGTTATGGCCTTTGGACTAATCAAAAATTACGATAATGCAACTGGACCTTGGCCAAGTCAAGCCCCTATCGAAACGGACTCCAAATGACCCCAAATTTGGTAAGCATACATAAGGTACCATTAAGAACATCACCTTAAACCGGAATCCTTAGATTCCACTTGTAGCTCAAAATGGCACAGTACTGACATCGAACACCTTACACGATCCTCACCATGCCTCCACCCTCTTAGGCTCACACCAAGACTTCTTCAAATCAGCTTGGCACTCTTAGTACATGTCATGAAACATATATAGATGCTTGTTCCCTCATGTTATGCCCCTTTTCCTTATCTCTAACTTTTGCTCATCCTTCAGCACATGCCGCTTACATAGTTGGCAAGGGTGCGGCCTAGTTGGCACGCACAATCCTGCCGGGTGACAGGCCCCAAAACTTTGGGGCGTCACACCCTCACACACCTGAAGTAGTCATTTTCTCCAATGACATACGACACCGATGACAACCCAAAGTCTGCACCCGTAGGGATTTAGATCACGACCCCCAAATCGTTATGCGTAGGAACTCTTACGAGCTCCTTCTAAAAAATGGAGTCAGTCCCCTTGCCCTTCTCCTCCAAGTTTTATCCAAGAATGCACTCCGCACTTATGGTCGTATGGTGTCTCTGCACCTGCACCCTCTGGTGACTAACTTTGCAGTGACCTCAAGTCATATCCACACCATGCTCCTCACGTCCTTCATCTTGTCCGGGAATTTGTTTCCACCCTGGCGATCCTACTAGCCCATCCATACCTGGTATATCTATCCTTTCGATCCTTTGCCTCTGGCACACAACTATCTTCCCTCCTGGACTTTCACCTTTTTAGCATAATATAGTTAGGTAGGCATCCCTCGAAGTGGCATCTTTGCCAACCATGCCCTCATGGTCCTTTTCTCATTTCTTCAAGCGATGTCATTGGCGGTAGCCCAAATCACAAAATTTGTCCCAATCATCATTCACAATAGCATTCGGAAACCCATGGTCACCATGGAACCTTTTGGCATCTCATATGCTCCGCGCCCATAGGTACCTCGCACTCTCTTAGGATATACCTTTGGCAAGTACTTCTTATCTCAAAGTGCCAGCATCTGCACACTACTCTGTGAATTAGACACTTCATTCAAAACTTTCTCTTTCCCTTCGAAGTCCTTCAATGTTTGGCGTACTCCCATACCTATATCCTATGGCGAGAAATCCCTTGGTTCACCCATTTACGGCCTCCGACCTACTCTTCTACTTTTGGAAAGAACCCATCCTCAAACTTGGAACCCAATCTATTTTCGGCTCTTTAGCTAATCCCACTTTGATGATTTTCCTTACCCATAGTACTTTGGCACAACACCTCTCCATGAAATGGTTTGGTTTTGACATGCCGCTCATACACCTGATGGATTTACCCCCACCTGACTTTTGATGCCCATCTTTCTGTAAAGAAGCCTGCACTCAGGTCCTTCTTTACGTTGTCGCGGCCCATTGGTCCACTTGGTGCTAGGCTGGTTCTTGCCTTGCATAGCACTCTCTCAACTTGCAAGCTCCGCTTGCCCATCCTGTAGGCTTCACTACCCCCTCATCCTGCATGGCTCTCTTCTGTAGGGACTCTCCTGCTACTCTTTGCAACCTATTAAATGGCTAGGTTTCATTTCGACTTTGAGTCCGACTTCCTTAGACGGACCCCTTTATGCGCCTTCCGACAAATCTCAAGTCCAACCTTCACGGTGGACACTCAACTTGATGCCTTAATTGCATCCATGGTAAGATCTAAGCATATATAAGGGGGTATACATGGTGACAGCCTACTAGCCTCCCCCGGGTGTGTCGACAGATAGCCGCCCCAAGTGTGCTACCTTGAGGGATGACCTCAAGGGCCTGCCTTAGCAAGGAATGCGCAAGGTACTCATAGAGCTCGGGAACCCTATGGGCAATACAGGGTCCGATGGACTAGCGTTGGGTGCCCTGAAAAGGCTAGAGGTTGTCTATATGAACTGACATGCCCCGCGGGATGTCTAAGTGATAGAAGGATACGTCCAAGCCGATAGAGAAATTGAGATACTCTCCCCAAGAGACTCGTGAGCTGGCTTGTGAGCTTGGCCAAGGTTCAGCCAAGTGTACAAAGGTCCATTGGCCTAGACGCGCAGTTGTGGGGCGACGCTGGGCTATGGAAGTTGGATACAAGTTGCGTGGGCTATGTTTGGCTATTCCATAAGACAAGAGAGAGCATGTCTAAGAAAGACTCTTGAGGCAAAGGCCAAGGATTGAAGGTTGCCCTACTCGGGCGAATCAAAGGCTAAGTGCACATGCACAAGGCGATGTCAAGCTTGAGGATAGGACTATGCATGCTATAGTGATTCTCAGGTCCAGGCGAGGGATGAGTATGTCCGTAGCCATCCCTGGGAGCGCATATGGATGAGATCCAAGGATTGAAGGTGCGCCAAAAGAGTTGCTTATACATTATCCATGTCAGCCGACATGTTGATAGAGAATCACCAAAGGGAGCAAACCTCTGAGGCGAGCTTTCCACAGGTATAGGATCATGCTAAAGACCTCAGAAACGAGGAAGGATAGCCCATAGTTGGGGGAACCATGGGTTCCGCACGGGCAAAATTGTGTGCCGCTGACATAGTGAAAAATGAGCTCGTGGCATACAGCTCCATTTTTATGTGGGATTGGTCACTCACATAGAGCACAACATACATACAGAACTCCATTTTCTTTCCTTTTCTTCTACAAAGTAAATACGCACACTCACTAACAATACCACTACACACACTAATACATACAGAGAAAATCAGGGAGTGAACAAAGGGAGGAAAAATAGTGAAACAGAGAGAAAAGATAGTGAATTTTTTTAAAAAAAAAAGAGATCGATAGAGAGTAACACAGTTTAAGCAAGAGAGAAAGAGATCGGAGGAGAAACTGAGATGCAGGAGAGAGAGAGGAGAGAAACAGTAGTCCCCATCATGCTACTATTCTGGCAACCTCTTCTTCACTGGAACATAGTGAAAACTCATCAGGTAACCCATTGAAATCGGTGAGAACTCACTGTAATTAGCAACAACAGTGCCTAAATCGATTGAACCCAAACTATTTCAATCTAGTTCTAGCAAAATCCATCTGCAAAAGACTAAAACAGTAATGAATAATGAATTCGGGTATGGGTCTTTGGTTATTTTGTGATTTTAGTTTGAGTTGTTGAAAAGTAGAAAAAAATTCAACATCAACATTATCGATTTTGGGATTCGAGTTGGGTTGGTTTGAAATTGGTGATTTAAGATCCAAATTGAGGTTTTCTTCTACCTTTTAAATTGGTTTGGGGTTGAATTTTATACCGAGTTGGATGTATTCCTTATCGAGGTTCAAATTGAGGTTTTCAAGGTGGGTCTATCTTCGATGTATCGAAATCGACAATTGAGGTCCAATTCTATTCTTTCCCTCTTTTTATTTCATTGTGTACTATATTTAGTATGTTGGATTGAACATCGTGTGTTGGTTTGATCCTTGTTGGTGATGAATGTGTGTTTGTTTTGATCCGTGATTGGTTCTCTTGATTATGGTTTGTATGGTGAAATGGTATCTCATTTGAGAATTAAAATTGGTTGTTTGGGGTGAAATTGAAATTGATAAAAGTGAATACGTATTTGTTTTGATTCATTGTTAACGGTTTAATTCAGAATAAGCATAAATGTTGTTGGAACTCAACAGCACTATGATAGGTCGAAGTCGATAGGTAAATTATAGGTTTTTGGGGTAGGCAAGCCTTAGGATTCTATATTAACGAATGTGTTCATGCTTGTTTGAAATAGTTTCCTATTTATATCATATTTTTATCAAATGTATTTATTTGTCGGGGAATGTTCCGAGGTCACATGTATATATTTATTCATCGGAGAATGCCCTGAGGTATCTTGTACTCAGAGGACATTCGTGAGAAAGGCCCGAGGTGTTAGGTAAAGCATAGTCTAGGATTAATTTAGAATAGGATTTACATTTTCTCATTTTTTTCTATTTCAGGACTGTATAATTCAGACTAGACATTATATTTTGGATTATTTTGTCTTGTTTGTTTGACTGATTGTTTTTAGGTATTTTGTGTGGTTTATACATTCGTCGTACCAAAATAACCGATACGCTCCACCAAGAGATCGTGGTCAAAGGGTGCCTAACACCTTCCTCTCGGTCAATAGAATTTCTTAGCTGGAATCTCTTTTCGCAAATCAATTTTAAGGAGTCAAACAGTTTTGAAAAGAGTTTCCAAAGGTGACTTGGCACATCGAATTTATGTCAAATGATGACTCTCAATAAATAATGTAAATAATCCTTTTTTGAAATAAATTTTTATTTTGTCACTTAATAATAAAAGCCTTTTCAAACTTAAAATGATCTTTTAGTGAAAAAAAAAGGGGTGTGATAGTTTTGCAACTCTGCTGGGGACTTTACCAAATTCGAGCTTATTTTTTGGAGTTGTATAGGTTTTGTTTGACATTATGGGTGTATATACATTGTTTATGTTATTGTTCGTATTTGTTTTATCATTGTTGATGTCTACTTGCTACGTGTTTACAATTTTTCTTTATGTGTTACCGCTTTATATTTGGCATTATGTGCATAACCCGAGTCATTCTTTCTGCAACAAGTTCATAATACACGCGTTGTACACGGCCTCTAGCTGAGTCACTCTTATTTTAGGAGGGGGAGCCATTAGGTTGTATGGTGTAGGTGGAAAGCAAAGCAACCACTATCGACCATACGCTCCCCCGAATAGCCTTGTTAGTGAACCCCAATGTAGGTCAGCCTTTAGGTCATGCTTATGTGCATCACATTGAGACTTAGCGGGACCCACTTTGTCCTTTATAGGAAACTCACCTCTAAAGCATCTCTACATGCTAAATGTTGTATCTCTGAGGATAACGTGGTCATTTGACAGATTGATTTGGGGAAAACATATGTTAGAAGTCAAGTTTGTAGGCAAGGAAATGTTGAAAAAAAATGGGGAAAAAGAAAAAGTGCGTTAAAAAAAAAAAGAGAGAGATTTTTTAAGTTTTTTAGATTTTTTGATGGTTTTTTTTCTTCATAATCCAAAAAACTCAAAAAGATTTTTATCTTTTGCATTCATTTCTAAAAAAAAAAAATTATCAAAAAATAAATTCTTTTGCTTTCTTTAGTAAGCATTCATAATTCAAAATTTTCAAAAAGATTTTATCCAATAGGAGTTTTTTGTAAAAGAAAAAATGCAAGAAAAAAAAGATAGAAGTTTTGTACATTTCATATAATGAAAATGCCAAAAAGATTTGTTCTTTCATAGTTGTTGGTGTCAGTTTTATGTGAAGTGTCAAGTTGAAACCCCAAAAGAGATTTTATTAATGTTGTTCATCGTTTGTCTTTATTCGTGTCTCTTATGTCAAGGTGCAGTTTGTTATTTAATCTTTGAACTACGTACCCCTGATTCTCCTCTCTCGGGAGTGAGATACGTAGGCAACCTATTGTGGGTTCGGGGATCTTATTTAAAAAAAATAAAATAAAAAAATATTTTCTTCACTCTTCATTTAGAGTAGGTGTTTTATATACATCTTTAAAAGAAAACCACAAAAAGTTTTTTCTTTAATAGGTTCAAGTTTCGTTTTTGATATAAAATTCAAAATCAATAACTCAAAAAAAAATTTCTTTGGTAATCATAGGTCTCATTTTGTATAGAGATTTTAAAATTGAAAAAGATCAAAAAGAGTTTCGTCAATTCTTTTGACAACTTATTTTTTTTCTTTTCTTCTTAAAGTTTCAAAGAAAAAGAGTTTGATTGGCCATTTTGGCAAGACTTCACGAACTACGCACACTTGATTCTCCTCTTTAGGGGGTTAGATACATAGGCGCCCTTTTTGGGTTCAGTGATCTTTTTCAAAGAAAAATAGTTTTTGAAAAAATATTTCATTCTAATGCCTTTGTTATTTCTTATTCAGTTAATTTAAGGTGGTTGGTTTGTGGTATTTGGCTGGTCCTTCATATTGCACCAAGTCAAAGAGAAAGTTATGAACAACAGTGATAGCGAGGTTGTTGTCACTAATAAAATAGGGAGTTTGGGGAATGAGAATTTAGGATCTAATGATGAAACCTTGAAATTAAAGCGCCAAATAATAGGTCGAGCTTGGGCTAATGGGTTGCCTTCTCCCTCATTTTCCATGGATAATCCAAAAAATTCTTTTAGCTTACTATAGGGTAATACTACCCCAACTCTTTCAATATTCATTTCCTAACTCCTCAACACAAAAATACCACATACTCGGCTTCACTAGTTGTTCAAGTTTTTGCAATACCTCCCCCACCTGAAGCTCCTTCTTTTTGTGTTTATCCATTGATTGGGCCTCCCACTCTACGAGAGAGTCCGTATCACAATATGGAAGATTGTCGTGCTTAAAAAAAAGAAATAAAAAGGATGATTTAAGAAAATTAATCGTAGTGTAGAACATTGACACTACGAGCATCACACAGAATCCTTTACCAACACATGATAATGCACAATATGTGGGAAGCAATGAGTCAAGCATCAGGATCCAGAACTTATTTGTTGAAGGAAATGTGTTAGCTAGCGGTTAAAGCTCTAGTCACAATGATATGCAAATCAGTGGCTAAGATGTCAAGCTCTGCAATTGGGAAGTCATTTCTCTCCTTACTAGGAAGGATTGTTGGTAGTTTTTTTGTTTTCCTTTCTGTTTTTCAAATTATTTCAGTGTTGTAGTTTAGAATCTATCTTGTTTTATTTCTCTTTCATCTTTGTTTAAATCCTTCTATCTTTTCTTTCACTGAAATGTGGTGTCCCTTGTCATTTTTTCTTATTTTAAGTTGTTTTTTTTGTTTTCTTGGCACAATACATTTTATGTTGGATTTTAGTGTTATGACATGCTTGCGGAATTTCTAGTCAGATCTTAAAATTAAGTTTTAATCATGAAACATTGAATCAGAGGGCTAAAGTTAGGAAAAGAGAACATCTGAGAAAATAGGTGGAGTGTCAGTCATTTGATGATCAAGTTGAAGCCTTCATTAAAAATCAGGACAATTATTTTGAGAATCACAAGAATAATTTGATCGTCAATTGAAAGGCATATCTCAATTAGGTCAAGCAGTGGATGCAGGATCCTATATTAAGAGAAACATAAAGATAATCAACTCTATGGGAGCATGAGTCATTCGATGTGAGAGACGTACAATTAATGTGGAGTTGTATGTCGGACAAGTGCAGAAGTAGTGACACACATGCTTAGGGCAAGTTAGTGCTCTAAAATGTGTCACAAATGATCTTTATTTTTCATTTTCATATTGCATGTTATGTACTTGCATTCTTAAGGATTGATATGATGAAGACATTTTATTCTGCTATCAAAAAATTGTGTCATCCTTTGTTTAACCCATTTGAGCTTTAATTCTATTTTCTTTAATACCCGTCTTTTGGAATCAAGATAGAGTCAGTAAAGTTAAAAAACATCGAGTAAAAAATAGAGTCCAAAAAGTTTTAAAAAAAAGAGAAAAAAAGAAAGAAAGAGAAAAATATGTCAAAAAAAAGAAAATAAAAGAAGAGAAAAGAAAAGAGTGTTAAGAAAAATAGAGTAAGAAAAGGTCCCAAAGAGAAATAGAGTCAACAAAAGAAAAAATCAGAATCATCAAAAGAATGAGCTGTCAGAACTACGCGTGACCTGATTCTCCTCTATTGGGGGTGATACGTAGGCTGCCCTACTCCGGGCTCGGTTAAACCAAATAAATAATTTATAATAGTCCATTCAAAAGAAACTGGGGCATAGGTTAATCCTTATTGTTTGAGTAGATTCCAAAAGTTGTAAGTCCTACCCCACTTCAAGTGTCGTTTGGGCCTTATGTCATCTTTTCTTTCTAACCTTATCCTAAAGTCAAGTTACAACCAAAGAAAGACCTTCAGATCAATCTTTGAGAATGTTAAGGCTAAGCATGCAATGAATATGATGACGCACTTTGGGAACTACTTGTCTTCCTCAGCATAAGGAATCAGGGGGAAAATAAAATGAGATAGTCTTATTAGTGAAAACCCTTATGGGAACCATAAGACAGTGGTAAGTTGAGAGAGATAAAAATGAGAGAATCCTATCAATAAAAACTCTTACGAGCACTGTAAGACGATTGTAAGTTGAGAGAAATAAAAATAAGAGAGTCTTATTGGTGAAAACCCTTATTGGCACCATAAGATGATGATAAGCTAAGAGAAATAAAAATGAAGGTCTCATTGGTGAAAATCCTCATAGACTCCCGGATTGAGAGAAATGAAAATAAAGGAATCTCATTACCTTAAGGCAATGATGAGCTGAGAGAAAGAAAATGAGAGAGGTCTGTTGGCGAAAACCCTTCAAGGTATCACTAGCCAAATGAGGTCTATAAGTGAAATTGACCTAAGAAAGAAACTTAATTTTAGGGTCATTAATTTAATAACAATTGGTGGAAAGTTTGAATTAAAAGATCAGGCAGCTTAATCCAAAATGCATGGCATAATCATTAGAAATGATTGTCATTTTTAGATAATTTTTTTTCTTTTATTTTCTTTTAAAAAAGGATCAAACATTGTCTTTTCTTTCTTCTTTATATTTCTATTTTTGTTCTTTTGAGTTTTCCATTCGAATAGAAAATTATTTTTTCTCATCTTTGAGTCAAGTTCATGATGAAACAAGTGGGAAAGGATTTAAAAACTTGTTACCAACTTCTTCAATTGCACAAAGCAAGACGGAAAAGGCCAGTACATAAAAGAAACATGATCTTAAGCCGAAACAAGGCATGCAGAAAGTCTTGTCAACAGGAAAGTTTGGAGGATTTGTGGAAATACCAAGGTTCAAGGAATTTTTTTGAAACATAGTAGAACCGAGATATGGTGTTTGTTTCAGAATCACTCATAATAACCTGAGTTTGGATCAATGGTTCAGCAAGGTAGTAATGTGCCATTAGTTGGAAGCAAGATTAAATTTCAAAAATGCAAGAGAAATCGCCTCAAAAGCCAAAGCCGCAAGCCAACCACCATGTTTAAACTCACAAGTTTTCATTGTATGGAATAGGAACAGTTGCTACCTTCAAATCAAAGGCTTCAAAGAGCGAATATTTAGAGATGCAATTCCTTGTTTCTGCAAATGCAAGAGCAATGTTGATGTACAGGTTTGGTAATTACAATTGTGGTAAAACTCATCATCTTGTACCCCTAAGAGATACATTCTCTAATTTAGGTCTTTTATATCACATGGCTAGGAGGTGCACTTTCTAATTTGAGTTGTTAATCCTAAAAGATGCACTTTTAGCGAGTATTTTGCACTTTCACTCTTAAGATACGAATCACTGGTCTTAATCATTCCATTTTACCCTCAAAAGGTGCATTTTCTGATTAGAATCTTGATTCATCTTTGCCTTATGCATTGTTGCAAGTAGTTGTGATTCGGTTAGACACCCGCAAAAGCATTTGATGATAAACTGGGGCAAAAAAAAAATTTTATTCCTGTTATTTGGAAATCTACTTTATTTTCAGGATCCTCCTGGAGAATGAGAATTAACTTTATGTTCAAGACCCTCTTGGAGAATGGAAATTTACTTTATGTTCAGGATCCTCCTGGAAAATGGGGAACTTACTGTCATTCAGGGCTCTCCTGAAAAATGAGAACTTATTTTCAT
This sequence comes from Capsicum annuum, assembly GCF_002878395.1. Classification (NCBI taxonomy): domain Eukaryota; kingdom Viridiplantae; phylum Streptophyta; class Magnoliopsida; order Solanales; family Solanaceae; genus Capsicum; species Capsicum annuum. Next base: position 197,193,176 of record NC_061119.1, on the reverse strand, counting down.
TTAGGACCCTCTTGGAAAATGAGAATTTACTTTATGTTCAGGACTCTCCTAAAAAATGGGAGTTTACTTTATGTTCAGAACCCTCCTGAAAAATAGGAATTTACTTTGTGTTCAGGACCCTCCTGGAAAATGGGGATTTACTTTATTTTCAAGACCCTCCTAAAAAATGGGATCTACTTCAATTCAGGACCCTCCTGAAAAATGGAAAATTTACTTCAGTTCAGGACCCTCTTGAAAAATAGGGAATTTACTTTATGTTTAGGACCCTCCTGGAAAATGTGAATTTACCTTACGTTCAGGACCCTCCTGGAAAATGGAAATTTACTTTGTGTTCAGGACCCTCCTGAAAAATGAGAATTTACTTTATGTTCAGGACCCTCCTGGAAAATGGGAATTTACTTTCAGTTTTAGACCCTCCTAGAAAATGGGAATCTACATTATGTTCAGGACCCTCCTGGAAAATAGAAAATTTACTTCAGTTCAGGAACCTCCTGGAAAATGGAAATTTACCTTACGTTCAGGACCTTCCTGGAAAATGAAAATTTACCTTATGTTCAGGACCCTCCTGGAAAATGGGAATTTACTTTCAGTTTTGGACCCTCCTGGAAAATGGGAATCTACATTATGTTCAGGACCCTCCTAGAAAATAGAAAATTTACTTCAGTTCAGGAACCTCTTGAAAAATGGAAATTTACCTTATGTTCAGGACCTTCCTGGAAAATGGAAATTTACCTTATGTTCAGGACCCTCCTTGAAAATGGGAATTTACTTTGTGTTTAGGGTCCTCTTGAAAAATGGGAATTTACTTTGTGTTCACGACCCTCCTAAAAATGGGAATTTACTTTGTGTTCAGGGCCTTCTTGGAAAATGGAGATTTACTTTATGTTCAGGACCCTCCTGAAAAATGGGAATCTACTTCAATTCAGGACCCTCATGGAAAATGGAAAATTTATTTCAGTTCAGGACCCTCCTGTAAAATGGGAATCTATTTCAATTTAGGACCCTCCTGGAAAATGAGAAATTTACTTCAGTTCAGGACCCTCCTGAAAAATAAAAATTTATTTTATGTTCAGGCCCCCCCCCCCCCCTGAAAAATAGGACATTACTTTCTGTTCCGCACTCTTCTAGAAAATAGGACTTTATTTTCAGGAAAAATGTAATCTTTCTTTATCATAATCTTTGTTTGGCATAACATTCGTTCTAGTTTTGAAATTAATTTCAGGAGACCACCTGAAGAATAAGGCAAAGAAATTGAAAGTCAGGAGCCCGCCTGAAGAACGGGGTGAAGAAATGAAAAGCCAAGCAACAAGGTGAAAGATTACAGGTCAGGAGCCCGCCTGAAGAATAGGGTGAAGAATTTCAAATTTAGGTTCAAGTTCAGAAATACTATCTGCAGAACATGGTCAATTTTGAGTTCATCTCCAACATCAAATTTTGTATGGAGAAAGAATCTATTTTTAAGTTCAACTCAAAAAAGAAAAATCTTTTGTCACTTTTGAAAGTATCGAAGACCCGAGACAAGAATCAAGAGATGTTGTATAGATAGGTCTTTTGTAATTTCATTTGTCTTTTAACCTGTAATTTTCATTTTTGTGTAATGACAGAGCCACGGGCTGAAACCTCACCCGACTCTCCAACTCGTTATAATCTCTTCTTTTGAACCCTGGAACTACATGCAGCCTGATCCCCACCTAATCTGAGATAGGTAGGATGTCCAAAGTCAAGATTCGATTTCATTCCATCTTTATTCACCGTTCTTTTGAATAATGGTCGGTCAAAATTTTGTCTCGTTATCTACTTATTTGTTTGAAAACACTTAGTGTTTACAATCAAAGAGGGATATAATGTAGACACGTAATTTTATCTGCCCAAAAATTAATTTTTACTCATTTTTACATTTCCCTACCTTACCCCTACCCCTACCTAATCCTACCTACTTTCTTACCCACCCACCTAATACTCCACCCATCAACTCACTCAACTTATAATTGCTTTTGACCAAAAACAATAATACAACATAAAACATATACACACATAGCTTCATTTTAATTTGGGATTAGTCACTCACATAGGGGTCGTTTGGTTTGAAAATAGTTATCACGGGATAACTAATTATCCCAGGATAAAATAAAAGAATACATTTTCCTTTGTTTGGTTGGAGGGATTAATCCAACCCGGGATAACTTATCCCACCATTTTCCCTTTAATCCCGAGATAACTTATCCCACCATTTTCCCCTTAGTCCCGAGATAACTTATCCCATATACATGGTGGGATAAGTTATCCCAGGTAATGCCGGGATAACTAATCCTGGTATTAGTTATCCTGGGATAACCATTTTAAAACCAAACGACACCATAGAGTACAACATATATACAGAACTCCATTTTCTTTCTTTTTCTTCTACAAAGTAAACACGCATACTCACTGACAACACCACTACACACACTAATACATACAGAGAAAATCGTGGAGTGAACAAAGGGAAGAAAAACAGTGAAACAGAGAGACAAGAGAGTGAAAAATTGAAAAAAAAGAGATCGATGGAGAGCAACATAATTTGAGCAAGGTAGAGAGAGATATCGGAGGAAAAACTGAGACGTAGGAGAGAGAGAGGAAAGAAACAACAGTCCCCATCATGCTACTATTCCGGTGACCTCTTCTTCGCCAGAAAATAGAAAAAATTGTTGAGTAACCCATTGAAATTGATGAGAACTTGCCGGAATTAGCAACAACAGTGCCTAAATTGGTTGGACCCAATCCATTTCAATCTGGTTCCGATAAAATCCATCTGTGAAAGACTGAAATAGTAATGACTAACAAATTCGGGTATGGTTCTATGGTTATTTCGCGATTTTAGTTTGAGTTGTTGAAAAATAGAACAAAATTCGACATCGACATTATCGATTTTGGGATTCGAGTTGGGTTGGTTTGAAATTGGCGATTTAAGGTTCGAATTGTGGTTTTCTTCTGCCTTTTAAATCAGTTTGGGATTGAATTTTATACCGATTTGGATGTATTCGTGATTGAGGTTTGAATCAAGGGTTTCAAAGCGCGGGTCTGACTTCGATATATTGAAACCGAAAATTGAGGTCTAATTCTATTATTTCCCTCTTTTTATGTCATTGTGTACTATATTTGGTGTGTTGGATTGAATATCGTGTATTGGTTTGATCTTTGTTGGTGATGAATGCGTGTTTGTTTTGATCCATGGTTGGTTCTCTTGATTATGGTTTGTCTGGTAAAATGGTATTTCGTGTGAGAATTAAAATAGGTTGTTTGGGGCAAAATTGAAATTGATAAAAGTGAATGCATATTTGTTTTAATTCATTGTTAGCGGTTTAATTCGGAATAAGCATGAATGTCGTTGAAACACTATAGCACCATGATAGGTTGAAGTCCATAGGCAAATTATAGGTTTTTTGGGGTAGGCAAGCCTTAGGATTCTATATTAACGAATGTGTGCATGCTTGTTTGAAATGGTTTCCTATTTATATCGTATTTTTATCAAATGTATTTATTCGCCGGGGTATGCCTCGAGGTCACGTGTATATATTTATTCATCGGGTAATGCCCCGAGGTATCTTGTACTCGAAGGACGTTCATGAGGAAGGCCCGAGGCATCAGGTAAAACATAGTCTAGGATTAATTTAGAATAAGATTTATATTTTCGCATTTTTTTCTATTTTGGGACTTTATAATTCAGAATGGACATTATATTTTGGATTGTTTTGTCTTGTTTGTTTGATTGATTGTTGTTAGGTGTTTTGTGTGGTTTATACATTCGTCATGCCAAAATAACCGATACGTTCCACCAAGCTACCGTGGTCGAACCACTGGATTGAGGGGTGCCTAACACCTTCCTCTCGATTAACAGAATTTCTTACCCGAAATCTCTGTTCGCAAACCAGTCTTAAAGAGTCAAATAGTTTTTGAAAAGGATTTTCAAAAGTGACTTGGCACACCGAGTTTATTTCAAGTGGCGACTCTGAATAAAAAATGTAAATAATCCTTTTTTGAAATAAATTTTTATTTTTTGTGACTTAATAATAAAAATTCTTTCAAACTTAAAATGATCTTTTTGATTAAAAAAAAGGAGTGTGACAATGTGTACATCAAGTTATATTATAAATGAAAAAATAATAGTATTATTAAAATAAAGTTTTGAGAAAATAATTATACATAATTAAATTGATAAATACAATTTTCTATGATTACTAGAAGTGCAAGACCCGTGTCAGCACGGGCCTAACGGTAGAACATGTGGATTGCAATTTTTAAATTTTAGTATTTATGTTGGAGTAGAAAGTTTGAGCAGTAGAATATTTTTATTAGTATGATTGAGATGAGGAGATCACAGTTGAAATCTTTTTTTAACCTTCTTGTTGAATTTTACGATCAGAAATATAAAGAAAGAATAGGCGTAAACCTGATGAAATAGCTTAAATCAAGTATCCAGCAGATTATTGATTTTCAATATCACAAAGATTAAGAATCATGTAAACTTACTCAATAAATAGAATACACAACTTAGATTTTCTATTGTTTTATTTAATTATTATTGTTAACACAGAAAAAAAGTGTTGCTTTTTAATAAAGAAGGAAGAGTTGAGATTTTCTTTTCTTTATTTTATTATTAAAACAGAGAAATGTTAATTAATATTGAGGAGCTGTAAAAAGTTGAGAAAGATGGCTACACATATTTGATAGAAAATTTGCTAATGATAAGAAAATGCGAAGTATTTTGTAGAAAATTTGTGATAGATACACGTTTTTTGTACCTAAATTTACTTTATTTATATTTAAATTAGTTTGTTAAAATCTTTTGCAAATAATCTTTATACTTCTTTTCTTTAATTTCCTTAAAATATAGTAATAAAATTTACTTATGCTTTATTCTTCTCACACTTTGCTACATACATTTTATCCTCTTTATATCTCATTATGCCATTTTACCCTCTTTAAACATCACTGTACATTAAAATCACGATTGAAGCAGCTGAAGTAGAAACCAGTCAATTTTTAAATTATTTTTTGTTAATTATTATTATTTACAGTACTTTTTATTTCATTTTCAAATAATATATGTTGTTTTATATCTTCTTCTGTCCTATCCCAATTTATGTGGCGCTAATATAATTTTGATAGTCAATCAAATATTTTATGTTGATATATCATTTTGTTATTCTTATTTTTCTAATACATAAATGACTTATAATAAGGAGTGATATAGTAAAATCATCGTTCTAAAGACGAAAATTTAATTTAAAACATTAAGAGTTAATTTCGCATTTTATATCTATTTTATTCTTCATTAAATATTATTTATTTTCTTAATACCTAGATGACTCATAATAATTAATTAAGAGCGATTGATTATGTTATTACTATAAAAATTAATATAATTTTATCATATCCAATAGTAATCATCGACAATTCACCGGAATAGTATATTAATTAAATAAGGGATGCTATATTTGTATATGCAAAGTATGATATTATTAAACATTATTGGATAGTGCATTATATTTATCTTTCACAATAATAATATTTTACTGTATATTTTTCTTTATTTCTTTTTAACTTGATACATATTTACCCAACACAAATTCTAAGAAAATATTCATTAGAAATTTATTTTATTAAATTAAATTTAATAATTTTGTATTTTAAAAATTTAAAGTTAAGTTTAAATATTAGTATTTCTATATAAGAAGAAAAAAATAATTTTAAAATTTAAATTTACTAAAATAAATAAATAAATAAAAAGATTAATTTTCTATATAAAATTCAATTAAAATAATAAAATTGATTTACTTAAAATATTTTGTTGCAATTAATTAAGATAATTTTTTTATTTTAAGTCAATTAAAATAATAAAATTTATTTAATTTAAATATTTATTTGCAATTAATTAAGATAATTTTTTATTTTGTCATGATTTATGCTGCACCGATAAAATTTTGAAAGTTGAATAGAAATTTTATTTATTTTTAAAAAAGTATTTTAACTTTTTAACTATTGTGATTTATAATAATTTTTACATAATTATCAAATAATATATTTACTCCTTGTGTCCCACTTTATGTATCTTCAATACAATTTTGAGAGTCAACTAAAATTTTTATATATCTTTTAAATATTTTAAGTTGTTAATTATTATGATTTGTAGTTCTTTTTATTTTATCTCAATTTATGTGGCATTGCTAAAATAATGGGAGTCAATAAAATTTCTATATGTCTTTTAAATATTTTAAGTTATCAATTATTGTGATTTGTGGTAACAAATTAGTTTTGAACATGATAGTCAATTAAATACATAAATAAAATTTACTTCCAATATGTAGTTATAGTTAATTAATATAAATTAATAGAATATATTAAATATTTAAACCATTATAATGAAACAATGAAATTATTATATATTGGGATATAATATATAATTAGAGAAAATTGAAGAATAGGGATCTTTTAAGTCTTGAATGAAGGATTGGTGACATTGACCAACAGATAGGGTCAAACATTATTAGGAAACTTGATCAAGTTAATTGTGGACTTGATTAATATTTTCAAAACTTTCTAATCTTTTCAAAAATACAAATCAACCCAACCCACACCCTCTTCAATCCAAATCAACCACTCTCTCCTCTCTCTCGACAACTTATCTCAACTCTCTCCCAACCAACAGTTCTGCAAAATTTCTCCCTTCAACCCCCGATGAGAAATAGTTGGGCTTCGAGTTCCCCTCTTCAATTCAATCAACTTGTCTCTCATCCCTCTCTCGACAGCTTCTCTCAATTATCTCCCAACCAACTGTTCTGCAAATTTCTTATTTCAATCCTCGGTGACTTCAGCATTTGACTACAAATAGTTGGGATTCCAGTTCCTTTTTGACTTCAATCGACGTGACAGCCTTGCTCTCTGGCCACAACAGCTTTGAATTCTTCATCGGTCCTTTTCTTCTTTCACAGGTAAAAATTTGTGGCCTTTTAGTTTTGAAGAAAATGAGGAAATTGAGCCAACTTCTCTTGTAGTATTGGTTAACAATTTCAATATTTGTTGCACTAATTTGAAATGCAGTCTGAATAAAATCCTAATTTCTGGTATTTCTTCTCTTCTCTTCTCTTCTCTTTTCGAAGTGAATTATGATATGTTGTTGTTTGTTGCATTTTTTTGAAGTTTGATTTTTATTGTTTGTGTTTATAAAAGCAAAAGGACAATTTGGTTTGATTTGTTCTGTTCTTGTTCTTGGTAAAAATGGTGAAATTGCTATTTTTTTGTTTAACAAAATCGTGCTACTGTTTTCTTTGACAGATTACCGATCTGGTGCAACATATTAACCATCTGATGCAATAGATCCATCATATGATGCAACAGATTAACCATCTGATCCACCAGAGAAACCATCAGATAGCAATTCTTATGCAACAGATTAATAATCTAATGCAACAACTTTACCATATGTTGCAATAGATTAAGCTTCGGATAAAAAAACTGATGCAACTTATTAACCATCTGATGCAATGGAAGAACCATCAGATTAATGATCTGATGCAACAGATGAACCTTCTGTTGGATAAAATCCTATCAACTCTTCCTACAGGAAAAGTACAAGACTTGATTTTTCCAACTGATCATTCATCTGCCGCGATAGACGACCCTATGTTGGAAGAAATCTAGATAATATTGACCATTGATAACTGTTCCAATAGATCACTCGTGTGTTGCAATAGATGTGTGACCTGTTGCACAGACCATTCATCTTTCTCAACAGATGAGTGATATATTTTGTATTATCACAACAGATTACTAAGCTGTTGCTACGGATTATTTAGCTGTTCTAACAGATCACTCATATGTTGCAACAGATGATGTCATAATAGTTGTATGATGTGTTGAACAGACCATTCATCTGTCTTAGAAGATGAGTGGTATGTTTTGTATTGTTACAACAGATTACTCATTCGCTGCAACAGTTTGGTTATATGCTACAATAGATATACTGCCTAGTGCAACAAATCGGTGATCTGTTGCAACTGTTATTTTACTATTTTGCTTGTTTGATTTACTATTATCCCTTTTTAACAATGTATTAATCAACAATAATTTATTATTTTATGTTCCTGTTAATTTTAGATAATATAGTTTTCAAAAGAATAAAAATCGAATCTAGTCTAAGTAAAGGAACAAGTGTAGCAGTTAGGCTACATCCACCACTCTATGAGCTTGCTTTACAAGCGTTATCTGAATCGGAGGAGGAATGTTTCAAAAGAGATGATGCAGATACTAATAGCCCTTCCACCGAAGAGCTAGTCAAAGCCTTCAGCATTGTTGTTATTCTGTGAGAATGCAGTGCGATGGTGCCGCAGATTTAACGGGTGATTTCGTGGTTAAGTCAGCCATGGAAAAATCTTTCGACACCTTCAGAAAAATACTTAGAGAACAAAAATTAGATGGTTATTTCAGGGACAGCTGCTTTGGGAAATATCTTGATTTGCCGGAGGACAACAATGCTCGTTTCCAAATGAAAATGGTATATGAACTTCTCAAGTGTAGGTTTATGTATGAAAATAAAGATAAGATGGATGAGGTATGGATAAATTACTGTGGCATGCCTGTTTATTTTGGTTGGAAGGAGTTTGTCATAGTTACTGGACTAAAATGTTATCCTCCTTCTCAAGTTATACCTATTCTAACCCAAAAAAAGCACCCCGCACACCCAAAATAGGCAAAGGCAAGTCATGTAATCGTGATGACCTGGTGTCCATTGTGGACTCCAAGCTTCAAAAACAAAAATTTGATAGAAGCGTTGAAAGGTAAAGGACTTTCATAGAAGCACAAGCAGTCATTGTGCTTGGTTTGGTTTGTAGATAATATTCGTTGGGCGAGAGACGTTAACAACAACATAATCCTCAGTTTAATAAAGCTCTCTGAGGATCTTGAGGCGTTTAACAGCTATCCATGGGGGTATAAAAGCTTCAAAATGACTGTCAAATATTTGTTAACTCCGTTAGCGCCAAAGACAGTCAACTTATATGGCTTTCCATGGGATTTCATGGTAAATGTTTATTTCTTCTATTTTGATATCATTCATTTTTTCGCTCAATAATGGTTTTGATTTATTGGCGTTATTTTATAGGCTTGGGCGTTTGAAGCCATTCCTTATTTGAGACAACAAGTGAACTACCAGGAAGGAGTTTCCTGTCCAACAATCTTGAGATGATTGTCAGCCAAAACTCATAAAAATGCAAAATTTCTTGATCTCTTCAACCCCCCGAAGGATGCAGTAAGTATAATTATAATTAATTTTTTCTTTTAATTAATATTTTTTTTTGAATGATCTAATCATCATTCTAGTATATGTAATGATTTATGTTAGAATGTGCATCCGTCGCTAGTTCTGACTAATCAAGAGTTGAAGATGCCATTTTTTTCTTACTTTATGGTTTTTGCAAATTTTATCGGACCCTAAGGTCATCGACAGAATAAAAATGGAACTGTTTGAAGCAACAACCATTCCAAGAAAAACAATTTTGGAGGGTGGGCTTATTATTATGGATGGAGCTGTTGGTGTTGGTAGTGGTGCTGCTGTTGGTGCTAATGATGTTCTTCTTACAGTATTTAAGGTAAACCATTATGAGTATGACCATACTGGTTATACAGATTTTGCCTCTCCCAGTGAACGTTCTGCATGCAAATGTCAAGATTGCAGGGCGAAACATAATATAGTGATTAATGCTATTAATGTATTAACTACTTCTGTAAAGGAACTGACACTAAGAGAGGTCTCATTCTATCAAAGAGGATTTTATTTCCATCCGCTCCATTAGTGATTAGGACTAAGAGGAGAAAGAGAGTGATTTCCAGGGCATTATTAGGCATCTAAAAAAGTGAAATTGCAACTCCTCTGTCTGCGTGTTGCACTGAGCAACGTACAATGTCTAAAGGAGAGCAGCATGTGCTGAAGAAGGTGAATATATTATATGTCTTCCAACTGACAAAACAAACAGAAACATATCTGTTTCAACAAATAATACATTTGCTAAAAATTATCAAACAAATATATACATCTGTTGCAATAGTTGACTAACCTGTTGCACCAGATACTTTATCTGGTGCAACATATGTCTCGTCTATTTTAGCAAATCAAATAGCTCTTTGTACAACTTTTATTTGTACCAACAGATGACCTATCTGCTGCAACAGATGATTCATATATTACAACGGATGGTTCATCCATTGGAAATTATCACACAAGGTCTTCCTCATGTAGAAATTTTTCCCAACAGTTGATTCATTATTGCAACAGAAATATAATATATTTGGGACAATTTAAAATGGGAGAAAGACCTGTTTGATTTGCTAGAACAGATGAGTTATCCTTTTCTATTTTGTTGTATCTCCGTGATTAGCATTGACTAATTCTGGCTATCCAGGTGGATGTAGAAGAAGCTACTGCGGAACAGCATTGACAATATGCTACTTTTTTTATGGAAATACGGAGAACAGAAAGCGCAGAAACCGTACGCAAGCGATAATGAAGATCCACGATGAGCAAAGCCGAATTCCATAGCACCGGATAAAGAACAACTTGTCCATACTGAGTAGATCTTTATATCTTGATCCTTTCAAAGCAATCCTTGGCAATATACTTAAATTGTTGTTGATGTATTTGTTAAGATCTGTACCCATAATAATTTTTTTATATTTCATTTATTCGTTGACTTATTTCAGCTAATTTATGAAGGCTTTGATTTATTTTATTTTGTCTACGAATTTTATTTATTCCTTAGATTTGAACTTATTAATTGAAGAGGAATACTAGATTCAAATATTACAACAAATAATGTATCTGTTGCAACAGACGACACATCTATTGGAAAATTTAAACAAATTTAGACATATGTTGCAACAGTTAGGTAATCTATTAGAATTTATCAAATAGGTCTTTCCACTGTTGCAACAGATGAAATTTAGATAAAAACATCAAGATAATGCAATAGATGACACATCTATTGGAAAACAAAAGAACAGATATAGATATATGTTGCAACAGATAGACTTTATCTGTTGCAACAGATGACACATCTATTGGAATAATCGAACAAATTTATACATATGTTGCAACAGGTAGGTTATCTATTGGAATTTATCAAACAGGTCTTCCCACTGTTGCAACAGATGGACTTTAGATAAGAACATCGAGATAATGCAACAGATGACCAACCTATTGCAACAGATAAACTATATGTCAGAACAGGTAGGATAACTGTTACAACAGATGGAGAATCTGTTGCATTATAAAAATTCAACTTTTGTTGGACATAAAAAATTTCCACTACGTGTAAAAAGGTTAAAGTGAATTGAAATAAAAAAGGCACAACCCATAGACCGTGTTCAGTTCAAACACCTAAAATAAAATAGGCATCAAGTAGACATGTTCATTTTAAACACGTAAAATAAAATAGGCATCAAATGTGTTAGTGTCAGTCCTGGCACATTCCGCTGACTTGTCATCACTTGGCCCCCAACGGTCATTTTTTCCCCCATTGTCTTATATATTCATCTTTCTCCTAAAATTTAACCCTAAATTCCCAAATTTTCTTCTTCATCATCATCTTTTTTTATCTATCCAAATTCTTCAAATTAGTACTTTCCTTTTTTCCAACTGACCTTGACAATGTCGAGCGCATCTTCCACTGTTTTTTGTGATAACGATTTTCGATATTGTAAGTGCGGTCATGAAGCTCTATTAAAGACTTCTTGGACTCAACAAAATCTGGGTCGTAGGTTTTTTACTTGTAAGATTTCAAATGTAATATTTTTTTATTTAATTAATTGATTAATTATTGAATTGTAATTGTTTTGTAATTGTGTTCTCTTTTTTATAGAAATTGGGTGGATGTGATTACTTTGATTGGTATGAAGAACGACACCTTTCACAAGTAAATCGTGTAATCTGGGGTTTGTTGAACAAAGTCAAGGCTTATGAAGAGAAACAAAATCGAGCAAGAAGATACTACATTGTTGCCGTTATTGCTACTGGTTTGGTGTTCTTGGGCACATGGATATTGAAGCATAATTGCTGAAATTTTCATGGTGGTGTGTGTATTTGCTACTGGTTTATTGTCGACGAGCACATGGATATTCAAGCGTAACTGTTAGAAAATATCAAAAAGATTTAGGCATATGTTGTAAAATTTAGGTCATCTGTGGAAATTATCAAACAGGTCTTCCCACTGTTGCAACAGATTAGACTTAGATTATTAGATTATTCATAGAAATAACATCGGCATAATGTAACAGATGAACAACCTATTGCAGCAAATAAACTATCTGCCAGAATGGATTAAAGATATTTTACAACAGATTTACAATCTAATCTATTGAATTATGAAAAAAACTCAACTTTCATTAGAAAAAAATTATTGCCACTACATGTATATGTAATAAAGTGAAGGGTGACTTGAAATTAAAAATTTCTATGTCACAGGCTCTTCTATATACACAGGCTTCAAGCGTCCAGTTAGTACCCCATAAGCCCAGACCTCTTGCAGGTTTGCCACAACGTTGTCGCACATAAAAGTCATTGGCTCATCCATTTCTATGCCGATCAGCAAATATTCAATGTATACAAGATTGTGCGAGCCGCTCGTTTTAGCGGCATCATCTTTTGGAAGGATTATTCCCCGTTTTCGACCTTCAAAATCCCATAATTTCTTCATCAACACTTCCTTTGGCAAATGATTCATCAGTTTACTATCCCTCAAACAGATGGGCAACAGCACCATCAGTGGCTCCACAAGGAGAAAAAGTTTAAAATCGTCGAGGAGAGTACGTTGGAGCCATAGACATTGATCTTTCCCTCCTCGAGTAGTATCTCAACAGCCCAATAATGTATGTCATTCATGCTAATGACTGCAAGAATCCTTTTTGCCTCGGTCCAGCTCTTGTTGTGTGGATTTGGCCTGTCCCCTCTAACATATCTTCACGTCTCGTCTTCATCCAAGACCAATGTAGGAACTAGGAAATCAAGTCCCACGCCAAGGGCTGACTCCTCTCTATTGAGTTGATCGTACCTATCCTTGATCTTCTTGCAGAAGTCAAGGTCCATTATCCTATCGGCAGTATCATAAGCTTCCTGATACGTTAATTGCCTTTTCCTCATGAGGCAGAGAATTATGTCAACATGCTGTGAGATAAGAAGTCAATTTTTAAATAGGTTAGTAATTGTAAAGATGCAATGGATGGTCCATCTGTTGCATAGGTTTCTCTGAATTAATAATCCAACACAACTTATGCAACAGATGGATAATAAGTTGCAATAGAACCACAACCAGTTGCACCAGTATACCCAGCTGTTGCAACAGATGTGAAATATGTTACGTAGCTTCTTCTTCATGGGGTATATTAGAAGGGCTAGGTTAGGAAAAGTAAACTTGACTTGTCCTCGTACGGCATACGCATATCAGTTATAGTCTAGAAGTCTTGGGGGGGAAAGAGAGGCCTAGGGTAATCTGGTGCACCTGTTTTGGCATTCTTGGCCTGTCGCAGACCTCGCTTCTCTTCGGCACCAAGTTCCGTGTATATGTCCACCTTCTTGACTGGCCCCGAAACTTCAACAGCTTTTAGAGAGAGAGGATTTACAATTTCTTTTGATTTTCGAGTGGAGAGCGTCTCTAATTACTCTTTTCTTTCTCCTAACCAACGCTGTAGGAGTGTGTGGATCCCTCACCTTCTTGGATGGTATGACACACCTCTTGGATTTGAATTCCTCGATAGATTTAGAGATAGCCTCTACTTTTTCAAAGATTTTATCCTGTCTGTCCTTGCACTCACCGCATTCGCAATGAGAACACGAGGGTGAAGAGGGGTGAGAGGGACATGAGTAAGGGCGAAAAGGGGTGTTTTCAAATATATTTATTCTTTCTTGAGCATCAATATTCTCATAATCACGAGTGGTAGAAGCATCAGCATGCCTACCACCAACACCAACAACTCCACCAGAAGAAGCACCCGGATCTGCCTTAGTAAAAGGTTGGTCATGAAAAGCCTCAACATTAGGCTGACATTGCCGAACTGCTCTTCTTATGGCTATTGCTCCAGCCAATTCCTTCTTTATTAAATCCACCATTGGGTTTGCAATAGTATCAACATGACCTAGAGTAATATAAGAAGTCATCACCGACTCCTCCTCAGTAGGCATGATCCATGGATGCACAACCTATAAAAAAGAAAAAAAAGACAGATGCATTTAAATCATATAATATAATAATTTTCACAGTTGGGCTACATTTAAAAAAAACCATCTATTGCATAGTTTGCAGTATATGGTTAAAATCTATTTGAGTCTAGTTCAGAGAAACAGAGCAACACATGGATAATCTGATGCAAAATATCAATTATCTGTTGCAACAGCTACACAAGATGGGTAATCTGTTATGTAAAAGATGATCTGTACATCGTAATAGATGAACGATATATTATCATATTAAACATATGTTGCATAATTTGCAGTAGATGGTTAATCTTTTAGGAGTCGAGTTCAGAGAACCAAAGCTACAAATGGGTAATCTGATGCAAGATATACCCCATCGCAACATATGTCCCATCTAGTGCATCAAATATAATATCTTATGCACCAGATATAACATCTATTCAATATCTTTCTTATCTTTAAGTAGAATTATTTTACTTGAAAAAGACGTACTACATCATCCGGAGGGTTAAAGAGATCAGCCTCCATAATATTGGTGTTGCTCTTTGCAGCCAACAACCTAAACATCCTTGGATGAAAAACCTCATCCGGGTAATCCATTAACTACTTTCGGAGGGGAGGAATGACTTCAAATGCCCAAGCCTAAAAAGTGTAAACAGGAAGCAAGCAAAAAAAATCATAATAACTATATTCAATATAAATTAATGGATGAGTAAAATTAGTGATTAATTTTACCATGAAAGCCCAAGGAAATCCGTATAATGTGGTCATCCCTGAGGATAACATTGTCAGTAAATATTGGACAGTCAAGTAGAAGCTGTCATATCCCCAGGAATAATTGTTGAATTTATCAAAATCCTCAGCACGCGCCAACAAATCATCTTCTATGACCTTGTTGACGTCTCTTGCCAATATAACCAAATGGGTAAACCAAACTAAGCACAATTGCTCCCTGTAATGCTCTGGTATAGTTTTATCCTTGAGATCTGTCAACAAATCCAATGCTTTGTAGCCACGTCAAGCAATGTCAAACAACCCATCTATTTTTCCCTTGCATTTTATTGCCCTGGATCTTTTATGGGGTGGTGGTCCTTCTAGACAATGGCATCTCAGGCCCGTCACTATGGCAAACTCTTACAAGCCAAAACAAACAAGCATGCCATAGTAGTTGATCCAGATTTCATCCATTTTCTTTTTGCCCCCTCCTCCGGATCTTTATCATCCCCCATGTACTTGATCCTGCGCTTGAGAAGACCATATACCATCATCATAAGGAAACGGATACGGGCAGAGGGGTCGTTAGGTAGCTCAAGAAAGTGTCCAAAGTAGCTCTTCTTAAAAAGTTTGCCTATGTTTTTGTTCTTCATAATTTTCATAAAATGTTCAAAAATTTTCCCCATCTGACACTTAAGTACAATTTGACCAATTAGTTGTTTTCCTTCTGGGTCATTTATGCATCGCAACTTCAAACCTATAAATACTAAAAGTTTTGAAAGGGTCATGCTGGGATGTCGATATTAACTCATGCCCCGTCGGTGATCCATTATCATCATGTTGATGATCATTCTCTTTCTTTTTCTGACTCTCCAATTCCTCCTCTTTCTCACTTTCATTTTCTTCATCACTATCTACGGATCCTTTTCTACCTCTCTCAATATTGCTTTCACATCTCTCCTTAGCTTCACTTTTCTCTGACTGAGATTATTTAGAAAGCTTCTCTGAATCCCTCTGTACTGTAGCCTTTTTTTTTAGTGGTCAGACATTGATCCACTTTCACTTTTTTTTCTTTTGGGAGAAAGGTTTTACCTACAGACAAAGAAAAACAAAATTACATTACAATTGATGTATGCATAGATTTTAAAAAATTCATTACAAACACCACGAATACCGACACACCAATAGCCACCACCACAAACATCACCAACCAATGCCAACAAACAAACAAACACCACGAATACCAACACCACCACAAACACCACCAACCAATGCCACCACCGGTGCCACCACGATGACCACAAACACCACCACCACCACTATCACCACCACCAATACCATCCAACTATACCACGACAGTCAACGAAATACTGTGACAAAAACTAGGGATTTCTCGAGTTCTTCCTATGATTTTACCATCAAAACTAAAAATTGTAAACCCATTCTCAAAGATAATACAACTAAAAGTTATATTTTTCATCATTGACTTAAAAGCCCTTAATTTTTAGCAAAAAAAAAATATAGAGCTCTTCTCGAACTCTGTTGCCTATGAAGACAAAGAAAAAGACTGATACAAGCAAGAATAATGTCGAAAATAACACCTATGTGGTCGAAAATGAGAAGAAAAGCAATATATTGTAAAGGTTTGAGCAAATTTATTGAGTAGTTATTGTCTGTACTGTATTGTTGAGTGAGAATTAGAGAGAAAAGCTAGACCTCGAGATTTGAAATGTTGAAACATTTTGTATGGTTTGATTCGTATTTTAGAAAAGAATGACAAGTAGTTTTGAAAATGTTAATTTGGTCTGAAATGATCTTAATTATTTTTAAAATCATGAAATATATGCGTAATTTTTAAAATCATATAAAAACAATTGAAGTTGTAGTTGGTCGAGTACTCTAGGAGGTGACCCTGTGAAAACTCACCCCTGGTTCTAGATTAATCAATTTAGGAGTCTAATATATGAACTCAATTGAAATTGTAAAAAACAAATGTTCAACATGTTGCCTCAGATTTCTCATCTATTGTAAATTATCAATCAGATTAGGTAACAACAGATTAAGAATCTGATGTAAATTATCAAATAAATTAAGTTATCTGTTATAACAGATTACTTATCTATTATAAATTATCAAATGGATTATCATATGTCGCAACATATTACCCATAAATTGTAAATTATCAAATAGGCACTGCCATCTGTTGTGGCTGACCCTATGAGAACTCACCCCTAGTACTAGATTAATCGATTGTTTACCCTATGAGAACTCACCCCTAGTCCTAAATTATCCAATCAAGGTATTAGTACCCTAAGCCTAGATTAATTAATTAAGGTATTAGTCTAACATATGAGGTAGTAAGAATCGGTTTGGTTCAGAGTGATCGATCGCCGACTCTGGTTGGGAGGAATGCAGTACCGTTTCATCATGCAATTGACAAAAGACTCAATTGAAGTTTTAGTTGATCCTATGAGAACTTACATTTAATTAAGGTATTAATCTAACATATGAATTCAATTGAATTATCTATAAACAAATGTTCAACCTGTTGAAACAGATGTCTTTTCTGTTGGATCAAACAGATTATGTAATCTGTTGTAATATATTACACATCTGTTGTAAACTATTATACAGATTAAGCCATTTGTTGCGACAGATCAGGAATCTATTGTAAACTATCAAACAAATTAAGTCATCTTTTGTAACAGATTACCCATCTGTTGTAAATTATCAAATTAATTGAGTCATATGTTGCAATAATTACCTATTTGTTGTAAATTATCAAATAGGTGTTGTCATCTATTGTACTTGACATTATGAGAACTCACCCCTAGTCCTAGATCAATCAATTAAGGTATTAGTCTAATATATGAGGTAGTAAGAATCGGTTCAACTCAGAGTGATCGATCGCCGACTTTGGTCGGGAAGAACGCAGTACCGTCTCATCATGTAATTGACAAAAGACTCAATTAAAGTTGTAGTTGACCCTATATTTAATTAGGGTATTAGTACCCTAGTCCTAGATTAATCAATTAAGGTATTAGTCTAACATATGAGGTAGTAAGAATTGGTTCAACTCAGAGTTATCGATTGACAACTCTAGTCGGGAGGAACGCAGTGCCGTCTCATCATGCAATTTCAAAAAGACTCAATTGAAGTTGTAGTTGACCTTATGAGAACTCACCCCTAGTCACAGATTATTCAATCAAGGTATTAGTACCCTAGTCCTAGATTCAATTAAGGTATTAGTCTAATATATGAGGCAGTAAGAATCGGCTCGACTCAGAGTGATCAATCGACGACTTTGGTCGGAAGAACGCAGTACCGTCTCATCATGAAATTGCCAAAAGACTCAATTAAAATTTTATTTGACCCTATGAGAACTCACATTTAATTAAGGTTTTAGTCTAACATATGAACTCAATTGAAATTATATATAAATAAATGTTCAACATATTGCAACATATGTCTTTTCTGTTGGATCAAATCAAATAGATTAGGTAATATGTTGCAACATATTATGCATCTGTTGTAAACTATCAAACAAATTATATCTTTTGTTGTGACAGATCATGAATTCGTTGTAAACTATCAAACAGATTAATTCATCTGTTGCACTTAAATATTTTTTGATCCTTTTTCTTATAAAGCAATTTAGGTATTTCTTGTTCGAGATAAAATAGTTAAAATACTAAGGCGATAAAAAATATTACTCGGTACAACTTTGATAACTCAAAAATCTCCTGAGTGAGTAGTCTTATCTAGTCTTTTCAATGTCACCGTCTCCTCCTGCCCCTCAAAAGTTATTAATGAATATTTAAAAACCTCCATATCTAGAAATCTCTCTCTTTCAGCCATAAAGTAGTCTAGACTAGACTCAACTCATAACTCTTCTTTATTCTTTATTCTCAATTATCTTCGTTGTTTTCTTTTTTTTTCTCTCTTTTCTCTCTTCTTTCGGATGAGGATCCTTTGGGATCTCAACCAATCAATATCTTTTCTCGACTGAACTGGATGTTCTGATCTGTTTGCTTTTTTGACATTGCAAGTATGGTTCAAAGTTGCTCTTTTCATCTAGTCTTCTTCTTTTTATGTTATTTAAATGAGTTACTTACATCCATTTCTATCAATGATTTACCCATTACCAGTTTGCTATTTATTGAAAAAATTAAAGGAAAGGTGACTTTTAAGTCTTGAATGAACGAACCGTTGTTTTTATTAAATATGTAAAAAAAAAATCATTTGTTGGAAGAACTTAAAAAGCCTTATTATCAGTATAGTTTTTTTTATGTCTTTTGTTTGGTACTTTGATAGTGTTGTTGTTGGGGGTGGTGGTTGTGTTGGAATATGTGATGTTTGTGTTGTGAATGGTGTTGGAACATATGGTGTTATTTTGTTTGTTTCTTCATTGTTGATGCTGTTGGTGGTAGTGTTGCAACAGTTTCCTCAACTGTTACAACTGATAAATCAGCTGTTGGAACAGACGGAGCAACTTTTTGAAGAAATCAAACCAGTAGCAAGGCTGGTTTGATTTATTCCAACAGATGGCCCATCTGTTGCAATATGTTATCCATCCTTTGCAAATGATGCCTCATCGGTTGAACAGATAGGTAATCTATTGCATTATTTTGGTCATCTGTTGATTCACTCAATTTTGTGTTACCCTTTTTTAATGTTCTTCTCTTGTTTGACATCAAATGTATTTCTCTTATTTGCAGACAAAAAGAAGTGAAATTGGATCCACTTTTCCCCGACCAGCATTAAAGGCTAGAGTAAAGATGGGTTCAGAGGAGTAAGCTGCTTGCAGATGAAACCACTTCATATGTGAGAGGTATGTGTTACTGATCAACCTATCATGAAAAAACATATCCAATACAATGATTTTGTGAATTTTTGTTCTTTACCTATTAGGCATTAATTCTTCAAACAAGATATGGAATTTTACTGTTAAGATTGTTAGGTTCGAACTGGCAAGGCTGAGGGACCAAGAAGGTGGTGTCGATATCCCATTACAATTTAATGACGGTTGATGCTCATGTTTTTATGTCAAGTTTGGGGAAGGGTTTAAGTTTTTAGCGGCATTGTAAATATCCAATAGTGATTGGACCGGTTTTAATGGCACAATGGACTTCTTGAAAGGCCTCCGAAGCCTCACAATACAGCAAACAACGATAGAACCAGTAGAAATTCCCCTGGTCCAAATTTATATGGATGGGTTATTGGAGGAGACTATTATACAGCAGAAGGTGTTTGGGAGAAAACCTGTGTGGGAAGAGGGAGGTTGAGAAGGCCATATATCATCTTAGTACTTGTTTAAGAGGATACATAGGGTCGGAAGGAAAGTGTAGCAAAATTAGCTTATGAAATTGACATGAAAAATGAAAAAACTGGACGAGATGCGAATGTGAAAGTGTATCCAAAAATGAAAATCCATCAGTCGTTGAAGAAAAAGAAGAATGGTCAAGAGGAATTGACCCTGTGTATCCTCTTAAACAAGTACTAAGATGATATATGGCCTTCTCAACCTCCCTCTTCCCGCACAGGACTTCTCCCAAACACCTTCTGCTATATAATAGTCTTCTCCACCAATCCGTCCATATAAATTTGGACCAGGGGAATTTCTATTGGTTCTATCTTTGTTTGATGCATAGCGAGGCTTCGGAGGCCTTTTAAGAAGTCTATTATGCCATTAAAACTGGTCCAATCACTATTGGATATTTACCTTGCCGCCAAAAATTTGAACCCTTCCCCAAACTTGACACAAAAACATGCACATGAATCGTGTTATTAAATTATAATGGGGTATCGACACCACCGTCTTGGAACCCTTCGCCTTATCAGTTCGCACCTATCAAACTAAATTGTACAATTCAGGATTTTGTTTGAAGGATCAGTGTCTAATCATTGGTAAAAAATTGCATTTACAAAATCATTGCACTTTATGTGTCTTCACGGTAGCCTGATCAATAATATACATTACTCGCATGCAGAGAAATGGGATCCATTGCACGCATCTTATTCTTCCTACCCCATCAGGACATGTCTGCGTTGTTTATTCATCTGTACGAATGTGATGACTATTAAAATAGAGGTGTGAAGAGTTGTGACTTTTTATCTTAAAACATTCAAAACAGATGATGAATTGAAATCTACATCTGTTGCAACTGACGAATCAGCTGTTGGAAGAAATCAAAACATCTCCTCCAAAACATATGATCCATCTGTGGCAACAGATAATCTATATGTTGCAACAGATGGTAAATCTGTTATGATAGACCTGACTTTTTTTTTAATTAATCTGCACGCATTTGATTACTTCTTTCTAAATATGTTTGTTTCAATTTAGTTTTCCTATTTATAAAATCAAGAGAATTTTATTATATTCTTTCAAGATTACCCCTATTATTAAATGACTACATAAAGTATATTATTCATATTTATACTTTCTAATCATAATTAATAAGGCCAATTTGTAAAACAATCACCTAATTTGTATTTTTATTAATTGGTGTGCCAAGCCCATGGGGCCCAACTAATATGTAATGAAGGGACTATTAAAAAAGGTGAATACTTTTTATTTCACACATTCAAAATAGCTAATGAATCGAATACTCCATCTGTTGAAACTGAAACTAATGAATCAGCTGTCAGAAGATATCAAAATATCTCCTCCAACTTATACATGTTGTCCATCTATTGCAACAGATAATACATAAGGTGTATCAGATGTCTTATTTGTTGCATATACAAACCATCTATTGCAACAGATGGTAAATTTGTTTTGACAGTCGTCTGTTGAACATTCAATCTGTCCATCTGTTACAACAGATGCTAAATCTGTTAAAACTACTGGACGATCTGTTGCAGCAGCTCAATAATAACGACTTTTATCAAGTCTCAAACTGCTATGAAAAGGTAAGAAGTAATTAGTGTAAAAGAAAAAGTCCCGACTTTTCATAGAAAATAAAATGCCACCAGTTTTAATGTAATTAATACAATGGAGCTGAACAGTCCTTCCTTTTGGCCTGACACATCCAAATTATATTATAGGCCCCTCAATCTCAATCGCCATTCAACTCTATTTATTTCTTGCATTTTTTCCTTTCGTGTGACATCTTCAACCACTTCTCTTCAAAGAGCATATTCCTTTCTCGTTGAGGTAATTTTTTTCTAGCATAAATTTACCAGTTGGTCATATACGTTGTATTACACTGTGAACATTTTTCTTTACATTTGTCAATTCATGCGTGTTCTAGATATGGCTGATCCTTTTTCGGACATTTCTATTCTAAGCGACATCGTGCAGGAACTTCAAAGGCAGGTTAATGACCTGCAGAGCGAGTTGGTCACTGTGAGAGCGACAATGTTCAGAGAGATGTAGAGGCTGATGAGAGCCCTGTTGCTGCGAGTTGATTAGCTGACTGTCATTAATGATGATGATAATAATAATAATTAGAATGTGTTTTTTCTTTTAGCGTATGTATTTTAATTTTTCTATATTGGATCTATACCTAATGTATTTTATTTTGCATTTAATGAAAAATTTACTTTTAGTCAGACTTTGGCATTTTAATTCCTATTCATTTTCATTTTGTTTTCTTCTAATCTAATACATGTTAACATATCGACGGTTGGAGGTAATGTTGAATCCAGTAGCACTAGCAATTTTGGCTTTTGAGTTCTTTCAACAGTTGAACCAATTGGTCATCTGTTGGGTTTCAACAGATTATTTATGTATTTCGACAGATTTTCATCTGTTGAAGGAAAGCATTCCAGTTGCTTGTGCAACTATTGAGAATAATTGTGATCTGCTATATTATTTAAGTTCATGTTTTGCCTCATTTTATTGATGCACAAGTTATTTAAAAAAAAGATATTTTATACATAATAAATGATAACATTAGGTTCACAATAATAATTTAAATATATAAAAGTCCACAACAATAAAACAAACAAACAACAACACAAGTTTCTGCAATTACAACGATCATGGTGGATTATGATTCGGGCATGTAGTTCTTTTGTGGCCAGCGACTTACATGTGGATCACTTGTTTCTTCTTGATGAAATTGATTCTCCAACTCCACGCCTCCTTTTATATGGCTTTCTTCCCGGTTTGATAGTGCTCGGGTCAATATATGGAGAAGGTATTAATCTTCCCAGAAGCTCTACTGGAACAACCCAAGATTCTTCGAGAAGCACCAGAGTAATATTTCCACTATATGTCATTTCATATTTTTCTACCGAATAATATTGAGATGAGTGCTCGTAAACTTCAGGTCCATATTTATGGCCATATTGAGCTCGAAGGACTGCCATAGCATGTGGACAAGGTATTTTGTCCAAGTCAAAAATTCTACATGTACAAGATCTTGTTTGAAGATCGACCGTGGCAGCATCACCATGACCGGTGATATGGAATTTGTAATCTGCTATTTTATCAGAGAATAACCTATTCCCCAAACTCATGTTCGTTTATATTTTCTTTTCGATTTCGAGAACAAATCCTGTTCTTTTTTCTGGGCACTTGAACTGCACACGCCTTTCATTAAAAAAATCACTATATTTCTCGCTTATTTTTTCAAACATAGCCTTGATGGGAAATTCTCTTTCATCGCCAAACAATGAATTCACCGATTCAGCTATGTTTGATGTCCTAATATTGTACCTATAAAAAAGAATCACTTAGTACGACATTAAACTAAACTTGTAAATCAAACAAGACATTAAATTCATAAGAATGTACCTATTTGCTGGACAGAATGCCCGGCTCGATCTCTCAAAACCGACACATGTAAGAAATTCTGCTACTTTGGGATTCACATCCGCTATTTGATTGAAATGGTCTAAAAACTCCTCTCTACTATATGCTTTAGCTGCTCTATAAAAAAGGGTGATGACCCTTTCATCGTGATAGTTGTTTCGAATGTTCTCTCCAAGATGCTTGATGCAACAACCAAAGTAAGCTGAAGTGAAGAAAAGTGAACCCATCTTTGGAATACTTGGATGCCTATCCGATACAAAACACAACTCTTCGGTATCTTCGATACAGCGTTGCAGTTGTTCAAAAAAAAACCATAATAGGCATCGCATTCCTTGTCCGCTGCACAAAAAGTGATAGGAAAGATGTGATTCTCCACATCCTGCGCCACTGCCGCTAGCAGAACTCCATTATACCTGCTCCTCAAGAAGGTACCGTCGATGGCTATGCCTTTTGTCAAATGTCAAAAACCTTGAATCCAAGCACCAGAGGATACAAAAAAGTACTTGAACCTTCCGTTTTCATCCAGAAGCAATGCTGTCTTACTTTCGGGATTTGTGGACTCAATCATATAACGGTAAGCATCCAAGACTTCATACCCATGCCTGAGTATCCCCCGAAATAGGTTCTTGGCAATCCCCATGGCCGTATATACCTTCCAATAACTGACCAGGACACCCAAATCTGTAAGGAGTTGATTGTCCATAAGCCTTGTTAAAGGGCCTTTTCCATCGAGGAAACAACTCCTGAAATATTCACCAAGGACCTTTGCCGTGGCATGAGGATTTTGGCCCGAGATGTGCTTCGAACCATATGTGTAATGCTTTTCATGTTTATGAATGACGAATCTGTCAGAGCTTGAGTACTTCACCGCTCTCAACCACCACTTGCAATTCGAATTAGCACATTTGAAGCAAAAGACACTGCTCGAATTAATCACCTTCTTTATTCTGATTTTTTTTTCATGCAAGAAATAAACAAAGTGTTAGATAGTTCATTCTTGTCCTTGAATGACATTCCAATAAAAAAGCCGGTCCCGTCGTCTTGAAGATTTCCAGATTGTGTCGATTGAGAAGAACTGAACATTATATTGGTCGCATCAACGGGCGTAGGTCTTTGATCATCATCTAGAATATTTATGTTTAGATCATCCAACCTATCATCAAAGAAGTCTTTTTTTTCTTCTTTTTATATGTTCTGGTTCTCATTCTCTCTCATCTTTTCAACCATGTACACCCTTAACACCAGCCTGGTTGAATCACTTAGATAAGAACACAACCGACCCTGATCGGTTATCTTGAAAGCAGTACCCTCTGATTTTCAAAGGAGCTGTACAAGTAGCTGATGGCGAATTCTTTCGGTTGACAATTCAGTCCACAAAAGCTGATAATTATGTTCACAAAATCATCATACGAAACATCACTTTGGACTGTCATAGCTATCATCTCTAGAATTTCACCCTCCTTCCAACACCATACATATCGATTGCTCTTCTCGACCCAATGACCATGACAATCCACCCCTATTGTTATTAATCCCTCCATTAGTGGTACCTAAATAAAGTCATTTGTCAAAAAAAGCTGATAGTGATTTCATAGTGCCGTAAATGAATCCCAACAGATGTGTTATGTGTGGCAACAGGTAAGTGATGAGTCGCAATAGATTCTTACCTGTTGGGATTCATGTTATGGGTCTGAATATCTGTTGCAACAGATGAATCACCTATTGGAATTAATGTTATAACTAAATCACCTTTGAAGTTGATTACAACAGATGAGTGACAGTTGCAACAGATAATTAACCTGTTACAACAGATGACTTACCTAATGCAACAGGTTATTAATCTGTTGTAACCTATGTTGGAATCGTGTTCAGGTTTCGTTGCAACAGGTAACTAATCTATTGCAACGTATATTTCAAATGTTGCAACAGATGAGCCATCTATTTAAACATGAATCCAACATATCAGTCTTCCTTTGAAATAGATGTCTCATCTATCGCAACAGATGATTTATCTATTTAAACAGATGAATTTTATGTTGGATTCATGATTGGGTTCTATCCATTGTTGGAAAACAACAACACAATAGCAGTTACCCAGATGACAAATTCAACTAAAAATCATAATTTGACTTACCAACGTCTCCTATAAAGTAATGCCAAAGTAGAAAGTGATGCTAGAAACAAAATTTGACCTAAGAAATTGGTCAAATGGCAACAGTAGCGGTAACAACAACAACAACAAATGGTCAACAAGAACAAGATGAAGATGATAATGAAGTAGAAGATGATGATAATGAAGCAGAAGATGATGAATGAAGCTGCAGAAACAATGAACAACAAAAATAGCTAAGAGAGAGAAATCAACAAAGGGTGAGAAGAGAGAGAAAAACGCCTTTTTTTCCCTCCTTTTTCCATTATGTAGGCTAACATTTGAATCAAAGTGTAAATTTAAAAACTTGTGGATTATTTTCAAACTTTTCCAACTTTCTTAATCCATAATAAAGTAATTGTCACCTCCACCTAATAATTAAGACTTATGTCACCTACACCTCATTTTAAAACTCTTTTGTCACCTATGGCCCAAACCCCCATGTAATTAAATGGGAATAGAGGGGTTTTTGGTAATTACGTAAGAGGTGGTGGAAACCACCTCTTCTATATAATAGAAATAAGTCCCTTTGCTTGGTTGTGAGACATAGACATTACAATTAATTAAAAACTTGATGTTTCTATTGTTAATTCTGCTTCTTCCCTTTCAATTAGCTAGACTATATATGCAAGTTCTTTGTATAAATGTAGAGCATTTATTTCGTCCAGCTTTCTATTTCTAGTTGTACCATAGAAACTTATTTAAATGAAAATGTGAACAAATTTGTTATATTATACATGAAAAAATAATAGCATATTAAAATAAAATTTTGAAAAAATATTATACATAAGAGAATTAATAAATACAAATTTTTTAACCAGGCAAAGTTTCATCATGAGCAATAAATCAACTTGGCAGAGTGCTAAATAAAGAGTTTAGATGTCGTGTTTTCTTAATCAAACTGCAATCATTAAGACTTATTTAAGACCCAACAGTCTAGAATCTAATTCAGGGAAAAATGAATTTTTCTTTTTCATAAAAAAACCTTTTACATTCGACTTAGTAGAGTTTTTAAACAAAATATGTACAAGAACGTGAGAATTGGGGATTCATTTTTTAATTGTGAGTTGTGAGAAATCTTAAATGTTAATCGCAAAAAAATTAAATAAGAAATTCAAAAAAAGAAAAAATATACCTGTTAAGCATGGGAAGTAACAACATTAACAACTACATCTTCAATTCTTTGTCTTGTTGATTCTCTTCCGAGCATCAAAAGTGTTGTTGGCCCCTTTCCTTGGTTGTCCGACATAGACATTAAAATTGATTAAATATTTGTTACTTCTATTGCTAGTTTTATTTTTTTTGTTTAAATTAACCAGACTATGCAAATACTTTATATAGATGAAAAGATGTTATTTCTTCCATATTACTCCCTCCGTTTCACAATAAGTTAATTGTTGAATTTTGGCACACATATTAAGAAAAAAAGTAAAGACATAAATTTATCATGTTTTTTTCATTTTTACCCTCTTCAACAAGTAAAGACACATGATACATCACTCCCAATGCACACTTAATGAAGGGTAAATTTAGAAAAAAATTCCAACATCTACCTTGAATCGTGAACCATTCACTTATTTTGAAACATAAAAAATAGTCCAACAATTCACTTATTATGAAACGGAACGGAGGGAGTACTTGTTAAGCTGCTAAGAGGACTACTTAGAGTTAGTGTTGACTAGATGACAACTGTATAGCAAGTGGTGTAAGTTAAACTAATAAACTATTAGAGTTAGTTGGCATATTATAACTAGTTGAGCCTGTATAAATTGTAATTAGACCAATTAATCATCTTTCTTCAACGAGAAGTTAGTTTTCTCTGTATCAATCCTCCCTAACTGATTCTCCTTTCCTTCTTATTTGAGCTCTTAGTAACCTCCATTAATGGTGATATGAATATAGTATCAAGTAAGATCAAGTAGTTCTACATGGTATCAGAGCCAACACAGCTGGTCTCTCTACTTCACAAATAGAAAGTTCGATTCCCTCGAAGCCAAGTTTTTTTTTTCTGTGCCTATCTTCATGTTACAGTTGTAATGGCTATCCACAATGGTGAAAGCCCTAGTACCACTGCAGATACAGTCGATGGAAACTCTATTCTAGCAGTAACTCAACTAGTTATCAATCAACATCATCCTGTGTTTCTCCATCCATCTGATACTCCTGGTAGCTCATTAATTTCGGTTAAACTCATTGGTCATGAAAAACTATTCATTGTGGAGTAGTACTATGCGTATTCGTCCATTGGGGAAAAGTAATCTAGGGTTTGTTGATGGTAAATACCCTAAGGACAAATTTGATTCTTCTCTCCATGACTTTTTAGGAGAAATGTAATGCCATTGTGCTCTCTAGGGGTGTACATAGGTTGAGTTGGTTCAGTTTTTTATTAAAATATAACCAAACCAATAATGTTGGTTTTCTAAATCTATAAACCAAATCAAACCAATATACAATCGATTTTTTATTTTGATTTTAGTTTTTTTTTTCTCCATTTTTCTACAATTATAATGTGATTGAAGAAAAAAATTAAATATTTTCACTGAAAAGATTAAAAAAAAATGGTCATAGAATAGTTTCAATTAAAATTAAGTTGGAAAATTACTAAGACGTCTAAACTACTATCTCTTAAAATAATATTATGTGGATACCCAGTGGTTCAATTTCTAAGTCACTAGTCACAATAGCTTGTCTGAAAGTTTCCTTCACATAAAATGTGAGCATACAAAAGAATGAAGAATTGGAGATAACTTATTAAAAACTTAACTCCATAAAGTAGTTAACTATAACATAATTCCAAAAAAAAAAAAAAAAGAGAAAGAAGAGAAACAAACCTAAATCACAACTTGATGAACGAGGAGAATGAGAAAACTAAGATGAAAGTAAGATGAGGAAATAATGAGAACTCTCTAAAAACTTGAAAAGTAAAATGTAAAGTGAAGCAATTGAAGAGTTTTAGGTTTTCATTTTAATATTGGGCTTGTATTAATTTGTTACTAATGAACAAATATTATAATTAAAGGTCCAAGAATATATATCTATTTTCTGAATATAAAAAAGCAATAAAAGTAAGTAGAAAGTGGATTATAAGTAATATTTTCTTACATACAAAAAATTAAAATTATATATGTAATATGTTGGTTCGGTTTGGATTCGGTTTGATTTTATTTTTGCTAATACCAAACCAAACCAAGAATGATTGTTTTTTTTTGCCAACACCAAACTAATCAAACCAAACCATAAGTCAGTTTTTTTCCTCGGTTTGATTTGATTCATCGGTTTAATTTGACTTAACGGTTCGGTTTGTACACCCCTAGTGCTCTCATTGATTATGATCTCTGTTAGCACTGACTTGTCGTGTGGCATAGTTTATGCTTCTAGTGCTTATATTGTGTGGACAGATCTAAAAGAGAGGTTTGATAAAGTGAATGGTTCACAAGTCTTGTTTTTACACAAACAAATTGCTACTCTCACTCAGGGCTTTTCATCTGTTTCTACTTACTTCGCTAGACTGAAGGAATTATGGGCTGAATTTGATGCACTTGTGCCTTGTCTGGGTTGTGGTTGAGAGGAATCCAAAAGATATGTTGAACACTTTGAATATCAACGGTTATTGTAGTTTTTAATGGGGCTCAGTGAACCCCGTTCTCAGTCTAGTAATCACATTCTCAACATGTCACCAACAATTACCATAAATAAGTCCTATGCAATGATAGTTTCAGAAGAGAGTAGGAGAACTATGTCTCATCAGTCTCATATACCTTAAATCAGTAGGAGCACAACTTTGTTTAGTGGAAAAATAGTGATTCAGCTAGTTCCAATACTAGATCAGGTGGATTTTACTTAGGAGACAACAATTCTTTAGGAGGAAATTCCTATAGAAGAGACATGAACTTTCTTGATGCTATAGGTGAGAGAAGTACTAATACTAGCTCCAATCCTAGAGAAAGCAGATATTTTAGGTCAAACAATGCTTATAAAGTGAAGAAATGACATGTGCTGTGAGTATTGTCATCTTAAAGATCATACAAGAGATACTTGCTACAAGCTTCATGAATATCCACTTGATTCATCATCTAAAAAGAGGTTTGGTTTTGGGTATATATCTGGGCATACAACTGCTAACAATGCTCAGGATCTCTCTAGTAAGGCAAGTGCAAGGCAATCAACTTTTCTATCTAACTATACAGAAGGATCCAGTTCATCTACAAGTGCAGATAATACCAATTGGATGCCTCTTCAATTTACTAAGGAGAAATATATGCAAATCTTGCAAATTCTTGTGAAAAGACCTGAATCACCTGATTGTGCCATGACTGCAGGTATGAGTTCTGATACTGAAACTCATGATACTATGAGTAAATGGATAATTGACTCTAGAGGTTTAAGTTATATTTTCAGTTATCTTAAGTTACTAGATGAGTTTACAGTATTCCCAAAAGACCAAAGGGGACTACTGGGGACATAGCTAGTTTTACCCACTTAGGGTCTTTCTGTCTATTTCAAGGGAATAAGATCTCCAATGTGATGCACATTCCAGAATTCAGATATAATCTCTTACATGTGTCTAAACTAACTAAGGAAATGAATTGGTAATTCTCTTCTATCCTGACTTCTGTATATTTTAGGAACTCTTAAATGGACATGTGAAGGGGATTGGTAGAAATAAAAATAGTTTATATATATTCAACTTAGAGAATAAAAAGTTCAGCTTAGTTGATGCCAATAACCAGGATACTGTTAAAGTTCAATGCTCAGCTTCTATTTCTAGACCACTTTTAGTCTGCACTATCTAAAATACAGTTGGCCCAGATACTCTTCTATGGCATAAGAGGTTAGGTCATGATCCTGTGAGAAATCTGAAGATAATACATGGATTACCTAATGTCACAAATGACACTAGTGTCAAAGATTGTCCTATATGTCCCTTAGCTAAGCAAACTAGGCTTTCTTTTCCTATGAGTTCATTTGTTACCAAGTCTTGCTTTCAGCTTCTACATGCAGATATATGGGGTCTTTATAGAGTTTCAAATCATGATTGAAAGAAGTATTTCTTAACCTTTTCTAATGATCACTCTAGATATACTTTGATATACTTGTTATTATCTAAATGCAAAGTCATTTTTGTTCTCGAATATTTTCTTGCCATAGTCAGAAATATATACTCTTCTTCTGTTAAAATTCTTAGAACAGATAATGGTTATAAGTTTTTCAACTCATAAATGTTTAAGCTATTGCAGACATTTAATATTACACATTAGAGTTCCTGTGTTTATAGTCTTCAGTAGAATGGTATTACTGAAAGGAGATAGATATATACTTAAAGTTGCTAGATCCTTGAGGTTTTAAGCTAGTGTACCTCTTAAATTCTAAGATGAGTATGTCGCTACTGCTATTTACATCATCAACAGAGTGCCCTCCCCAGTTACTCATGGCAATTTTTCTATTACCATTCTTAATGGTGATGTTCTCTCTCTTGTTCACATGAGAGTGTTTGGTGGCTTGGGGTATGTTACTAATGTCAAAATACATGACAAATTTGCTCCTTGAGTAGTTCCAGCTATATTTCTTGGTTACTTATCCACTCAGAGGGGTTATAATATGTACTAGATTCATTTCAAAGATTTTATTATCAGTAGGGATGTTGTCTTCAAAGAATCAATCTTTTCTTTTTCCTTTACTACTACTAGATCTCCCTTGTTTCCTATTTTTGAACTTTCTCTTTACTCGCACACTGTCTTTTCTTCCATTTCTGTACCACCTTCTCCTTCTAACTCTTTCCATGTACCTCCTACTTTGTCTACTTTATCTACCTTGTCTCTTATACCTTCTTTTTCTTCTACTGTACTCCCTATTCCTTCATCTGGTACTAACCTATCTGTTCTTACTACTTCTACATCATCCCTTCTAAAAAATCTTCTAGGTCGGTTAAACCCCTCCCTTATGGATGCAAGACTATATAACCCAAAGAAAGGCAAATACTGGTTATTGCTACCCATTATCTGATCATCTGAGTTATGCTTATCTCTCTACCTCTGATAGTCTAGCCCTCACTGCCTATTCTAGCACTGTGGAGCCTCAATATTTTGAGAAAGCTATCAAGGTTCCCTAGTGGGTAGACACAGTAAAAGTTGAGATTTCTGCTATTGAAGACGATCACACATGGACTGTGGTGGATTTACCTCCTTCTAAACATCCCATTGGGTGTAAATGGGTCTTCAAAATTAAGTACACTACTTCAGGTAATATTAAAAAATATAAGGCTAGGTTAGTATCCAAGGGGTACAACCAGCAGAAGGGCCTGGACTATACTGAGACATTCTCACCTGCGGCTAAGATGGTCACAGTGAGATATGTCCTAGCTATTGCTTCTGGTAAAGGGTGACCTATATTCCAAATGGATGTGCATGATGCCTTCCTTCAAGGTGATTTACTTAAGGAAGTGTTCATGACCCTATGACATGGATTTGTAAGCCAGGAAGGGACTAAGGTGTGCAGGCTCCACAAATCCCTTTATGGGTTAAAACAGGCCCCTAGACAATGGAACAAAAAACTGACTGATGCTTTTGTACAACTGGGTTTTATACAGAGTCACTTTGACTATTCTCTATTCACTAAGAAAATGAAATCTAAACTGGTAGTAGTCCTTGTGTATGTGGATGATTTGTTGGTTACAAGAAGTAGCACTGAGTTGATACTGAAGACAAGAAGTGACCTACAACTCAAGTTTAAAATGAAAGACTTGGGTAAACTTAAATTCTTTCTAGGAATTGAGTTTGCAAAATCTTCAAAAGGTATTGTGATGAGCCAGAGGAAGTATACACTGGAGTTAATTACTGAAATGGGACTTAGAGGAGCCAAACCAACTGCAACTCCACTGGAAGCTAACCTGAAAATCACATCTATTGAGTTTGATAAGCTTACCAAATGAAACCATGTTGGTAATGATCTTATACTGGCAGCTACTGGACTGTATCGAATACTCATTGGGAGGTTTTTATATCTTACTATGACTAGAATTGATATATCATATGCAGTACAAGTGCTCAATAAATTCATGCATCAACCAAAGCAACCTCACCTTAATGCTGCCTTAAGAGTTATAAGATAAATAGAAGGTGCACAAGGTATTGGGCTTTTTATACCATCTGTAAGTTTTGAGAAATTTGAAGTATATTGTGACTCTGATTCAGGGGAATGCCTTCAAACCAAAAGGTTTGTGACTGGGTACTTAGTCACTTTTGGTGGAGCTGTGGTTTCTTGGAAATTAAAGAAATAGGTTATAGTAGCAAGAAGCTCTACAGAAGCTGAATTTAGAAGTATGCCCTCTGTAGTAGCTAAAGTGACATGGCTCATAAATGTATTAAAGGAGTTAGGAATCAATGTAAATGTTCCCATTCAGATGTTCAGTGATCGTAAAGTTGCTATTCAGATTGCAGCAAACCTAATATTTCATGAAAGAATGAAGCATATTGACATCAATTCTCACTTTGTTAGATAAAAACTATTGCAAGGAGTAATCAAGACCTTCCATGTATCTACCAAGGAGCAAGTAGTTGATCTACTCACCAAGAGCGTTGGCAAGCAACTACATGATTATCTGATGTACAAACTGATGTTGAAAGATCTCTTTTAACCATCAATCTGAGGGAGGGTGTTAAGCTGCTAAGAAGACTACCTAGAGTTAGTGCTAACTAGATGACAACTGTATAACAAGTGGTGTAAGTCAAACTAGTAAACTGTTAGAGCTAGTTATCATATTATAAATAGTTGAGCCTGTACAAATTGTAATAAGAGAAGTTAATCATCTTTCTTCAATGAGAAGTTAGTTTTCTCTGTTCCAATCCTCCCCAACTGATTCTCCTTTCCTTCTTCTTTAAGCTCTCAGCAACCTCCATTCATATTGATACGAAAAAATACATAAAGTAACATACTTAAGTATTAAATTACAAAAAATAGCAATACTTTTATCAAATTATATTTTGTAGCATATGTATTTGTATTTATTTATATTTTTGTAGCAACAGTTTGTAAAAATACAAAATACATATCGATCATAAGGACATTAAAAATCATATCTATTTGTATTTTTGTAGCAATAGTTTGCAAAAATATAAAATACAACTTGCTATATTATGTAATTATGAAACTATTGCTATGAAACTCATAATTAAGGGGATAAGTATGCTATTTCTGAATTTTGCCCTATGAATATAGTATCAAGTAAGATCAAGTAATTCTACATTACTGTTTCCAGCTAAATATTGGGGATCATTTAAATTGAGATATGAACAAATTTAATACAACTAAATTGCAATCGACAAAGTTTCATAATAATGGTGTATCCAACTAATATAAGTTTACTTGTTATAAATTCACATAATCTTATATAAACCAATTCAAATACGGAAGGATAAAAGGTAAAAAGAAGAAATATCTGATTTTATAATTAACGTTCTTCTAACAATATTGAGAAAGTCTAGATATATTGATAGTATGATGGATTTTTACAATATTTCCATAGGTTATCAGTTATAAAAGATTATTTATCATCTTAGGGGGTTCAAGTTAGATGTATTTTCAATTTTATAGTAGTGAAATATTTTTAAAGCATCCATCCATACATAGATATTAACTCTGGCTTGATCATTAACCAAATTTCTAAAGTATATTAGATGAAAGTGTAAATAGGCTGCATAAATACGCTTACACCAAGACTCATTAATTTTATCATGATTAAGTGATAAAATTAATTGAAATTACATAAAGCCACAATTTAAGTTTCACTTATTACATAAAATCTCAACTCCCAAAACATATTATAAAAATCTTACTTTTTAAATTTCTCTCTTTAAAAATATATATACATAGATTTACCAAAATTGACTCATGGTTATTCTCCTTGAAAGAAGCCTACAACCAAGGAGCGATTATCATTTTTGAATTCAAACGTGTTTGAATCTGACTGTTAATCATTAACATTCAATTTTAACTAAATCTCCATTTAACATTCTGAAATTTTAAGATTTGAGATTAGTAATTTTTTTGACTAAATTGAAAATTGGAGATTCCGAATGAACAAGTTGTTGCATGTTGTTCATTCAATGAATAGTATTTGGAGTAATATTTTGGTTTTCTACTTTACCAAAATATAGATTCGATCTTAGGATTCTCCTTTTTTGTTTTCAATTTCGACTATTTGCATGTACTAAAGTAACTACCTATTACTTAGTACATGGATGATTCTCCTTCTTTTAGTTTAGGATTAACTCAGTTAGAGCATAATGAATCAACAAATTGGGTTATTGAGTTTGTTCTCGGAGAATTTAATTCCGAGGACCTTAATTTTGTTGAAAACAAATTCAAACATCATAACGACCCCATAAGATGAAAAAGCTTAGGAAAGTTGCTGATGGAAGTTCAAAAAATCAAATTGGAGAATCGTCAAGAAAAGCAAAAAAGGATGATTTTGCACGACTATGTTTACCAAAGGTATTTATGATTTTTTGTTTTTGAATATGATTGTTAATTTGTAATGTGATATTGTATTTTTTTAGTAATGTGAGTTTTTTTCAATTTTTATTTGTTTTGGTGATGGTTGTTAGTTATGCAGTATAATATTTTTTTTTTCATGAATTTAATGATTCCTATTGAAGCTTTCAATGTAAATACATAACACCACTTTTGTATATGATAGACATATACATAAGTGATGATGTGTTTATTTTTGAACTATAATGATATCTATAGTTCATATACACTAACAATGCTATGTATATAGAGCCATATACATAATAATCGTTATTATGCTATATCTATAGTTCATATACATCACTTTATTATCTACAATATTTTTTGTAGGTTCCGTAGGAATTGATTGATTTGGTTATACTAATATACATTCTGAAGTTATGTTTATATGTTGCTATTATGTATAGTCCATTTTATACGACAGGAAGTATATACATTACCTTTTTTGCAGTTTTATGTTGCCAGTATATATACATAATATTACTGATGTATATTATATAAATTATAATATTGCTTAATTTTTACTGATATGTACAGTTCATATATATTATAACTAATCCATATACACTGAAAGTTTAAGATGTGCTTTTTATTTTTACAGGGTTAGAAATACAGGATAAAACAAGTCCCTGCATATTCGTTGTATTTTGGTAGTTCGTGCAATCGTGATTTTGGATCAGATATCAAGAACTATCTTGGCGAAGAAGTTCAAAATCTTTTTAGGCAAAAAAAAAATTGGTCCTTCTTAGACATGCCTCAGTGTAACTTGCAGGATCAGATTTCAAAAGGTGTGCTCATGCTTGAGATAGAGCAAAATAACCAAGATGAAATACATGTTTATATGCAGGAGACTATTCTCAAGTTTTCCACTCTTGAATTTGCTTTAATTTCTGGAATTAAATGTATCGGCAACGTAGAGGATCACTTGTATACTGAATCAACAAAGTCTGTTTTAATGGAGAAGTATTTTTCAAATGCAAAAAATTCAATCAAAAACTGAATTTTGTTCAGCGTTTCAAGTTAGGAAACTTTGATAACCATACTGATGTTTTGCATATGTCCATAATTTTTTTCATTCATACTATTTTGTATTAAAAAATACGTGATGCAACTATTAGCAAATCTGACTTTGTGATGGTTAAAGATGGACGGTATGAATAATTCCCATGAGGGAAGACTTCATTTCAAAAGCTGATGGAAACGTGGAGACAGGATTTCTTTGTTGAAAAATAGTTATACCAGATGGGAGAAATGCCTCATGTGTTGAATTTACGGATGTATGAATGTTGTTCCTAGGTTGAATGTATGATAAGTGAGTGGGTGAAAAATATAATTCCAAGAATTTTAAACTGGAAGGTGGTTGGGATAAAGGTCAAGTACCAGAAGTTCATGGGTGGTATGTTCAACAAGGTAAGTATTTAGTAACTTATGAAAATATCAAAAAGTTTTTATTCAGTTTTGTTTAGTTCAATAGACTTGTAAACATCCTAAATTCTAACTTTTTTAACAATTTGTATACAACAATCTACGTCCAACTCATGAAGAAGTTGAAAGGCTTGATTTGCCAGTTAGAGAAGGCATTGAATTAAATGACTCTGTCACTCCAATCTCACATGATAATTTGGAAGATCGTCATGATAATTGCCTACTGATGACATACATGCACATTTGGACTCCGAGCATGTAACGCCCCGAGTATGCACCTCAAACGCCACATGGTTCTTACGACGCCGTAGGACTCCAAGCTAACCCATGACTGGTACTTGTTATGAGCACTGAATAATAATAATGAAATAATGTGGAAGTTAGGCTGAAGTACCATAAGGTTCATAATCTGAATACTGATAATAATATCTGAAAACTGAGTACAGTCTGAACTTGTCTAGTCTGAAAAGCCTCTAACTGAACTGTCTGAATGTGGAGTTGATGGGACAAGCCCCCAACTAACTCCGATTAATTAAATACTACTTCTACTATAATACTACAATAAAAGAATATCCTAGATACATGAGGAATCACTACTAAATCTATTGCTGCTTACTAAATTTGACTAAGCATGGTCAGGAACCTGCAGGTCCGAACCTATGATATGAGACATCATAGCTCAAGAAAAGAGTATACAATTAGTACATGGAATATATTGGTATGATAGATGAGGTAAGGCTAATATGCATAGGTTCATATGCATGAACAGTAACTGACTGAGTGATATGAATATAATTGAATGAGAGTACATAGATAATTGAAGTTGTTGTAAACACTGATTATGCAATACTATGCGTACACATATATATACTTTGTTTGAGATTTATACTAAAACTGAGTACTGAGTTCTGATAATTAAGTAACTTATATTTGAGTTTACTGATAATTAAATTATTGATAACTGAGTGACTATTAACTGATAGTTCTAATTCTGTAGAATTGAGCTAAGTTCTATACTGAAGACTGAAACTGAAACTCTGGGAGGTAATTGTCTAACCGACATACCCTAATATCTTATCAGGGTCCAACTTATAACCTCAGTTGGAAGGGTGTTAGTACCGTGCCACAAATACTAACAAGCTAAAGAGTCACCCTCATTTGGAAGGTGCCCTAAATGAGAATAGTGTTACCCTCAACTGGCAGGTAAACACCTTATCAACCATCAACTGGTAGGTTGATATCTCAACCTACGCTGGCTACAAAGTTCTGGAATGCAAGGACTGCTACTAAGGGTCACACCCTCAACTAGTGAACCCCCGACCCTGAATTCGCTCGGTGCTAAATCCTACTCCCAACTGAATGACACTGATTATTAGACTGAATTAAACTGAACTGAGTTTAACTGGACTGACACTGATCGTGAAGGCTGACTGAATACTACCGTGGTAACGCTACTGAGTCTATTCTGTAACTACTGTGCTCTAAGTAAACAGCTAGATTTTTGGATATTGAATACCTCCACGACTCGATAGTAATAATAGTAAAACATGGAATAATCTTGAAAGCATACATAAGTTACTTGTTCACAATGCATTCATTTAGAAATTTTGTCAAACACTTAAGAGGCATGAACTTGTACATGAATGGGACCACATGATAACATGCCATGATTTCAGTATTCAATTTATATAGGCATTCTATCAAATGCTTGGGGAGCATAATTAATGTACAAGATGAGTTCTTAAAGTTTCTTGGTGGATTTCTTGAGAATTGCTCTTGATTCTTGGAGGCTAGGGTTTTCTATTTTGAGAGAGAATGATCTTGATTTGAGAGGAATTGAGTAAATAATGATCTAATTAGGTTATTAGGGTATTAATTTTGTGTTTAGGTTGGTTAGGGTCACAGAAAAGACCAAACTTCCCCTAAAATAATTTAAATTTCCATCATTAAAATTCCTGATTTTGGCCTTCACTGTGACCGCTGGCATCGCGGTGAGCCACTAGAAGTTTGGCTAGAACTATTTAAAAATGGACATTTGCGAAACTAGACCTCGGCACGACATGGTGGAATCGCGTTATATCACTAGAAATTGACAATTCTGAACTGAAATTATGGCGCGACGCGGCGTCATCGCGGTGACACACTGGAAAAGGACGAGTGGAAACTGAAACTTTATCGTGGATGGAATCGCGGTATTTCACTGGAAACTGACGAATGCCATTTGGCCTGTCACCGCGACGTGATGATATTGCGGAACCTGACTGCTGAAACTAAAATCGCTATGAATTCTTACACGATTATCGAATTAAGAAAAATTTTATATCGTTGGAAAGCTGAATGAATTTTCTACAGAATGGTGGGTCTTAAGCTAGAAAATTTTGGATAATTTAAAAGTTTTATGTATGAATTTTCATGTACTGAGAGCTAAACTGAGTTAGAAAAATACAGGGTATTACAAAGAATTAAGATTTTGAGAATTTCAGTACAGTACCACCTCCAAAAATTCTTAAAAAAAAGATCTCACTACTGATACATCAACATCACACCCTTTGAAGAGAAGGAGGATAATTCATTTTGATGCAAAATTTGTCGAGATGCAAGAACGACAAAAAACACCAACTACTATTTCAAGAGGAGATATGTCAAGAGAGAAATCAACAGTTAAAGGTGATCGAAGAACTAAATCTAAACCTGTAATATCTAATGGCTCATCAGATTATGTTGATACAGGAAAGTCGTGTCCCTCATCTTCCATTAAGGCTGTTCATCAATCAAATATCAATGTCAATTGGGATAAGATAAAGTCATTTATAAAGTCGTATGTAAGTAATTTCACAAAGTCAAACCTATAAAACTTATTACGAATACACTCACAAATTTTTTGTGTTTTTATTTACAGGTTGACACAAAATTCAACGATCTTCGTGAGATAATTGTTAAACAATATGAAGACTCAAATGACAAAATTGTTAAACAACATGCCGAACTGCTGAAGTTGTTGACACACAACAAACACATAGAAAAAAGGTAACTTAAATTGATTGCACTTTTATATAAAAGACTGTTTTTGTATATGGTCTATATACATAACTTCACTTATTCACCTTTTTTTTCACCAGATATTGCAACACGAATAAATATTCAAATACATTTACAACTCATATACATCATAGTCTGTAGTATGGCATAGACATAGCATGACTTGACTGACATACTGAAATGTGGCATATACATAGCAAGAAATTTTAGTTAATATACATAGCATGACTGACATAATTTCATATACATCATAGTATGTAGTATGGCATTTTATATAATTCTACAAAATTTGAGATGGTTTATTTAATCCACATACATATATGATGTTATGTATATATATTATTGTTATGTATAGTCAATATACTTAAAGTATATACAATAGTATAAAGTTGTTTTGTGTATGCTTTAAAAAAAAAATTTTCAGTAGCAATTTACTTATCAATGTTGTTTTAATGTCGTGCGGTTTTTTCATTTTATTTTTTTAAAATATGATTTGTTAGCTGATAAGATTTATGTAGGTTATTGTTCAGTAATAT
This sequence comes from Capsicum annuum, assembly GCF_002878395.1. Taxonomy (NCBI): domain Eukaryota; kingdom Viridiplantae; phylum Streptophyta; class Magnoliopsida; order Solanales; family Solanaceae; genus Capsicum; species Capsicum annuum. The sequence continues at coordinate 197,152,803 of NC_061119.1, read as the reverse complement.
GAGGTTGCCTTATTATTTGTCAGTCTACTCAGAAACCATTACCTATATATATTAGTGAAAGCTATGTCTATATGTAATATACATACAGTTAGAGTAACAAAAAAGCTATGTATTTGGAGATCACATATTTTTTTTGTATATACATATTATTAATTAGTTAACAATCATTTTATCATATGACGTTAGAACTTGTGTAACCGATACTCTTGATGTTTACATAGGATGGGGTAGATAAAAACTTCGGGACAGAAAAAGAAGGAACTAATGTATGTTCAAAGTTAAAGTATTATAAGGTTAATTATGACTTTTAATTTATTTAAATAGTTGTTCTCAAAATTATATTGAAAAATCTACATTACTAATTTCAACAGGATCATGAAGTGGGAGGTTCACAAACGGGAGCTGTCCCATTAGAGGAGCATGTTGAAGAGATTCATATCGCCAGGATCAAGAAAGACAAAGGGAAAAGAGTATTTTTACAATGACGGAATATAATAAAATATTACATAGACATGCAAAATAATATGTTTTTATATAATATGTTGTTTGCTATATAAATTTATCAAATTTTTTTTACTTTTTCTTGTGATATATCTTATTCTTGTTCTAAATGATTTTCTTATGATGTGCCTACTGATTATATTTTTTTCAATATATGTGTTAAATTTTATGTATATGCTTAGAATATACATAAGTAATTAAAAAAAAATATAAATCCCATCATATACATATTATGCTCCTTTCCATTTTTTAGGTTGTGGACAACACTAAAAAATTTAAAGGTAGCAAGACTTGTGATAATAATTCAGAGGATGCTTTTTGGATGAAAACAATAGTCCAATACATCAACATTCCAAGGTTAATTATCTCATTTTATAAAATTGACCCTTTAAATAATGAAGGGATTGATTTTTTTGAAATACGTTTTATGTTTTTTTCTAACAGGACTTTTGAGGGCTGTAGTTTTGCTATTGGAAATGCCACATTAGATGATCTTTTAGCTTCTGTTGTGAATCAGAAGCACAAATACACAAATATTGAAACATCAAAAATCGTTCATATCCATAAAGATCAAGCGGTAAATACAAAAAAATAATATATTTTTAAATTAATAATCACATATACATACGATGAAATATTTTTTATATGTCATGAAATTCACTAACGGGTTAAATCAAAACTAACACTATATATCAATTTTCTAATTTTAGGAAAACTACTCATGTACAATCCCAGAACCTACTCAAGCTGAGATAGACGCAATCATGAAAGGTTTAAGAGCACCTGTGGATGAAATTACTCTTGAAGTGATTAATCGGAATACAACAACGATCAGTTAGCATTTGATACACGATAGTCAGATTCCTTCAGATTTTTCTGATGCAGTTATCGCGGCACATCAGGCTACAAAATCCCTTGCTAAGAGGACAAGAAATAAATTCAAAGTATTCAACTCACCATACTTAACAGAGTTTGTTTCTGGCTCAAAAGGCAAACAGGAATAGAAAATAGAAATAAATCAGAAATACATATTTGATAGTTTCTTAATAACTGACGATATGACGGTGGGTGTTATTGAGGAGTAAAAGGAGTGTATTGAGGAATATCTATTCAAAATACATGCCAAAAAGTAAGTTTTATTTCTTTTAAACATAAATTTTTATGTGTATTTGTTTATCCTATTACGGTTTTTTTTCTAACTAACAAATATTAAAATCGATAGAAAAATGAATGAAGACCACTACAGAGCTAAAGCAGCTGTTTTGATGATTTCAGAAATTGATTTTATCGTCGCTCATCCACGATCAAAATATTAATTTTATTTGATGTCTCAAATAAATACATGTTGGAACGACAAGGTATTATTTATTTTGCTTTATTTATGTATGTTGTATATATGTCAATCTACGTGGTGATGCATTTGCATAAATCTATTATGTATATTATGTTTGTCTAATGTATATTATTTTGAATAATATGTATGCAACACCCTACATTTCAGACTAGAATGAAAATCCGTCATTCATATGCGTAGATATTTCAAAAGCCTCGAATCCTATGTAAATTTAGTGTGTTAATCAATTATGTAGTGTGGAAATCTATTTGATCATGAATTTAGATCATAGAGGTCCCCTAACTCAGGGAAAAGTTGAAAGCTTTCCTATCATTCATGATTTAGTGAGCGTCAAAACTTAGGTCAACTTCAATTGACCATAACTCCTTGTATATATCGAATTAGAGGACCTACTATATATTAAATGAAAGACTGACTGACGACATTTTGTGATAAGTTATCACAAGTGTGATGACTTATCATAAATGTCATCAGCCTTAGGCAGAAATCCACCCCCAGTGACGATATTTTGTGATAAGTTATCACAAGTGTGATGACTTATCACAAATGTCGTTAGCCTTAGGCAGAAATCTATCAATTCCATCCCCCCAGTGACGACATTTGTGATGACTAATCACAAGTCTGACGGCTTATCACAAATATCATCATCCTTAGATTTTCAGCTATTGGGAAGCGGTTTAGTAAGGATATTTTGGTCTTTTTCCTCCACTTACCACAACTTAAAACCCTTAAGGGACGTAACTTTCTCCTATTTTTCTTCAGTTAAACTTCTCAAAAATTCTCTCAACCACAAGATTAGGATTTTCTCTCAATATCATCTCCTCAAGAACAAGAACATTCTCTCCCAAAGGGATTAAACCCTAGTCAAGCAAAAAAATCAAGAGCAAGCCTAAGGATTTCTTCAAGAACCTTCAAGAAACATTAGATCTCTTTCAAGATACAATCACAAAGGTATGTGTAGTGTTCATCCATGGATCCCTTTCATCCATGGAGCGCAAGAATCATGTTTTAAATTTTAAATTGTGATTTCCTTGTTATGTTATGACTATATTCATGTTGATGATTGTTGTTTGGATTCAAGGTTGTATCTTGATGTGTTTTTCATAAAGCATGCGAGTAGGTTAGTTGAAACCCATGAATTTTGGATGGATTAATATTGTCAAATTAATAAGTACACCTATGCCCAAAGTTGTGTATGTAAGGTGTTTGATAAAACGTCAAGAATGATAGAATCCATATTTTTATGACTTAATAGTGCTTAAATGACAAGTTCATGCTCTATTCCTTATGACGAAACATGAATTCTATGCTAATTGTTGTGTAATGTTGTTGTGATATGGAATGCTTATGAAATTGGAATCATGCAAGTATTTACATGTTATATTCATTCCTTTTCATGTATAAGATGTTGATAACCATGTGTAGTATGAAATACCCTATTTATGGTATTATGAATTGTGGATTCTATTCCTATGATCAAGAAGTATCCTTTGTGTCAGTTTCCTATCATCGAGTCCTGGGGGTACTTGTACACGAAAAATATAGTTGTGAGCCTAGAGCTAAGTCGGCCTCAAGATAATCTAAATCGTGCTATTATCAGTAGAAATCAGTTAGTTACAAAATTTAGAACTCTCAGACAATTATAAAACTTAATAAATCTCAGTAATCTAAGTATCGTTATCATTCCAGCTTCAGTTTAGTACTCATCCCAGATCTCAGTAGCATTTAAGAAATCAATTCAAAACTTAGAATCATTCAGTCAGATTATAGATTTAGTAGTGTTCCATCAGATAACGGAACCAAGTAAACTCAGTCAGCTCAGTCAAGTAAGAAACTCAGTAACAGCTTCAGTTCAGATCAAGTACAAGTTCTAAGAATCAGATCAGCGTCTTTCAATTGGGAGTAGAAGCTAACACCAAGACAGTGCAGGGATGGCGGCTCACCGTCAGAGAAGTAGAGTTATTAGGAGAAATCCCTGAACACCAGAACTACGTAGCCAATGTAGGATGTAGGAGTCACCCGTCAGAAAAAGTCTTGTCACCTATCAGAGAGACTTCACTATTATACTACCTTAGGATTGACTTCCTACGAGGGTCACCTATCAGATAGGCTTGACTAGAGAGGTCTTTACCCGTGGCATGATATTGACACCCTTCTAGCTGGGGTTATAGGTTGGAACCCACCAGTTCAGATTTGGGGTATGTCAGTTAAGTGACAACTCCCACAGTTACAGTTTTAGTATCAGTCTTCTGAGTAGAACTCAGAAATCAGGACTGTCAGATACTATCATCAATCTCAGTAAGGAACTCAGATAGTTTCACAGATTCATAGACCGCCCGCTAGATAGGCTTGGTCTAATATAAAGTTATTCAGTATCAGTACTTACAGAGGTCACCCATCAGATAGGCTTCATCTTAGTCTAAGATTCAATTGAGTATTCTCAATATCAGTTCCAGAGATCACTTGATAGTTAGGCCTGATCTCAAGCTTAGTCACTCTTAATCATTAATAGAAAATTTTGACTGACAGATATAGTCGCTTAGTATCAGTTACGTCGGTTAGGCTGATCATCACAGGCATATTAGTTATATCAGTTTTCATAGCTTACATTATCAGTATTCAGTTTTAGGACTGTTAGACATAGTCAATCAGACCAGTTCTTCATAATTTAAACTGTCAGAAATAATCATTCATCTATTTAATATCCTAGTATCAGTAAATTTATATTATTAACATTCAGACTCAGTAGTCAGTATCACCACGAGTTCAGTTATAGCTACTTATACATGTATGTATTCTCACGTTCATATCAGTCAGCATTGTTCATGCATATAAACCCTTTGCATTTAGCCTGCCTCACTCGTATACTCAGTACATTCAGACGTACTGATGCATTCATGCTATGATGTTTTATTTTATGCTATAGGTTCAGAGGCATGAGTTCTAAAGCAGTAGTAGCATTGCATATTTTAGCAGTTAGAGTTAAAAGTAAGTCCTTATCCTTCGAGGACATAATTATTTCTCTATCTTCTCATTGATTAGTTCATTAGTCGAAGTTAGTTGGGGATATATTCCATTAGCTCCTTATTCAGATTATTCAGACAGTAGAGACTTTCAGACTAGATGCAAACTAGATTACAGACTAGACTATAGACTTGATTCAGACTTCAATATTTTAGTTCTATTTTGGTATTGTGATAGCTCTTTATTCAGATATTTTTATTACTCAGATTATGTTCAGTATTGAACCTTATAACCTTTAGTTCATGTTTCTGCATTTATATTTATATATTATAAAGTGTACAGGTATAGATATCAGTCATGGGTTAGTTTGTGGTCCCTTGGGGTCATAAGCACCGTCTAGCATTCTGGTTCAGAAAATTGGGGCTTTTCAAACTTGGTATCAAAGCCTAAGGTTCAATAGTGTCCTAGGAAGTCTGAAAGCCACATCTAGTAGAGTCTTGTACATGGGTATGTTGCAAGCCATATTTATGTGCAGGAGGCTATAAGATGTTTTAGGAACAGTTTCCCTTCTTTCATGTCTCAGATCATGCTATAAAAAGGTTCTCTAAGAAACTTATGTGGATTCTCATCATGTTCCATTCATGTCAGGTTTCCCTTAATCTTAAGATAGTGGAAGTAGTGAAGTCCAAAGTCCTATAGATAGAGCTTTCTTAGGCAGTCCCTACAGATAGTTTTGGGATAGTATTAACAGTGATCTTTATACTTTCAGGTGTAGTATTTTAGGATGAGTTATCATTTAGGTACAATACTGTACCACAAACCCTAGAGTAGAATGATTGTAGTTCAGTTCAGAGTTTAGTGAAGTATTCCTAGACTTATGATCATAACTTGAGGCTAAGGTGAAAGGTTTAGTTGAAAGAATGCAGAAGCAGTGCTTCAGTTAAGCTTAAGTTCTTAGCATGAGTTAGTCAGTATAGCCATCAGTTCAGTTTAGCCGTCAGACAATCGGATTCGTATAGTTTGTTTTCACATCTTTCTATCTAGTCATACTATCAGATATCTCAGTAAGGTAACTATTCCAAGATAGAGCACCGTAGTAGTTGCAAGTATAACTCAGTTTATGGTCATGCATTATCTTCATCTCTCAGATGTTTAGAAATGATCCAATTCATAGATTCCTTATGCACCGTCTCTGTAGTCCTCAAGTATTCCAGAGATGTAAGTTTTTTTAGAGAGACATAGTGTCCCAAGGGGGATATGCTCTATAACTCCCCAAAGTTATCAATTTCATAAACCCATTCAGTTTTATGCATAGATTCCTATTACGAGTTAGCATCAGTTATCATTGCACAGTCAGTCATGCTTTTAATAGTAAGTTCAGTCAGACCTCCATGCATTAGATATGCATGTTCAGTAGAGAAAGTTCATCTTATCAGTGTATTCAGTCATATGTTCATGAGAGCAAATCAGTCAAGTATCCATGCATCAGATATGCATGTTCGTTATGAGGATTTAGCATATCAATAGTCTCATCCGGGTATTCTATGCATCAGCTATGCATACATACTCTAGTGGAAAATTTATTATGTCCGCAATTTTCATCATATAGTCATGTTTTAGATATTCACATCCCTAAAGTAAGTTCAGTTGATCATTACTCATAACTTATCAATCGACATTTGAGGATGAATGATTCCAAGGGGGAGATAATGTAACACCCCATATTTTGGACTAGAATGAAAATCCATCATTCATATGCGTAGATATTCTAAAAGCCTAAAATCCTATGTAAATTTAGTGTGATAATCAATTATATAGTGTCGAAATCTATTTGAGCATGAATTTATATCATAGAGGTCCCCTAACTCAAGGACAAGATGAAAGCTTTCCTATCATTCAAGTTTTAGTGAGCGTCAAAACTTAGGTCAACTTCAATTGACCATAACTCCTTGTATATATCGAATTATAGGACCTACTAGATATCAAATAAAATATCTTTTCATTAGCTTTCTAACTATAGCAATTTCTCCAAAATCCGATATCGGACCAAAGAGTTTTGCCTATTTTACTCCAGCATGTTATCCTGGAAAATTGACTGACGACATTTTGTCATAAGTTATCACAAGTGTGACGACTTATCACAAATGTCATAAGCCCTAGGTAGAAATCCACCCCCAGTAATGATATTTTGTGATAAGTTATCACAAGTGTGACTTATCACAAATATCGTCAGCGTTAGGTAGAAATCCATAAATTCCAGCCCCTCAGTGACGACATTTGTGATGACTTATCACAAGCCTGACAGCTTATCACAAATGTCGTCAGCCTTAGATTTTCAGCAATTGGGAACCGGTTTAGTAAGGGTATTTTTGTATTTTTTTCCACTTCCCATGAATTAAAACCATCAAGGGACATAACTTTCTCCTATTTTTCTTCAGTTAAAAATCTCAAAAATTCTCTCATATACTCTCAACCATAAGATTAGGGTTTTCTCTCAAGATCATCTCCTCAAGAATAAGAACATTCTCTCCCAAAGGGGTTAAACCCTAGTCAAGAAAAAAAATCAAGAGCAAGCCTAAGAATTTCTTCAAGAAACATTAGATCTCTTTCAAGATTCAATCACAAAGGTATACGTAGTGTTCGACCATGGATCCCTTTCATCCATGGAGCTCAAGAATCATATTTTAAATTTTAAATTGTGATTTCCTTGTTGTGTTATGACTATATTTATATTGATGATTGTTGTTTGGATTCAAGGTTGTATCTTGATGTATTTTTCATGAAGCATGCGAGTAGGTTAGTTGAAACCCATGAATTTTGGATGGATTAAGATTGTCAAATTGAAAAGTACACCTATGCTCAAAGTTGTGCATGTAAGGTGTTTGATAAAACGTCAAGAATGATAGAATCTATATTTTTATGACTTAATAATGCTTAAATGACAAGTCCATGCTCTATTCCTTATGACTTAACATGAATTCTATGCTAACTGTTATGTATTATTGTTGTGATATGGAATGCTCATGAAATTGGAATCATGCAAGTATTTACATGTTATATGCAGTCCCTTTCATGTATTGAACTCCAGAACGTCAGAGAGGTAGAGTCATTAGGAGCAATCCCTGAACTCCAGAACTATGTAGCCAATGCAGGATATAGGAGTCACCCATCAGAAAAGTCTTGTCACCAGTCAGAGAGACTTCAATATTATACTGCCTTAGGATTGACTTCCTATGAGGGTCACCCATCAGATAGGCTTGACTAGAGAAGTCTTTACCCGTGGCATGATATTGACACCCTTCTAGTGGGGTTTATAGGTTGGACCCCACCAGTTCAGATTTAGGGCAAGTCGGTAAAGTGATAACTCCCACAGTTACAATTTTAGTATCAATCTTTAGAGTAGAACTCAGAAATCAGGACTGTCAGATACTATCATGATTAGTCCTCATCCTTCGAGGATATGATTATTTCTCTATATTCTCATTGATTAGTTCATTAGTCGAATTTAGTTAGGGATATGTCCCATTAGCTCCTTATCCAGATTATTCAGATAGTAGAGACTTTCAAACTAGACGCAAACTAGATTACAGACTAGATTACAGACTTGATTCAGACTTCAGTATTTCAGTTCTATTTTGGTATTGTGATATCTCTTTATTCAGATATTTTTATTACTCAGATTATGTTCAGTATTGAACCTTATGGCCTTTAGTTCATGTTTCTGCATTTATATTTATATATTATGAAGTGTACAGATATATAGCTTGTGGTCCCTCGGGGTCATGAGCACCGTTTAGCATTCTGGTTAAGAAAATTAGGACTTTACAAACTTAGTATCAAAGCCTAAGGTTCAATAGTGTCCTAGGAAATCTAAAAGCCACATCTAGTAGAGTCTTGTACATGGGTGTGTTGCGAGCCATATTTATGTGTAGGAAGCTATAAGATGTTTTAGGAACAATTTCCCTTCTTTCATGTCTCAGATCGTGCTATAAAAAGGTTCTCTATGAAACTTATGTGGATTCTCATCATGTTCCATTCATGTTAAGTTTCCCTTACTCTTAAGATAGCGGAAGTAGTGAGGCCTAAAGTCCTATAGATAGAGCTTTCTTAGGCAGTCCCCACAGATAGTTTCGGGATAGTATTAGTAGTAAACTTTATACTTTCAGGTGCAGTCTTTCAAGATGAGTTATCATTTAGGTACAATACTGTACCACAGACCCTAGAGTAGAATGATTGTAGTTCAGTTCAGAGTTTAGTAAAGTATTCCCAAACTTATGATCATAACTTGAGGCTAAGGTGGAAGGCTTAGTTGAAAGAATACAGAAGCAGTGCTTTAGTCAGTAAAGCCAGTTGTTCAGTTTAGCATTCAGACAATCAGATTTGTATATTTTGTTTTCACATCTTTCCATCTAGTCATACTATCAGAAATCTCAGCAAGGTAACTATTCCAAGACAGAGTACCCTAGTGGTTGCGAGTATAACTCAATTCATTCATCATGCATTATCTTCAGATCTCAGATGTTTAGATATGATCCAATTCATAGATGCCTTGTGCACCGCCTCTGTGTTCCTCAAGTACTCTAGTGATGTAAGTGTTTTTAGAGGGACATAGTGTCCCAAGGGGGAGATTCTCTATAACTCCCCGAAGTTATCAATTTCGTAAACCCATTCAGTTTCATGCATAGATTCCTATTACGAGTTAGCATCAATTATTATTGCACAGTCAGTCATGCTTTCAAGAGTAAGTTTAGTCAAACCTCCATGCATTAGATATGCAGGTTCAGTAGAGAAAGGTCATCTTATTAGTGTATTCAGTCATATGTTCATGAGAACAACTCAGTCAAGTATCCATGCATCAAATATGCATGTCCGTTATGAGGATTCAACATGTCAATAGTTTCATCCGGGTATTCTGTGCATCAGCTATGCATACATACTCTAGGGGGAAATTTAGTGTGTCAGCAATTTCCATCATATAGTCATGTTTTAGATATTCACATCCCTAAAGTAAGTTCAGTTGATCAGTACTCATAACTTATCAATCGACATTTGAGGACGAATGATTCCAAGGGGGAGATAATGTAACACCCCACATTTCGAACTAGAATGAAAATCCGTCATTCATATGCATAGATATTCCAAAAGCCTCGAATCCTATGTAAATTTAGTGTGATAATCAATTATGTAGTATGGGAATATATTTGAGCATGAATTTAGATCATAGAGGTCCCCTATCTTAAGGATGAGTTGAAAGTTTTCCTATCATTCAAGTTTTAGTGCAATCAACTTCAATCGACCATAACTCCTTGTATATATCGAATTATAGGACCTACTAGATATCAAATAAAATATCTTTAAATTATCTTTCTAACTATAGAAATTTCTCCAAAATCCAATATCGGAGCAAAGAGTTATGCCTATTTTACTCCAGCATGTCAACCTGGAAAATTGACTGACGACATTTTGTCATATGTTATCACAAGTGTGATGACTTATCACAAATGTCATAAGCCTTAGGCAGAAATCCACCCCCAGTGATGACATTTTGTGATAAGTTATCACAAGTGTGATGACTTATCACAAATTTCATCAGCCTTAGGCAGAAATCCATCAATTCCAGCCCCTTAGTGACGACATTTATGATGACTTATCACAAGTCTGACGGCTTATCACAAATGTCGACAGCCTTAGATTTTCAGCAATTGGGAAGCATTTTAGTAAGGGTATTTTTGGATTTTTTCTACACTTCCCATGACTTAAAACCCTCAAGGGTCATAACTTTCTCCTATTTTTCTTCAGTTAAACATCTTAAAAATTCTCTCATATACACTTAACCATAAGATTAGGGTTTCCTCTCAAGATCATCTCCTCAAAAACAAGAATATTCTCTCCCAAAGGGGTTAAACCCTAGTCAAGAATAAAAAATCAAGAGCAAGCCTAAGTATTTCATCAAGAACCTTCAAGAAACATTAGATCTCTTTCAAGATTCAATCACTAAGGTATGTGTAGTGTTTATCCATTGATCCTTTTCATCCATGGAGCTCGAGATCATGTTTTAAATTATAAATTATGATTTTCTTGTTGTGTTATGACTATATTTATGTTGATGATTCTTGTTTGGATTCAAGGTTGTATCTTGAAGTGTTTTTTATGAAGCATGTGAGTAGGTTAGTTGAAACCCATGAATTTTGGATGGATTAAGATTGTCAAATTTATAAGTACACCTATGCCCAAAGTTGTGCATGTAAGATGTTTGATAAAATGCCAAGAATGATAGAATCCATAATTTTATGAAATAATAGTACTGAAATGACAAGTCCATGCTCTATTCCTTATGACGAAACATGAATTCCATGCTAATTGTTGTGCATTGTTGTTATGATATGGAATGCTCATAAAATTGGAATCATGCAAGTATTTATATGTTATATGCATTCCTTTTCATGTATAAGATGTTAAGAACCTTGTGTAGTATGAAATCCCCTATTTATGGTATTATGAATTGTGAATTCTATTCCTATGATCAAGAAGTGTCCTGTGTGTCAGTTTCCTTCCATCGAGTCCTGGGGGTACTTGTACCCAAAAAATATAGTTGTATGCCTTGAGCTGAGTCAGTCTCAAGATCTTAGTCGTGCTATGATCAGTAGAAATCAGTTAGTTACAGAATTCAAAACTCTTAGATAATTATAGAACTTAAGAAATCTCAGTAATCTAAGTATCGTTATCATTCCAGCTTCAGTTCAGTACTCAGCCCAGATCTCAGTAGCATTCAAGAAATCAATTCAGAACTTAGTATCATTCAGTCTGATAATAGATTCAATAGTGTTCCATCAGATAACGGAATTAAGTAAACTCAGTCAGCTTAGTCAAGTAAGAAGCTCAGTAACAACTTCATTTCAGATCAAGTACAAGTTTTAAGAATCAGATCAGTGTCTTTCAATTGGGAGTAAGAGCTAGCACCGAGCGAGTGTAGGGATGGCGGCTCTCCGTCAGAGAGGTAGAAGCATTAGGAGCAATCCCTGAACTCCAGAACTGCATAGCCAGCACAAGATGTAGGAGTCACCCATCAGAAAAAAGCTTGTCCCCATCAGAGAGGCTTGACTATTATACTGCCTTAGGCTTGACTTCCTACGAGGGTCACCCGTAAGATCGGATTGACCAAAGAGGTTTTTACCCATGGCACGGTATTGACACCCTTCCAGGTGAGGTTACAGGTTGGACCTCACCAGTTCAGATTCGGGGCATGTCGGTTAAGTGAGAGATCCCACAGTTACAGTTTTAGTATCAATCTTCAGAGTAGAACTCAAAAATTAGGACTGTCAGATACAGTCATCAATCTCAGTAAGGAACTCAGATAGTTCCATAGATTCATAGACCACCCGCTAGATAGGCTTGGTCTAACATAAAGTTATTCAGTATTAATACGTACATAGGCCACCCTTCAGATAGGCTTGATCTCAGTCTCAGATTCAGTTGAGTATTCTCAATATCAGTTCCAGAGATCACTCGTTAGTTAGGCCTGATCTTAAGCTTAGTTACTCTTAATCATTATTAGAAGATTTAGACTATCAGATACAGTCACTCAGTATCAGTTACATTGGTTAGTCCTATCATCACAGGCATATCAGCTATATCAGTCGTCATAGCTTATGTTATCAGTACTCAGTTTTAGGACTGTTAGACACAGTCAATCAGACCAGTTCTTCATAATTCAAACTTTCAGAAATAATCATTCATCTATTCAGTATCTCAGTATCAGTAAACTCATATTATCAGCATTCAGACTCAGTATTCAGTATCACCACGAGTTCAGTTATAGTTACTTATGTATGTATGTATTCTCATGTTCATATCAGTCAGCATTGTTCATGCATATAAACCATTTGCATTTAGCCTACCTCACTCGTATACTCAGTACATTCAGACATATTGACACATTTCCGCTATTATGTTTTATTTTATGCCATAGTTTTAGAGGCACAAGTTTCAGAGCAGCAGTAGCATTGCAGATTTCAGCAGTCAGAGTTAGAAGTGAGTCCTTATCCTTCGAGGACATGATTATTTCTCTATCTTCTCATTGATTGGTTCATTAGTCGGAGTTAGTTGGGGACATGTCCCATCATCTCCTTATTCATATTACTCAGACAGTAGAGGCTTTCAGACTAGACGCAGACTAGATTACACACTAGATTCAGACTTCAGTATTTCAATTCTATTTTGGTATTGTGATACCTTTTTATTCAGACATTTTTATTAGTTGGATTATGTTCAGTATTAAACCTTATGGACTTCATTTCATGTTTTCGCATTTATATTTATATCTTATGCAGTGTACAGGTACAGATATCAGTCATAGATTAGCTTGTGGTCCCTCGGGGTCATGAGCACTATGTAGCATTCCGGTTTAGAAAATTAGGGCGTTACAATGTATGTGAATAAATCTATTATGTGTAGAAATTTGTTATGCATGTGCATAATATAACAATGTATGTCTAATGTATAATATTTCAATAATATATATGTACATGAGTTCATTGTAAAAACATATACATTGTTGAATAAGTATTTGATATTCAATTATCCATTGTAAAAACATATACATTGTTGAATAAGTATTTGATATTCAATTATCTTTCAATGACTGTGAGTATATACATAACCTATTATGTATATGAATGTAATATGTATACAATATACATTATGCTTTTCATTGACAAGTACATCTTCTAAAAGGTTTTTCTAGTCGTAACACCCCCGTTTTTATATTTTCCATTTCTTCATCATATTGATGTGATCTTATCTCACTTGTGCAAGCAATTAAAAATAAGAAGTGATCAAAAATATAGATTCACAACTACAAATTTCTTTTTCAAATCATATATTGAGAAGATGTATCGTATTATCTGGATAAATTAGATACGGTACTTTCTATGTAGAAGGATTATGCTCAGTCGGTTATTGCGGTACAAAATAAAAAGGCTATAACAAACATAGTCAAGGGTATTTGTATTCCAGCTGGGTTACCGTGGCACCAAGTGAATAAGGTGTATGTCCTTGTAAATAACAATGAAAAGTTTTAGTGGGTATTAACTGTTATTGCTCTTAAGGAAAAGAGCATACGTGTCTATGACTCAATGTCGAAGGTAAGGAATATGGAATAATCACTCGATATTCATAAGTTGGCAGTGATGTTGCCGACATACTTGTCTGACAACGGATTTTTGAATAAACATCACGTACAGACTAGGCAAATCTTGATGCATACAGGGATAAGTTGAGCCAAAGGACACAGATAGTGAATCAAAACTCATTCGAGGTGGAATATGTACAAAACATTATGCAACAAGAATGTGATAGATTATAGGTAGTTTTTAAATTTTTTATGAACTATTATTAATCATATCGTATGTAAATCAACGTGTTTCATTCTTTGCATATAGGAACTGTGGAGTGTTCGTTGCTCGGTATGCAGAATACCTAAGTGAAGAAATTGTTGTACTGTCAGTTGATTTTGAAGCTAAATACCGTTGTATGAGATACACGCCCTTCGAAATTATGGTTTAGAAAAAGTGAAGAAAGATTATGTGAATGACAATGACAATCCTCCAAGACCAAGAACAAAATATGTTCCCACACCAGACAAAACGAGAATAGTTAGCATTGAATAAGGGATAAAAATGCTTATATTGAAGATGTTTGTATTTCTGTGGAATTGTTAGGAATCAGATTTATTAAACTATTTTAGGTGTTATGTACAAAGTTATTAGAACACATGCTCTTATGTTTTTGGATTATTGATTAAATTGTTTTGTTCATGAAGTTGTGTTTTGTGCCTATTACTTATTTTTATTACATATGTATGTGTTATTGTTATGATGTGTTATCATAGTTGTCGTATGATTATCAATACATAAGTATATGCTTTCATGAATAAGAAAGTCATATAACAATTCACATCAGCAGTGATAATTTAAAATTTATATATAGTCATATACATAGAATTTAAATAGTGCCTAACAATACGATGTGACGTAACATCATAACTATATGATGTAGCAGTGAAAGTGATTTTGACTTTGATTTACATAACTATATGATAAACATCATAACTATATGTAAACCTATACATTTCAGTATCGGTTACTAACCATGTACTGTAACATGTTTTTTTTTTAACTTATGCACATACATACACATTAACTGTAATACATCAAATGTATATGCAGTTATTTTTCATTTGCCATATGTGAACATAACACATAATTTTTATGTATATATATCCATATAATTATAATAGTCATATATATAGAATTACAATGTATATACAGTCATTTTTCATTAGCCACATGTATTGTTACATACATACACATTAACAGTTATATACATAGACTTACAATATATATGCAATCCTTTTTCATTTGCCATATGTGAACATAACACATAATTTGTATGTATATGTATTCATATAATTATAACAATCATATACAGAGACTTACAATGTATATGTAGTCATTTTTCATTAACCATATGTATTGTTAGGCATGCATACATATTAACAGTCATATACATAGACTTACAACGTATATGCAGCCATTTTTCATTTACCATATGTGAACATAACACATAACTTGTATGTATATATAGTCATATAATTATAACAGTCATATACTTACACTTACAATGTATATAAAGTCATTTTTCATCAGCCATATGTATTTTTAGGCACATATATACACATTAACAGTTATATACATAGACTTACATTGTATATGCAGTCATTTTTCATTGGACGTATGTCAACATAACATATAATTTATATGTATATTTGGCATATAATTATAATACAATATATAGTATAATTTTGGGATATACATAACAATAAGTTTTCACTATATTAGATAATATTTTGAAATTCATTTATAACTATTCCAAATCCCTTGTATATGATTACATAAACATTTAACTAGTGTCTAACAATACATATGTTCGATATATATGTACTGAAAAACTTAGAATATGAAAATATATAAATTGAATTAATGGATAACAAATACACATACATATCAATTTGTACAGGATACATGTAAACATAAACGTTGAAGTAATGGATAACTAATTGTAATCTATGCACATACATACCTACTTATACAAAAAACCTTTAAACAAAAACACTAATTTACATCTGTTTGTGATTTGAAACTTATTTTAATGATTGAATACCATAATAGAATAGTATTGATATACACCTTAAAAAAATTAAATACCAAAAACAATGAAAGGTAAACTACATAAAAATAACATTCAACTGTTCGAAGCAAGAAACAACTAAAACAATTCAAAAAAGTAACACAAACTAATTTCTGAATGATAAACGAGTGATTAATCATTGTATGTACAATAAATAATTACTCCTTCAAAAAAAATTACAAGCACACCTAATGTGATCATCCACAATGATTTGTGCTTGATGACAGTGTTTCACTTGATTTCTTTTTTCTCTCTTTCTCGAGTCTTTCTGGTAGTCTTTTATATATCGGTGGAAACACTTTCTCCTCTTCTACACTATTAGAAACATTTCAATCCTTCTTATCTAGCATCAAAATACTTAGAAGTTCATAAGTTTTTACCAAAGTGCTTGGCTTGTAGTAATCTGAGCAATATGGCCTAAATTCAGTAACATTTTAAGCCTTCAAGACTGCAATAAGGTGAGAGCAAGGTATCTGATCTACTTAAAACCTCCCACAATTGCACGATTCACTTTCAAGGTCGACAATATATCTTTTTTTAATTTCATAAACTGAGTAAATATAGTTCAAGGAAGCCTTAATCTAAAAAGGAATCAAACATACATACTTTTGTAAAAAAGACATGAAATATATAATCATAAGATAACATAAAGTTATTATAATACTACAAGTTTATTCATAATGAAAATTTCATAATATTTAAACATACCATCATTCGAGTAGCTTTCACACCGTTGAGAGTTAAAATTTCATCAAAACTTTGATCTAAAGTCGTGTTTGTATATGAAGCTATTTCACTATTTTTACAGTTTTAAGAACCAAACAAAATTCTTACTTCCTCTAAGAAACCTAATATAGGTAATTCTCTTTCCTCCACCAAACAATCATTAATACACTTCGCGATGCTAGAAGTCATCATCCGACCTTTATTTACCGATGAATGACATCTACTTTATTTTTCATAACCAGCTTCATACAGGTATTTTTTTATCCTAGGATCATCATTTTCAATCTTTGCCATAAGGTAGTCAAAATCGTCCTTTCTAGCCTTCGTCATTGAATAATACAAATCACTAAGACTCATTTTGCTCTTACGAAATTGATTGCAAACATTTTTTCAAAGATACCAAATGCAGGCAAGATGTGGGACATGTGGATATACAACACTTACAGCTTTGATAATGCTTTCGTTCCTATCAAATAAAACACAAATGTTGTCACATCCTCAAAAATTAGTTCTAAATTGATTGAAAAACCACGTCTCTGAGTTGTCATTCTCGATATCCACAACACCATAAGCAAGTGGCAATATGCATTCTATGTTTCATATAAACGATATTAATAAAGGTACAAATAAAGGATTTTTTAAATATACATAAGTATGGTGTATAAACTAAATTTGATTTATATATGACATACAAAGTGTGTGGAATAATCAATTCTGATTTTCAATGTTCAAATAGAAATCTACATATAACATTCCATTTGCTATTAATTTATAAATAATATTACATATTCAAAACAATGATAAATATACATACCTGAACCATCCAGTGTACTTGCCGAGAAGAAAGTTCTTTTATATGGTCCACTAAAGTGTGCACCATTAACAACAACAACGGGTCTGCAAAACTCAAATCCCCTTATCTTTGAATGCAATGATATAAACAGATATATGAACTGATTATTTCATGACTTGTGCATTGTAATGTGTGAATTAGGATACACATTATTTAACATATAAATGTATCTCATCATCTGACGATACTCATCAGCTAGTCCACTCCTAAGCATCGCTATGGCATGCTCCTTTGCACGCCAGACCATCATGTAATTTATATCAACATAATATACTGCTTTCATTTCTTCAATGATGTCACCAGACGTTTTCTTTCTATTATGATTAACTAATTTAGGGACTGTTAATTGATTTACAAAAGTAGTAGTCGCCAAAATATTTTTTAGTACTTTATCACTCAATGGGCATTATGTTCTAGGTTAAATCTCTGAATACTAAGAACATCAGTTTTCTTGTAACTGGATGCTTCTAACATCCATTTACGATCCTCATTGTAACATCGGAGGACATAGCTGAAATAGACAAACTTAATATGACGAGTATATATAAAATTTTTGAAGTATTTCATAGATTCGATTAGATATAATTATAAAAAATGCGTAAATACACATTAACTTAAGTATTATACATTATATAAGCGTTTCCTATATATGCATATTTTATTATCATATAAGTATATATAGGGATAATTTTTTTATGTCTTTATCTTACATGTTTTGATACAGTAATTCATAACATAACATTCCATATACATTACAAATTAGCTTCAGTACATTACATACGATTTTCGTGTATAAGACTATTATAATATCAAAATATACTAATAAAAAATAAAAAATTGTTATGTTTATTCTATGTACTATATATACATAACAAACTTATGTATATTCTATATAATAAGCATTAACTTATTATGTATATAACATAAAAGGTTTGCTACAATAACACACAAGATACCCGTCAGAACTAAATGCAAGTCACATTAACAGACAATATACGAGTTTGAGATTACAACAATCTTCGGAAAACAACATTATAATGTTCTTGCCATCATATATCAATTAAAATATACAGTTGTCAAATATATTCAAATATCTACAATTAATACAAAACAATTAAGTAAACATATATCATAACAAAATTAAAGAAAAACTTCTTTTTGTCTAAGCATTTAAATCCATGTGACATCATATATTTAGACATCACTGAAACAAGCGTCAATTTATCTTTATACATTTGTTTCACCTTCACATCAATACTCTTGCTATCATAGATCAAACTTTCCACTTCAAACTCCGACACATACAATGAATATTAATTTTGTGTCTCAACAATAGATAGAACTAGGGCATCTGATTCCACCCCTTAGACACAAATTATAACTCTAGTTTCTCTATCAAACTGGATGTCATCTGCATATTTATCAATTGTTTTTATGCATAACAGATACATTACGAATCCTGGAAGAGATTTATTCAACTTCACATACAACGTAACATCATTATGATTTTGTATACAAATATGCGACTCATTATCGTTGAAAACATAGCGTACATCAATAGATTTTAGAGATTTGACAATGTCTAATTCAGAAGCAATTATCGAAATTAACTTCAAATAAGTTATCGATTCTACGACAATAGTCCCTTCAATTTTGTACTTTACATATTCTGTTTAAGTTTTCTATTGACCAGAGTATCTCAAAAGAATTGCAATATTCATCTTCTTGAATACAAAAAATATATTTTTTTTCCAATAGATCAAAAACAATGGTTAGGATGTTTGTAGTTTCTATTTTTTTGGTTGATTTTACTTTTGATGTATTATTATTTTTAAATTTTGAATTAATATAGTTGTTACACAAATTAAGAGATGTAGTAATCCACTATTAATGTGGCAGTGTTAATTGCGTACCTAATAGAATGCAAAATTTGTTATTTTTCTTGTTTAAAGACGACTGATAGATTCTCCTATACATAGCATTGAATGTAAATAACGGCTGAGTTATGTATATGAATTGGGAGAGATAATAAAACAACTACAAAAATATAACAACCCGAGACTACCCCTAGTTGTTACATGGTGCTTACGGTCACGAGGGACCACAAGCTAACTCATGAGCTGGTACCTGTTGTGTGCACTGAATAATATAATCATGGATGCAGAAGAATAACTGAAATGCCATAAGGTTTTAATAATGAAACGACTACTAAATTATGAATCTGGCATAATATTAAAATCTGAAGAATCTGAATAGCTAACTGTAGTGTCTGAAAAGCCTCTAAACTGAATGCTGTGAGTTGATGGGACAGGCCCCAACTAACTAACTAGACTGAAATCATGAAATAAATAATTTGTCCTCGGATGATAAGGACTCACCACTGCTACTGTGCTGCTGATAATCTGAGAATCTAGGTGCGATCTGAGAATTGAGCGTCAGCACCTATGATATGAGACATCATAGCACAAAATAAAGGTATGCTATCATTACTTTAAATGTACTGGTATGCTAAATGAGGTAGGCTGACATACAAAGTTTCATGAATAGGAGTAATAAACTATCTGCCTATACATATAGTGCATGGAGTACTGAGTATAGGACATGAAGTCTATAGATGCTGGAGATATATAAAGTATGTAAATACTGTATATGCATGAGAGTCTGTAAATATTGAAAGTACATGAAAATCTGTAGTCACTAAGGATGCATGACCAAGCATATAACATGGACTGAGTAATATCTATAAACTGAAATACTAAAATAACTAGTATTTGTATGCTTTAGTCAAACAACACTAAAACTGAATGACTAAATGGAGTTGTAACTAAGAATAGATTTGAGACTGTGGGAGGTATCATCTAACCGACAAGCCCCAATCTGAGCTAATCGGGGTCCAACCTGTAACCCCAGTTGGATAGGTGTTAATACCATGCTAAGGGTACTAACATTGGTTGTGTGGAAACACTAAACTGATATTATGTCCAAAAGACTAAGGGTGTCAAGCCTGAACTGACGGGTGACCCCTACGAGATGGTCAAGCCTAATCTGGCGGGTGACTACTCATATTCTACGCTGTCTACGCAGTTCTGGTGTATAGGGACTACTACTAACGACTCTACCTATCTGATGGGGAAGCCTCCATCCCTACACTCGCTCAGTGCTAAATCCTACTCCTAACTGGATGATATTGGGTTATTGACTATTTTGAGTTTAACTGACTGATATTTGACTATTCTGATAATGGTCATAGTATGTTCTGAAAACTATTCTGTAATGTACTGATACTAGACTAAATAAACAACTATGGTTTTTGGGTATTCAATACCCCCACGACTCAGAAATAACAATGGTAAATGGACACCAAAACTTGAAAGACATAACATGAAAGATTTTGTTAAATCAATCACTCTTGTAGGCATTTTATCAAACACTTGTAGTTCATGTTTAAAACAATAATAGGAATGCCATAGAACTTATCGAAATAGCATGAATTCGACATAATGGTAGTAAGTCACGGTTTAATTCAATGACTAATAATATAAAGACATGGAATATTGAATGATAACAATAATTTCATGGTGACATGCTATGAAATCACTAGTACATGGAGATTCATGGATGAAATCATAATTTAAAATCAAATAAACTTGAAAAAATGATAGATTTATAATTAAAACGGATACTTGGACTCCATAGATAAAAGGAATCCATGGATGAACATCTACCATACCTTAACTGATGAATTTTCTTGAAGTTCTTGGTGAATTCTTGAGGATTGGCCTTGAATTTGAATGCTAAGGTTCTTGATTGAGAGAGAATATTCTTTGATGTGGGGAAAAAGTTATTAAAATAATGCAGTAATAGGTTAATTAGGGTGAATTTTGTGTTAAAGAATGACTGGGGTGAGGGGGAAAAGACTATAGTGCCCTCAGATTTAAAACTCGGATTTACTGAAAAATTCCTGATTTTATGGGCTGGCGCAATGCGGTGCTATCGTACCGTGTCACTTGAATCAGAGAACTGGAAAATTGGCCTATGGCGCGATGAGGGGAAATCGTGGTCCTTCACTGATTGGGACCTGGAAGTTTATCATGACACGATGGTATCGTGCTTCAACACTGGAAATGGACAAATTTTAAGTTGGCCTATGACGCGACGCGCCAGAATTGCGGACCCTTACTGGAATTTTCCAAATGGGAGACTAGCCTGCTCCACAATGCGCTAAAGGTTAAAATGATGGTGTTTAATGACTGAAACTTAAAATCGCCATAACTTCTTATCCGGTTATCAGATTTCGGCGAATTTTATATCGTTGGAAAGCTAATTGAATTTCCTACTCAATGGCCGACTCTAAACTAAACAATAATGAGTAATTTAAAAAAGTTATATATTGGGACTTATATTATGCTAGAGAAATATGGGGTATTATAATTTCTCCCCCTTGGGATCATTCGTTAAGCTGAGGAAACTAATGGAGTGAACTTACACACTGAATATGCATGTATTATGCATGGAATATATGACTTAACTGATTCAAGAATGCATGACTGACATGAACATGAGGTGCGGCTGAAACTGAGCATGATAGATAAAAATCTTAAGAGGATTGGTACCTTATACTGAATCTGGATTCATAGAGAAAAAATGAGAGTACTTGGTCCGTATATCTGCCTCTACTTTCCAAGTGACTCCCTCAACGGATTGATTCTGCCAAAGAACTTTGACTAGTGGAACTTCTTTGTTTCTTAATCTATGAACTTGATGATCAAACATTTCGACTGGAACTTCCTCAAAGGAAAAACTATTCTAAATATCTACACTTTCTAAGGGAACAACTACAGGTGGATGACCAATACACTTTTTCAATAATGAGACTTGGAACACTGAGTGTACTGAGGCTAGATCTGAAGGCAACTCAAGCTCATAATCTACCTTTCCGGAGAGACTGAGGATTCTGAAGGGGCCGACATATCGGGGACTGATTTTCCCTTTCTTGTCAAATCTTTTCACTCCCTTCATGGGAGAGATTTTTAAGTACACCAAATTACCGACCTCAAACTTGAAATTCTTTTTCCTTATATTTATATATGATTTCTGTCAGCTCTGGGCAGCCCTAAGCCTTTCTCTGATCAACTGAACCTTCTCTAATGCATCAAACACCAAGCCAGACCCTACTACTACAGCCTCACCTACTTCAAACCAACCAATTGGAGATCTACATCTTCTACCATAAATAGCCTCAAATGAAGCCATGCAGATACTAGAATGATAGTTGTTATTGTATATGAACTCAATCAAAGGTAAATGGTCATCCCAACTACCCTTGAAGTCAAAAATGCATGCTCTCAGCATATCCTTAAGAGTCTGAATGGTTATTTATGCTTGATCGTCTGTGTGAGGGTGTAAGGCTGTACTGAGATGGACTTGGGTACCAAGACCCTTTTGGAATGCTTTCCAGAAGTGAGAGGTAAACTGGATACCTCTATCTGAGATAATAGATAAGGGAATACCATGCAACCTAACTAATTCTCTGAGATAGAGTTTGGCATAGTACTCGGCTGAATAAAAGGTATGGACTGGCAAGAAATGAGCTGATTTGGTCATCCTGTCTATGATAACCTAAATAGAGTCATGCTGACAATGGGTATGAGGCAAACCTATCATTAAGTTCATGTTCACTTCCTCCAATTTCCATATGGGTATACTGAACTCCTACATGGACCCACTAGGCTTCTAGTGCTCAACCTTAACTTGCTAACATGTAGAGCACTTAGCTACAAACTCTGCAATATCTCTCTTCATCTTGCTCCACCAATAGATCTCCCGCAAATTACAGTACATCTTAATGACCCCTGGATGAATAGAGTAACGCACCCCATGCACTTCTGAAAGAATTCGTTGCCTCAAGTCATCTACAATAGGCACACACAATCTACCCTGGCAGCGTAACACACCATCTCCCCCTTGGGAGAAAACCTTCACTTTCTAATCTCTGACTAATTCTTTCAATTTAACTAGACTCGGATCTCTATCCTACTTTTCTTTTACCTCAAAAATTAGAGATGACTCTGAGCTACTCTGCACCCATACACTACCTTTTCCAAATCGAGTAAACGGACACCTAGTCGGGCAACCTAATGAACTTCCTGAGCTAACTTCTTCTTACCATCCTCAATATGAGCAAAACTACCTGTAGATAATCTACTAAGAGTATCATCCACTACATTGTCCTTTCCCAGATGATACAGAACACTCATGCCATAATTTTTCAATAACTCTAACCACCTTCTCTGACGCAAATTCAAATCTTTATGAGAGAACACATACTGAAGGCTTTTGTGATCTGTGAACACATCAACATGCACCTCATACAAGTAATGCCTCTAAATCTTTAAAGAGAATACTACTGATGCTATCTCAAGATTATGAGTTGGATAATTCTTATCACGAGGCTTAAGCTTTCTGGAGGCGCAGGCTATGACCCTACCTCTCTGCATGAGGACACAACCCAAACCTACTCTAGATGCGTCATAGTACACCACAAACCCATTGGACCCATCTGGTAGAGTAAGAACTGGGGCTGAGGTAAGTCGAGTCTTCAACTTTTGAAAACTCTTCTCGCAAGAATCTGACCGCTAAAACTTGACTTTCTTATGAATCAATCTGGACATGGGGGATGCAATAGAAGAAAACCCTTCAACAAACCGACGGTAATAGCCATCTAAGCCCAAGAAACTCCTGATGTCTGATAGAGAGATAGGTCTAGGCCAGTTTCTCACCACCTCAATCTTTTGAGGATCAAGCTTAATACCATCGCCATAAATAATATGGCCAAGGAAAGCTACTGATCTTAGCCAGAATTTACACTTACTAAATTTAGCAAACAACTGGTGAGCTTTAAAAGTCTGAAGTACTATTCTGAGATGGTCTACATGAATGCTTTCGCCACGAGAATAGACAAGAATGTTATCCATAAAGACTATGATGAACATGTCCAAATACTACTTGAACACTCGATTCATCAAGTCTATAAAGGCTGCTGGGGCATTGGTAAGACCAAAGGACATAACTAGAAATTCAAAATAACCATACTAGGTTAGCAAAGAAATTTTTGAAATGTCACGTTCTCTGACTCTAAGCTGATGATAGCCTTATCTGAAGTCTACCTTGGAAACGTAGCTAGCACCTTAAAGTTGTTCAAACAAGTCATCGATTCTGGGAAGTGGGTATCTATTCTTAACTGCGACCTTGTTCAACTGACGGTAGTCAATATACATTCTGAGAGAACCGTCTTTCTTACACATGATTAGAGCTGGTGTGCCCCACGGAGATCTATTGGATTTTATAAATCCCATATCTAAGAGATCCTTCAACTATTCTTTCAACTCTTTGAGTTCAGCTGGAGCCATTCTGCATGGCGGAATAGATATAGGCTAAGTATCTAGGAAAAGGTCTATTTCTAAGTCGATTTCCCTTTCGGAAGAAACTCTGGGAAGATCTTCAAGAAACACATTTGAGAATTCATTTACTACTGAGACTGACTCAAGAGTAAGAGTTTCTGAGTTAGAGTCCTTGACTCACACAAGATAGTAGACACATCCCTTGTATATCATCTTTCTGGCTCTAAGACATAAAATTAACTGACCCCTAAGAGCTGTGGCACTACCCCTCTATTTAAGGATTGGTTCATTTGGGAACTAAAATGAACTATTCTATTTCTACAATCAACTGAGGCATAGTATGAGTGGAGCCAATCCATGCTGAGAATAACGTCAAAATCTATCATCTCTAACCCCATGAGATCAGCTGAGGTAACTTTTTGAGATATTATGACTGGACAGTTCCGGTATACATGCTTGACTATATTGTAAACACCTACTGGGTAGACACTGAAAAGGGCTCTGTAGACTTTGGGACTGACTCCAAAATTGACGGTTATATATGGAGTTTCAAAAGAAAGAGAAGCTCCAGGGTCTAATAAAGCATAAACATATAAGTGAAATACCTGCAACATACCAAGAACTACATCAGGAGAAATTTTCTTATCTTAGCGAGACTGAAGAACATATAATCTGTTCGAACGCTGACCACTGGTAAAACTGGAAGCGGCACCCTGCTGAGTTAGGCGACTGGATGAAACTGACGACTGATGGGACTGGCCCTGTTGGCGCGCATCCCTATCTTTCTAAGTAACTAACTGACACTTCCGAATCTGATGGGCTGGATTGCCACCCCCGAAGCACACATCACTACCTGCTCTACACTTATCTTGATGATGTCTGCCATATTTCTGACATAAAGGATTAGTACAAGAACTGCTAACACTGACCTGAGATTTAGAGCTTGTGCCCTATCCCTATTATTATTTCTGAATTTGGGTACTGGGGCACTGGCTGAAGAGGGCGCTAGGGCTGAAGACCTCTAGTGAAATGGAGGATGATTACCACCTTCTAACTTTGGTTGACTAAAATTAAAACTACCCATCCTAGCTCTCTTATTTCCTCTCTCCCTCTCCTTAATCTTCTACTCCTCTATCTATTGAGCATAGACCATCAGTCTAGACAATTCCATCTCACTAATTAGCATTGCAGTTCTACACTCTTTGACCATATTATCAGACACGCTAATTTACTCATCTTAGACCTACTGTCGGCCACCACATGAGGAGCATATATAGATAACTGAGTGAACTTAAGAGAATACCCCCTCACACTCATGCTGCCTTGCCTTAAATTAATAAATTTAACACCTTGGCCTCTCTCAACTCCAATGGAAAGAATTTGTCTAAGAAAACTGTTGCAAACTCTTCCCATTCTATAGGCCCTGCATCAACACCTCTATCAACTTTCCATTACTTGAACCAAGTATGGTCTACATCCTACAATTGATATGCAGCCAACTCGGTACTCTGACTAGACGTCACTCCCATAGCAATCATTACCTTTTGAACCATATCTAAGAATTCCTGTGGATCCTCTTCAGGCTTGGACCCTATGAAGGAAGGAGGATTCATTCGGGTGAAGTTTCAAATTTTAGTTGTAGCAGTATTGCCGACTGGGTTGGCCGGAATAGTAGTTGGTCGTTCATTTTGTGCTGCTACGGAGTTCACTAGAGTAGTGAATGCAGCCCTAAATTTTGCGTGAGAGACATGCTCATCTAGAGGATCTGCCTGGACGGGCTGAGGGGCTGGCTGAGTTCCTGTTCTTATTCTGTTCTTCTTGGGAGAAATTTTCTGTAAACGGAAGGAGGAAATAGATTAGACTAAGAGTTTAACTTGAGCTCATGCTCAATCGCATGACATGAATACTAAAAGAAAGGAAACTTTTCCTAAAGGCTTTGTAGCCTCTTTTCCATAAGTGTGGCGCACTACATACCCATACACAAGACTCTACTCGACGTGGCTTTTAGACTTTCTATGACACTTTAAAACCTTAGGCTCTAATACCAAGTTTATAACAACCCGAGACTACCCCACTAGTCGTTACACGGTGCTTACGATCCCGAGGGACCATAAGCTAACCCATGAGTTGGTACCTGCTATGAGCACTGAATAATATAATCATGGATACGAAATAATAACTGAAATATTGAAATAACTGGTATCCGTATGCTTTAGTCAAATAACACTAAAACTGAATGACTGACTGAAGTTGTAACTAAGAATAGATCTGAGACTGTGGGAGGTATCATCTTACCGACATGCCTCAATCTGAGCTAATCGGGGTCCAACCTGTAACCCTAGTTGGATGGGTATTAATACTGTACCACAGGTACTAACATTGGCTATGTGTATCCGCTAAACTGATATCATGTCCAAAGGACTAAGGGTGTCAAGCCTGAACTGACGGGTGACCCTTGAGAGATAGTCAAGCCTAATCTGACGGGTGACTACTCATATCCTACGTTGGCTACATAGTTCTAGTGTATAGGGACTGCTACTAACGACTCTGCCTATTTGACGGGGAATCCTCTATCCCTACACTCGCTCGGTGCTAAATCCTACTCCCAACTGAACGACACTGGGTTACTGATTATTCTGAGTTTAACTAACTGATATCTGACTATTCTAATAACGCTCATAGTATGTTCTGAAAACTATTCTGTAATGTACTGAGGCTAGACTAAATAAATAGATATCATTTTTGGTTATTCAATACCCCCAGGACTCAAAAACAACAATGGTAAAAGGATACCAAAACTTGAAAGACATAACATGAAGGCTTTTATTAAATTAATCACTCTTGCAGGCATTTTATCAAAACTTGTAGTTCATGGTTTAAAACAATAATAGGAATGCCATGGAACTTATAAAAATAGCATGAATTCGACATAATGGTAGTAAGTCACGGTTTAATTCAATGACTAATAATATAATGACTTGGAAGATTGAATCATAACAATAATTTCATGATGACATGGTATGAAATAACTAGTACATGGAGATTCATGGATGAAATCATAATTTAAAATCAAATTAACTTGAAAAGATGATAGATTTATAATTAAAACGGATACTTGAACTCCATGGATGAACATCTAACTTACTTTAATTGATGAATTTTCTTAAAGTTCTTGGTGAATTCTTGAGGATTCTCCTTGAATTTGAAAGCTAAGGTTCTTGATTGGGAGAGAATCTTCTTTGATTTGGGGGAAAAGTTATTAAAATAATGAAGTAATAGGTTAATTAGGGTGGATTTCGTGTTAAAGGTTGACTGGGGTGAGGAGAAAAAGACTGTAGTGCCCTTAGATTTAAAACTCGAATTTACTGAAAATTTTTTGATTTTGTGGGCTGGCGCGACACGGCGCTATCACTGGAATCGTACTACTGGGAAATTGGCCTGTGGCGCGACGCAGGAAAATCGCGGTCCTTCACTGATTGGGACCTGGAAGTTCACTGCGACGCGGTGGTACCACACTTCGACACTGGAAATGGACAAATGTCAAGTTGGCCTATGGCGTGACGTGCCAAAATCGTGGACCATCACTGAAATTTGACAAATGGGAGATTGGCCTGCTCCGCAATGCGCTAAAGGTTAAAATGACGGTGTTTAACGACTAAAACTTAAAATTGCCATAACTTCTTATCGGTTATCGAATTTCAGCGAATTTTATATCGTTGGAAAGCTAATTGAATTTTCTACGCAATGACAGGCTCTAAACTGAAAAATAATGAGTGATTCAAAAATTTATATATAAATACTCATGTATTGGTACTTAAATTATGCTTGAGAAATACTAGATGTTATAGAAAATGGGAGAGAAGGTAAATAAATCTAATAAGGGTGGGATTTATGTTATTTATACTAAAATTAATGTGAGATTATATATTAATCATATTTAAGCAACAAAACAAATATACAAAAGATAGATACACTCTTAACAAATTATTCTATCCATTTTGGTAGACATACTATAAGTATAAGTTTAAATAAATCAACATATATATTTAAATAAATCAAACACATATTAGAGAACTTGAACATGATAATCTTATAAAGAAAACATTATGGAAAATATACCTAATGCAAAAGATATTATTGCATAGAAGATAGAGCAAAAGTGTCAGTTGTGAACTTGATTTCTATCTTCTTGCTCTATCCTTACATTATCACGATCGTCAATGATAAAAAAAAAAAAAAAAAAAGATAGAGAGTATTTGGTAGTCCAAGTGAGTGGAGGAGGATCAATTTATAAAGATTTATTAATTAACACTTAATCTTGTACCTCCATCAGATAATTTGTATATAGATAAGATCTATTTTATTTATTAATGAGGATCAATTTATAAAGATTTATTAATTAACACTTAATCTTGTACCTCCATCAGATAATTTGTATATAGATAAGATCTATTTTTTTTATTAAATATCAACTATGGATTTTACATTATTGGACTAGTTAGCCCAATAAGCGTTTTTAATAGGAAAAAAGACACGGACTGACCTTTTTAAAGACAAATGGACACAATTTGGCCTACTAGACAATTAATGACCGGACGGTCATTTTATTTTTAATTTCTAGCCTTTTGGATATAATTAGTCTATGATGCGGCTTTTATTATTCTTTGTCATTTTCTTTCCCTGAATGGGTTTCTCTTTCACTTTTTTTGCTTCTTTTTAAAAAATTTCTTTTTTTTTCTCTAATATGAGCCCGACTATCATTATATATGAGCACATGATGCAAAAGATCAAAAAATCAAAGTCTTTTAATTATACCTTTTTTGGGAGAGAATAACTAAATTTAGATATTATTTTGGGTATTCGTTTGATGCTAGTTATAATTGGTTTAGCAACAACTATGAATTATTTTAATGGTGAAAATTGGTGATTCAAGAGTGATAAAGGAGCACGCCGACCTTAATAGTGTTGGGATTGATTACATATTTTTTTATTGAGTTTTTAATGGTGTTTATGACTGAGTGAAAATGATGAAGTTGACAGAAAAACTATGAATCTTCATAGTGGAATATGGGTGGTGGTTTGGGCGATGAATGTCTTATCTCTAATTGTTGCGTTCAAGAAATATCCCCAAAACACGTATCATATGTGTATACTGATTATGAAATATGTAAGTATTTATATATTCATCGTATACTTATTATATATAAATTATATAGATGATACACTTATTGTAGCTAAAGATTATATCGGATGTGTATAAAAATTATAATATTGTATAGAATATGTATCTGAATAATTATTCCATCTAAAGGTTATATAAAACGTGTATAAAAATTATATAATTATTATATAGAATATGTATTATTGTTGTATAGAAACTGTATAACTATAATATAGAATATGTATTTGTGTATGATGTGTATATAAATTGTATTATTATTGTATAGAATATATATGTGTATAAGAATTTTATAGAAACTGTATAATTATTGTATAGAACATACATTTGGTAATTATTCCAGCAAAAGGTTGTAGGAAGTGTATAGAAACTCTATAATTAGTGTATAATATCTGTATAGTCATTGTATAATAATTGTACAAAATTTGTATATTTATAAGATTTCTAAAGAAACTATAGGCTTAAGTCATCGACAGCCACTTTAAGTTGTCCCAAAAATTCACTTAAACCCCTCAACAAAGGCCTGTATCTATCAGGCCTCTAACCCACTCGAAATTTGATCCAATCAGGTCTTTTTTGGACAATCAGCTAAAAGCTAAAGTGTGTGCAATACACACGCGCTGATGTGGTAAAAATAACCAATTAGAAAAAAATACGTGGCAAAAAATAATAATTATATGGTGGATTACTGATTTTATCCATTTTTCTATTTAATTATCCTTTAATAATAATTTCTTATTTAAAAGGAAAAAAGAAAAAAACACCCCCACCCACCCTGTCATCGTCTTCATCCCTCCCCCATCGTCTTCACACACACACAGAGTCACATTTTTCCAAAACAAAATCTGTAACCCCAGGTCTTGAAATCCAAGCCCATTTGACCAAACTCGGCTTAAATGACAACAAACATAGAAACCATTTAATTAATTTATACTCAAAATGTGGTATTTTTGACAATGCACGTAAACTACTTGATGAAAGTCCTGAACCAAATTTTGTTTCTTGGTCATCTTTAATACTTTTTTCAGATTTGTTTGGTATGTAAAAAAAAATCTCAAATCTGTTGGTTGAAAAACAAAGTAGGAATAGAAAAAGTGAGAAAAAGTATAAGATTTGAAAGTTGTAATGGTAATTTCCATTTAGATTCATCAAGAATCTACGATTCTTATTATTTTTCTTTCCACTTCTCATATAGGATAAATTGAATTTTCAAGGGATCTAAACAGATCACTTGAATTTTTAATACAGCACCCTCTAATGGATTATAGATAAGTATAATTTCCTGAAAGTATAAAGGAAAAGAATATAATTACCTATACTAATTAAGTTTTTTTTTTTAAAAAAAATGAGTAAGAAGAGTGGGAGAAGAAGATGGAGAGGGGGCATCGGATAGGGTGGGGGTGGGGGGATTATGGTTGAGCCCTTTTTTTAAAATTTTATTTTATTAATAATTTTTTCGGGTCCTCAGTGTCACTTGACACCTTTTTATTCGTAATTTAATAAAAGAATCACTCCTCACGCACTTCAAGTGAGTGAAAAACACGTGGCGTGCCATGTAGGCAAAAAAAGGCCTGGATGGTTCAATATTCGGGTGAGTTAGGGGTCTGATAGGTACATACTTTAGTTGAGGGGTTTAAGTGAATTTTCGAGATAACTTAAAGTGTTTGTCGATGACTTGAGCCGAAACTATATAATTGTTGTATAAATACATGGCCAAAATCATGGTGGCCCCCTAAATTTGGCACGAACTTTCACTTAGGCACCTCAAGTGGACATTGTTCACTTTTGACACCTCAAGTAGCCATTGTGTGTCACTTTAACACTTTTTGCTGATTCAGCAAAGATAGTGTATTACACTCGCGGTTTAACGCGTGGTAGCTATATTTTCACTATTTTTTTATTTAATTTTATCATTTTCTCCTCACTTTTTATCCAAATACTTTTTAAATTATTAATTTAAATAAAAAAAATAATCAAACACCTCACCCTACCCCAAAACTCATCTTCTCCAAACACTCCCACCCACTTATCAAAATCATCTTCTCCAAATTACTGCATTCGAAAAAATAGAGCCCTATATTTGCTTCTCCTCTTGAGTAACTTGTGATTGACCACACAAATTTACACAACTGTTCAACTTTCTTATTTTTCTCAAACTTTATCTCCACTGTTATAGATCTAATATCTTGAAATCCTAACATCCATGGAAAATAAACTACAACAATCAAAAGAAGAGAAAAAAGAAATATGCACAAGAAAATTAGATCACAATGCTCCTCTCTTGTCAACTAGGCGTTTTAGTGAAAAATCATTAATGTCTTGCTCCAACATCCCATTGATGATGACAGTCTCTACCTCCATTGATGATTACAGATTCAATGGTAATTGCTTTGGTGGTTGAGTTTAGTGATTGTGATGCTATGATGGTAATGGAAATTTGATAGTGGGTATGGAAGAAAATGGAAGAAAAATGTATAAATAGAAAAAGGTAAAAGAAAACGTTGGTGGTGAGGGTAGCGGGGGCGGCCGCTTGTGGATTATGGAAGGCGTGAGTGGATGGGGTAGGGGAGAGTAGGGTGGCGTCAAGCAATTTAGGGGATGGGGTGGTTTGAGGAAGATGATATGGGGCAGGGTGGGGTGGTTAGGAAGATGATATAACATGGGGGTGGGATTATAAATTTTTTATTTAAATTAATTATATAAAAATTATTTTTATAAAAATGACAAATATTTTTTTATAATTGTTCCCTTTCATGTCTTTTAATCTTTTTTTCAATAAAAAAAATAATTATAGGTGTATATAGTGATGTGGCAATTTAAATGAGTTGGCACAATTTAATTTGCCATTTTTTCCATGCTGGCAGCGAGTGAGATGCACTCACCGGTGCTGATGTTGAAAAGTGTTAAAGTGACACACTTATGGCTACTTGAGGTGTCAAAAGTGAACAACGTCCACTTGAGGTGCCTAAATAAAGGTCCGTGCCAAATTCAGGGGGCTATCAATGGATTTGACCGAAATACATACATACATACATACACACACACGCACGCACGTGCGTACACACACACAAATATATATATATATATATATATATATATATATATATATATATATATATATGTAATTGTTATCGTTAAAAGTTGTATAGAATGTGTATAGAAACTGTGTTATTATTGAATAAAAATATACCTATCATAGTTGTATTGTATTCTATACATATATTATATTGGATCAAATAATACAGAAAAGAAGAATAAGAAGCAGCCACAAAAATAAAAAAACAACAAAATCATCAGTAGCCAAAAAACGAACAAAAAATGAGATGCGCCGATCATCCAAATGGCTAGATTTGAGAATTTCAATTCTTTAACTATTTTGGTGGCATTAGTTTCTGCCGAGAAATTATTTGCGTCCTTTTCCTTTTTTAATACACACAAATAATCATTTTTGTTATTTTTTTTTAGGCCAAGGAACATGAAACGAATTAACGATTGGCTCGGATGATTGAAAATAATCAAAGCTTATCTAACGAGATGATGCAATTTGCATGGCGATTGCCCCTATTGCATTGGAGTCGATTGATGTTGCCTGCGTGAAAAAGCGGTTGAACTTTGCTCCTGAATATACACCGCCCTCTGAATATGAGAAACTGCCACCAATGTAAGTTCACCTTGGGGACGCCAAGTTCAGTGTCGTATCTAGCATTGGGGGAAGGGTTTTTGGGAAATTTAAGTGGCAGACCCAGGATTTTAAGGTTGTGGGTGCTTTAATCAGGGGTGGAGCTACAGTATCCTATGAGGGTTCGGACGAATCCAGTAGCTTTTACGTAAACTCTATATTTACACTAAAATTTTGAATATATGTATATGATTATATAGTATGAACCCATTGACAAACATTATCGTTTGGCTTAGTGGTGATGGACCAACATTAAGGGCCTCTCTTCTGCCGCAGATGTGTGTTCGAACCCCATTACAGCATATTTATTTTTTTGATTTTTTATATTTCTTTAAATTCAGAATCTACTGAATTCAAATTCTGGCTCCGCCTTTGACTTTAATTTTTTTCTTTTTAACATAATTTGCTAATGATAATATAATATAAATATATAACTATTTAAATGTAATATTAAAATTTGGTGTTTAAGTTTTGGAAGAGTAAGATTTTTGGTGGAGAAGGCCAAAAGGTTTTCAAAATTTTGTTTGAGTAATTAAAAAAATACAAAAAGTACTTTTAGTTTAATAAAGGAATAATACCCACAAAAATACCTGAAGTTTGACCGGATTACCAGTTAAGCATACTGAACTTTGCAAGGGTCCTATTACCCCCAGACCTTTTTTTTCGTATTTTAATGTCATATATCTATCACTTGGTACACTGCGTGTGATTCACGCGCATTGAACACGTGAACAGTGTTAAAAACGCTTTAAACTCTTTTTTTTTTGCCAAACAGCCCTTTAATTTTATAATTATTAAAGTTTTATATTTTTATTTATTTTTTCAGTCTTGTTTCTTCTTTCTTTCTTTTCTTCAACAATGGCTCCTCCATTGTTGAATTGAAATTTAATGGAACTCAATGGTTATAATTTAATGGAACTCCCTAACTGAAACTCAATGAATGATTCGGAAGATTCAAACTCGAAAACTCGCTAATTTAATTCCGAGTTTCATTAATGGAAATTGAATCTTCCGAGTTCCATTAACAATAAGTTGAATAATGTAACAGTATTGTATATAGACTGCATCAGTATTATATATAGACTGCATCAGTACTGTATATGTATATACAATACTGTTTTAAAAAGTGTTATAGAGTGTCTTTTTCCCTAATTTTAAATGATAGATTTTTAAAAACAACTTTGCCAAATGACTTTTTATTAGAGGTCCACCTTATTAAATAAAATAAATTAGTATTAATTTTAAAATATCTGAGACCATTACAAGAACCAGACCCACTTTGAGAACAAAATTTGATGTTTATTTTGCCCGTTTTCCACTTTGAACAGCAACGTCCCGTGGACAATGATCTCTACGTGAAGAACTGCAAAAATGGCAGGTCTCCCGAGGTGACGAGATGGTGGTTCCATGAAAAAATGGCAGGTCTCCCGAGGTGACGAGATGGTGGTTCCATGAAAAAATGGCAGGTCTCCCGAGGTGACGAGATGGTGGTTCCATGACTACAAAGTGTAGTAACACAAGTGACTGCAGCACTAGCGACTCCCAACTCCCATGTCAACTGAAAAGTTCTCTCTTCCATTCTCAAAAACAAAGAGAATTTTGTTTTATAATAGAAAGAACAACTGACATTCAGAATTTGCCATTCTAAAACTAGTAATAGAAGAATAACCGACATTCATAATTTGCCAGTTTACATTAAGCGTTGAGCAAATTTTAATGCTGCTATAAAGCAGCCTTTACTTGTATAGCAGTGCTAGTGCTTCTGGTTAAATGTGAGACAAAGCATAGGCTGGGAAATTATGGTTGTAGCCTTAAAAGCCAACCGTTTATCGGCCACCGATGTACCATGTAATTTAACTTGCTTTGCTTGATTATGAGTTGGGGTTAAATTTCTAATAGATTAAAGTTTTAGTAGGTCCAATTTAATGACGTCGACCTCTTATTAGAGGCTACGAGGCAAAACTGTTTTTGAAAAATCATCATTAAAAAATAATGGCATAGATGAGTTGATTTAGTAACGATAATGTCATAAATGAGCTTAACTTTTAACTGATGACATAAATAAACATTTTCTAATAGTTGAATGATATATTTGAGCCTTTTCACTTTATTTTATTGGAAACCCACAAACTTAAAATTCTCGATCTCTTCTTGCCAAGTTGCACCAAGGGATGGTGTGTGTAAGGGTGGAAGAGGTGGTGGTACATAAGATAATGTAGTTGATCGTAGCGAAAAACAATCTCGTGATTTTCCATTCTTCGTCTTATTTGCCTTCATAGCTCGTTCTTTTGCGTCCTCTAGTACTTTTTTTTGTCTCAATTACGAACCCCAAACAATGATGGTGCCTTGAGCTCAACAGACGGACCAGTTCTAGGAGTCCTCCATATCTCTGGTGCATTGTTTTAGAACCTTCTTTTGCGAGTATCAATTAAACATAGGGGCGGATGCACAACATAAAGTGCGGGTTTCCGACAGGGGCGGACCCACGTGGTATTCAGGGGTTCATCCGACTCCCTCGACAAAAAATTACAATGTATATATAACGTAGAAAATTTATATTTATATATATTAATTTTGAACCACCTGGAAACAAGGTTGTTGGATAGCCCAGTGGTTCTATGTCCGCTTCTTGAGTCGCTCCTTCAGCCCTCGATCGTGGTTTCAATTCCCATTACCAGGCTACTATAGTAGCTGTCCTGTACAGCTATAATAATAAAAAAAAAAAGGACGCATGTACAATTACTATACCTTGAAATTATATTTTATTGACGTATTCACACATTTATATTTTTATTTTTTTGAACCCCTGAAATAAATTCCTGGATCCGCCACTGGTTCCCGGGAACCCCTAACTTTCGTCTGATTCTTGAATTTATATTGAAAAAACTAGTAAATATATAAGAATTATAAATTGGGAATCCACAACCTTTAAATTCTAGATACGCCACTGATTAAACATTTGGTTTTCTTCTACTCTTGAGTGCAATTACAATTCCAGATTTGATTTCTTCCTTCTGTATACATAGCTCAGTTGGTTCAAAGGATTAACGTTTGTAGTTTTAAATGAGATTTGTCTAGATTTTTTTTTGTTTTGTGAATCCTCTCCTAAGATGTAAATGATAAAAGTGGAGAGATATTACAATTGATTAAAAACATGATGCTTCTCTTTCTAGTTCTTCTTCTTCCCTTTCAATTAGCTAGACCATGCAAGTCCTTCATATAAAGGGAGAGAAGTTACATTTTTCAGATTTCTATTTTCAGCAATACGGAGAAAACTTATTTAAATTGAGAAATGAACAAATTTATTGCATCTAATTTTTTGATATGTACGATGCATGTGTATATCAAGTTATATTTTAAATGAAAAATATAATAATATTATTAAAATAAATTTTTGAAAAAAATAATTATATGCAAAGAAACAAATACCAATTTCTATGATTTCCTTTTTCTTAGCTCTGTGGCATAAATATTACAAGTAATAAAAGGCTTGATGTTTCTGAAGAAAATTGAAGGAAAGGTGTTTTTTAAGTCTTGAATGAAGGATTGGTGACATTGACCAACTTAAAGGGTTAAACATCATTAGGAAACTTGTTTAAGTTAATTGTGGACTTGATTAATATTTTCAAAATTTTCTAATCTTTTCAAAAATACAAATCAACCCACACCTCTCTTCAATCCAAATCAACCATCTCTCTCCTCTCTCTCTCAACAACTTCTCTCAACTCTCTCCCAACCAACAGTTCTGCAAAAATTTTCCTTCAATCCCCGGCAACTTCAACCTCCGATGGACAAATAGTCGGGTGAGTTCCCTTTCGACTTTCAACCGTCAATCGATGTGAAGACTTCTCCGGCAACAACAACTTTGAGTTCTTCGTCATCCAATTTCCTTTTTCACACCTAAAAAATTATGAAGAAACAGAGGAACTCAAGCCAACTACTCTTCTAGTATTGGTTAACAATTTTAATATTTCTAGCTTAAATTTGAAATGTGGACTGAATAAAACCCTAATTTTCTGGCATTTCTTCTTCTTATTGTCAAACTATTGATTCAGATTTGTTGGTGATTTTTGGTCACAGTTTATGTTCTCTCTCTCTGTGTGTGTGTGTGTGATGTGTTAGTGTTACTAGGTTGATTTGTTGTTTGTCTTGGTAAAAATGGTGTTGCAATAGACGAAACATCTGATGCAATAGACGAAACATCTGATGCAATAGATGAAACATCGGATGCAACAGATGAAAACATCTGATGTAACAGATAAAAATCTGATACAACAATGAAAATCTGATGCAACAGATGAACAATCTAATAGATCATTCATCTGTTGCGACAGATGACTCTTCTATTTGAAAAAATCTAAACAATTGATCTAACAGATAACTCATTTTTCAATAGATGAGTGATATATTTCAACAGATCAGTGATCTGTTTAATTATTTCAAATGAATTACTCATCCGTTGCAACAGTTTGGTTATATGTTTCAATAGATAACTACCTAGTGCAATAGATTAGTGATCTATTTTTATGGTTTCCAATGGTTTACTCATTCGTTTCAACGGTTGGTTATATGTTATATCATATAAACTACCTGGTGCAATAGATTAGTGATCTATTTTTACTATTTCCAATGAATTACTCATCCTTACAATAGGTTGGTTATATGTTGCAACAGATAGCCTTCCTGATGCAACAGATGAGTGATCTATTTTTACTATTTTAAATAGATTACTCATCCGTTGCAACAGGTTGGTTAGATGTTGCAATAGATAAACTACTCAGTGCAATAAATTAGTGATCTATTTTATGGTTTCAACGGATTACTTATCCGTAGCAGTGGTTGGTTATATGTTGCATTAGATAAACTTCCTGATGCAACAGATTAGTGATCTGTTTTTACTATTTCCAATGGATAAGTCATCCTTGCAACAGGTTGGTTATATGTTACAACAGATAACCTTCCTAGTGCATTAGATGAGTGATCTATTTTTACTATTTCCAATGGATTACTCATCCGTTGCAATAGGTTGGTTATATGTTGCAACAGATAAACTACCTGGTGCAACAAATTTGTGATTTTTTTTATAGTTTCCAATGGATTACTCATCCGTTGCAACAAGTTGATTATATATTGCAATAGATAAACTACCTAGTGTAATAGATTTGTGATCTGATTTATGATTTCTAATGGATTACTCATCCATTGCAACAGGTTGGCTATATGTTGCAATAGATAAACTACCTGGTGTAACAAATTAGTGATCTATTTTTATTATTTCCAATGGATTACTCATCCTTACAATAGGTTGGTTAAATGTTGCAATAGATAACCTTCTTGGTGCAACAGATGAGTGATCTGTTTTAACTGTTTCCAACGGATTACTCATTCGTTGCAACTGACTGGTTATATGTTACAATAGATAAACTACCTGATGCAACAGATTATTGATCTATTTTATGATTTCCAACAGTTTACTCATCCGTTGCAACAGTTAGTTATATGTTACATTAGGTAAAATACCTGGTGCAATAGATTAGCGATCTGTTTTTATTGTTTCCAATGGTTTACTCATCCATTGCAATAGGTCAGTTATATGTTGCAACAAATAACATACCTGGTGCAATAGATGTGTGGTCTGTTGGAACTCTTATTTTACCATTGTGCATGTTAGATTTATTATTATCCTTTTTTAACAATACATTAATCAATTATAATCTATTTTATGTTCCTTTTAGTTTAAGATAATATGACTCCCAAAAGAAAAAAAACTGAATTAAGTCCAAGTAAAGGAACAAGTGCAAGAGCTTGGCTATATCCACCACTCTATAAGCTTATTTTACAAGCGTTATCTCAATCAAGAGTAGAAGATAATGAACACAGAGATGAGGAATGTTTTAAAACAGATGATCCAAATGCTAATATCCCTTCCGCTGAAGAGTTGGTCAAAACCTTCAACATTGATCGTTATCTTGTGAGAATACAGTGCGATGGTGCCACAAATTTAACGAGTGATTTCGTGGTTAAGTTAGCCTTGGAAAAATCTTTTGATGCCTTCAAAAAATACTTTGAGAACAAAAATTGGATGCTTATTACAGGGAAAGCTACTTTGGGCAATATCTTGATTTGTCGAAGGATAACAATTCTTGTTTCCAGATAAAAATGGTATACGATCTTCTCAAGCGTAGGTTTATGTATGAAAATAAAGATAAGATGGATAAGGTGTGAATAAATTACTGTGGCATGCCTGTTTATTTTAGTTGGAAGGAGTTTGCCATAGTTACTAGACTAAAATGTTATCCTCTTTCTCCTTCTCAAGTTATACCTACTCTAACCCATAAAAAAGCATTTCGCACATCCAAAAAAGGTAAAGGCAAGTCGAGTGATCTTGATGACCTAGTGTCCATTGTTGGTCCAAGCTTTAAAAATAAAAAATTAATAGAAGCATTGAAAGGTAAAGGATTCTCAAAGAAGCACAAGAAATCATTGTGCTTGGTTTGATTTGACATAATATTCTTTGGGCGAGAAACGTTAACAACAATATAAGCCTCAGTTTAATGAATCTCTCGAGGGATCTTGAGGCATTTAACAGCTATCCTTGGGGTTATGAAAGCTTCAAATGACTGACAAATATTTGTTGACCCCGTTAACGCCAAAGACAGTCAATTATATGGCTTTCCAGGGGCCTTCATGGTAAATATTTATTTTATCATGATATGATTTATTTTTTTTATTAATAATGCTTTTGATTTATTGGCGTTATGTTATAGGCTTCGGCATTTGACGCCATTACTTATTTGAGACAACAAGTGAACTACCAGGAAGAAGTTTCCTGTCCAAGAATCCTGAGATGGTTATCGTCCAAAGTTGATAAAAATGGAAAATTTGTTGATCTTTTCATTCCCTCGAAAAAAGCAGTAAGTCCAATTCTAATCAGGTTTTTATTTTAATTAATGATTATTTTAAATGATTTCATTATCATTCTAATATATGTACTGATTTATTTTAGATTGTCTATCTCTGGCTTGTTCCGACCAATCGACAGTTGAAAATGCCATTTTTTCTTACTTACATTCTGTGCAAACTTTATCGGACCCTAAGGTCGTTGATGAAATAAAAATGGAGTTGTTTGGAGCAACAACCATCACAAGAAAAATAATTTTAAAGGGTAGGCTTGTTGTTGTTGATGATGGTAGTAGTAGTGGTTTTGCTGTTGGGGATAATGATGCTCCTCTTATAGTTTTTGAAATAATAAGCCATTATGATTATGATCATATTGGTTGTACAGATTTTTCTCCAAATTTTTCCACATCTAGCGAATATTCTGCATGCAAATGTCAAGATTGTAGGTCGAAACACGATAGAGTGATTAATGCTATTAATGCACTAAATGCTTCTATAAATAAAATGTCATCTAAGAAGGGTGTCATTCCATCAAAGAGGATTTCATATCCATACACTTCACTAGAGATCAAGGTTGCTAAGAGGAGAAGGAAAGATATCTTCAAGGCATCACCAAGCATTGAAAAAAGTAAATTGCAATGCCTCTGTCTTTGTCTTGCATCGTTGTTCAGTGTTCAAGGGCCACAGGAGAGCAACATGAGTTGAAGAAGGTGAGTGTATATCATCTCTTCCAATAAAAAAACAGGCACATATCTGTTTCAACAAATGATATATGTACTGAAAATCATCAAACAAATATATACATTTGTTGCAACTATTGTCCAACTTGTTGCATGAGATTCGTTAGATGGGTCATCTGTTTGAAATTATCATACTTCTCTGATTTACCTGTTCGAATTTATCCCAACAGATGATCCATCTATTATAATATAAGACTCATCTGTTGCAACAGATGGACAATCTGTTGTATATCTGTAATTAGCATTGACAATCTAGCTTTTCAGGTAGATGTCACAGTAGAAGATACTACTGAAGATCATAATATAATAATTGATAATCCATCAACTACTTACAAAAAGAAGAAAAAGTGGAGCCTATCAGTTTGGGAGAACAAAAGAATTACCCGTTTGAAGGGTTCAACATCTCGAACGAGGCTCCAAAAAAACTAACACAGTTGATCAACAACTATTTAGAATGGATTGCCGATGGGCTGTTAAAGCATCATGCCAGAAGGTACATAAATTAATTTTAAAGATATTGGTTTATACAATTCTTATTGTAAGAACATGACATTAACACATATAAATCATCACGTAGAAAACCAAATGATGATCACTACAAAGTGAACGAATCGAGTCTTGCTTTTGATATGTTCGACTTTGTTGTTGCACATCCTGAAATGAAGAATTGGTTCTATTTGATGTCACAGCCCCAAACTTGTTCGAATTATGAGGTTTAAATTCCATACATATTACTACTAATTAATACTTTATTTAATTACATCTACGTAGTAATTTTTTCATTACGTAATCCAAAATATTTGATAATATGTGCAACACATCGATGTCATTTTTACTACCTCTGAAAGAAGGACAAGTTGCAAACACAAAAACAATACAGATACACAACAAACAATTATTTATACAAAGTTTATATCAATAATGCCTACGATAGATATTATCAACAACAATCGGAAGTTTCCTAAAATGACAAATGCTTAATCAATATTATCAAAGGTTTTAGTATTCCAGCTGGCTTACCTTGGTATTTGGTCGACCAAGTGTACATCCCAATCAATTGTGGTGATGAATTCCATTGGGTTTTGGCTGTCGTCATTCTAAAAAAGAGGTGCATCCGAGTTTATGACTCGATATCGCGAAAGAGACATTCCGGGCCATTGCCTGAAATACAAAAGATGGCCAAAATATTGCTTACTTACCTTGATATGAGTGGCTTTTTGGACCAAAAGGTTCGTACTGATTGGTCGACGATTGAAGCATACCAGGATAAAATGGGTAATCCATTTGATGTACAATATGTTGAAGCAATTGCTTAACAAACCATTGGTAGCTTGTAATTTTAAGTGTCATGATGTAGTTTCATTTCACAAATTTCACAACGCTTGCAAGAACTGCAAGATATGGATTATCTATATTTTTAAAATACAGGGATTGTGGTCTTTTTGTTGTCGCCTACATCAAGTATTTGAGCAATGGATTACAAGTACTAAATGATGAACTTGATGCTGGATTACTCCACAAAAGATATGCTTCTCTTTTATGGAAATACGGAGAAGCAAAATCTCAGGAGCCGTACGCAAGCGACATTAAAGATCCACAACGACCAAAGCCAAATTTCGTAGCACCGGATGAAGAATAACTTCTCCATATTGAGTAGGTCTTTATATCTTGAGTCCATCAATGTAATAATTTATCCTCCTTGGTTTAACTTGTTGATTTATTTGTAGAGTAGATCATTTGTACCCATAATGATTATTTTACATTTCATTTATTTATTGAGTTATTTTATGCTGTCTATGAATAATTCAATCCTTAGTTTTGAACATGTTAATTGAAATGGAATACTAGATTCATTTATCGCAACAAGTAACACATCTGTTGCACAGACGACATATCTTATCAAAAAAATTTAGACATATGTTGCAACATATAGGTCATCTGCTGGAAATTATATAACATGATTCCTACTTTTTTATTTGATCCAATAGATTACCTATCAGTTGCAACAGATAGATTATATATTGAAACATATTGTATATTTGTTGCAATAGATAGACTGGGAACATCTGCATAATGCAACATATTACCAACCTATTCCAACAGATAATTAGTATATCGCAATAGGTACTATATCTGTTACAATAGATATACAATCTATTGTATTATAAAAGATTCAACTTTTGCCAGACATAAATATTATTGCCAC
The DNA here is from genome assembly GCF_002878395.1 of Capsicum annuum. Taxonomy (NCBI): domain Eukaryota; kingdom Viridiplantae; phylum Streptophyta; class Magnoliopsida; order Solanales; family Solanaceae; genus Capsicum; species Capsicum annuum. The sequence goes on along the minus strand of NC_061119.1, from coordinate 197,109,054 downwards.
TACATGTAAAGTGATGTGACTTAAAATAAAAATTTGTTATCGTGTTTGTTTCTGTCTTTGTACATATTCTTGTTTATACACGGGCTCCAACCATGTAGTTAGTACCCCATAAGACTAGACCTCTTGCATCTTTCCCACAACGGCGTCGCACATACCAGTCATTTCTATGTTGTTTAGCAAACACTCAATGTATGCAAGCGAGTAAGGCCCGCACACTACACTGGTTTTATTTCTTTTGAGCTGGATGTTCTTATTTCGACTTTCAAAATTCCATGATTCCTTCGTTAATAATTCCTGTGGCAAATGATCCATCAGCTTACTCTACGTCAATAACTTGGGCAACAACTTCAAGAGTGGCTACATGTGGGTTTAAAATGTATCCTCATTGAAGACAGGTAAGTTGCAGTCATAAACCTTAATCTTTCCCTCATAGAGTAGTATCTCAACAATGAGAAAATGTTTGACTTCCACGTTCATGACTACAAGGATTCTTTTTGCTTTAGTCTAGCTTTTTCTGTGTGGATATGTCATCTTCCCTCTAACATATTTAATCACGTCTTCATCACATTGGAACGTAGAAACTAACTTATCAAATCTCCAGCCACCGGGACCAACTAGCTTACGAAGATCATCGTACCTATCCTTGAAATAGTTGTAGAAGTTGAGGTCCATTATTCTATCGGCAGCATAATAAGCATACAGGTACGCTAATTGCCTGCCGCACATGATGCAGAGAATTTCATCAACATACTATGGTAAGAAGATAATTTTTAAATAGGTTAGTAATTGTAAAGAAGAAAAACAAAGTGGAAAAATCTATTGCAGAGGGTTCTCTGAATCAGTTCACAGATTACCCAGCTAACGAAACTTATGCAATAGATGTGTATTATATTGCAACAGAATACCAATCTATTGCAACTGAATACACATCTTCTGCATAGATTCTTCTTCATGGAGTAGATTGGAAGGCCAGGTTAGCAAAATTAAACTTACATTGTCCTCGTACCACTCACGCATATTTGCCATATTCGTGAAGTCTTTGGCGGCAAATGAATGCATAGTGTATTCTTTTTGAACCTTCGTCTTGTCTTTCATGATTTCTTCTAGTTCCTTCTTGTCCTCGTTGCCAAGTGCTATGTATATGTCCACTTTATTTAGCAGCCCCTAAACTTAAACATTTCTTGAAGCGGGAGGAGCTATAATTTTTGCTATTTTCAGAATAGAGAGAATTTGTTTAATGTTTCTTCTCTTCCTTCTAACTGCCACTGTAGGAGTGTATGACTCTCTCACCTTGTTGGATGGTATGACACCCCTTCCGGATTTTTACTCCTTGACATCATGAGCAATAGCCACTTGTTTTTCAAAGAGTTTATCCTCTCTGTCCTTGAACATATTGTATTTACAATGAGAACATAAAGGTGAAGAAGGGTGTGAGGGACCAGTGTAGGGGTGAGAGGGATCTGTGCAAGGGGTGTTTTCAAATGTATTTATTTTTGGCTGAGCACCAACATGCTCATAATCATGACTGGTAGTATCAGCTGCAGCACCAGGATAACTGCCGCCATCATCAACAACTCTACCAGCAACACCCCTAGAAGAAATACCCGAATCTATTACAGTTTGAGGTTGGTCATAAAGAGCTTCAACATTAGGCTGACCTTGCCTAACTATTCTTATGGATGTTGCTCCAGCCATTTACTTCTTTATCACTCCACCGTTGGGTCTTCTTTTGTATCAACAAGACCTAGAGTAAGAAAAGAAGTCATTCTTAACTCATTAATAGTACGCACGATCCAAGGATGCACAACCTACAAAAAAAGATAGGACGTATTTAAATCATAAAATAATAGTTTGCAGTCAGTTGGGTTACATGTTAATACAACCAACTTATGAAATAGATGATTTAGCTGCCGCAACAGCTGATCTATATGTCGCAACAGATTGACAATATATTGCATCAAATTACCTATTTATTGCATAATTTGCAGTAGATGGGTAATTTGTTGAGTCGAGTTCAGTGAACTAGAGCAATAGATAGTTAATCTGTTGTAAAATATGGATCGTCTGTCGCAACAGATTACCTATCTATTGCACCAATTACAGTTGACGGGTAATCTGTTGCAATAGATAACCCATCTGTCGCAACAGATGGAACATCTATTTCAATATCTTTCTTTTAGAAAAATTATTTTAGGTGAAAGAAGACGTACTACATCATTCGGAGGATTAAATAGATCATTCTCCTACTCCTTAATTTTTTTTGATGCCCTTTGCAGCTGCCAACCACCTAAGGATCCTTGGATGAGAAACCTTATCCGGGTAATCCTTGAACTACTTTTGGAGGGGAGGAATGGCTTCACATGCCCAAGCCTAAAAAATATAAGTAGGAAGCAAGCAAAAAAAGTCATAGTAACTATATTCAATATAAATTAATGGATGAGTAAAAATAGCGATCAATTTTATCATGAAAGGCCAAGGAAAGTCGTATAATATGATCTTCCTTATGGATAGCTTTGTCTGTAAATATTCAACAGTCAAGTAGTAGCTGTCATATCCACAGGGATAACATTAAATTTTCCAAAATCATCAGCAAGTGCCAACAAATCATCTTCTATGACTTTCATGATGTCTCTTGCCAATAAAATGGAATGGAAAAACTAAACTAAACACAATTTCTCCCTGTAGCACATTGGTATGTCTTTATTCTCGAGATCTTCCATCAAATCCATCGCTTTGTAGCTACGTCCAACAATGTCCAACAACCCATCTTTTTATCCCTTGTATTTGATGGACCCTTTGTGGGGTGTTTCCTTGATGAGAGGTTCTTCTGGACAATCCCATCTCAAGCCCGTTACTATGGCAAACTCTTTCAACTGAAAACAAACTGGCATGCTGATAATGCTCAACTTACACTTCAATTTGGTGTAAGGCGGTCATCATCAATATATTTACCCAACATTGGAGTCGGGGTCGAATCCACAGGGAACAATGTTAGTGGTGATTAAGATAATTTGAAACTATAGCTACAAGTTCAATTCAAATAAATGGGAGAAAAATATAAAAGTGAGATGGGGGTTTTTATGAGATAAACAAAAGTCAACATCTTAACATGCTTCAGAACTCAAAAATAAGATTTTAATTGTTCAAATCAATGATATAGAGAAACTAGGGTTGTGATCACTATGACTATTAATCTCCATTGAATAATAACTGTTCATGATTCTCGTGATAGGCGGGAACAACAGATTATCCCTACCGATAATACTATCTGACTTATCTCTCGACCTCACCTGATAATTTATTATCTAATTCTCTCAAACTTAGATAACATATCTATTTCTAACTGGATGTTATCTCAGGTAGATTGATCCAGTTACGACGTCAATCATTAAACAGAAGATTGGTAGCTTCCGCGTCCCTATTGATAATTCATGACCTCTAGTCTATTTCTCCGTAGAAGCAAATAAAACCTAAGGAATAACCTAATGGTTGCAACCAATAGATTCAAGTTAAAACAACAGAATTTCAAGACGTTCCCACAATCACTCAAACCCTAATCCAACTATTAAATCAATGAAATAATAATCATAGATCCCACAACCCTAGTTGTGGGTTTTAGTTGCTCATAACATAGAAAGAGATAACAAAGATTGAATTCATAACTTAAAGAAAGTGAACTTACAAAAGATGAAATTCAAAGTTGTTTATCCTTCAAGTACAATAAGAATTTACCACAACCAAATCAATGGATGGAAAATTGAATTCTATGTTAAGAGAGTCAAAAAAAACAAGTGAACTCTCCCCCTTTAATGAAACCCTAAAGGCCGCTATTTATATCCGTAACTTAAGACAAATTCAAAATTAATTAGAAAACCCTAAACTATGCCTTAAATTCTTCAACCTAATTATGGAAATAAAATAACTAAGTAAATAAATTCTCGGATTAGGTGACACCCTGGCTGACACCACGTCAAGGGTCTGACGCCTTATCACGGATGGCGTCAGATTAGCTCTAGTTGTCTTCAAATTCTGTCTAAAGCTGATGATATTACTGACGCCGCATCACGGATCTGACGGCGTTTTACTATCTTTATCAGATGTCTTCTCCTTTTGCTAATTCTCTGCTTAAGGCTGACGCCCTTATTGATGCCTTATCACAACTTTGACGCCACATCACCAACGTCGTCAGAACTGCTTCTCAGATTGCAACTCCCTGGTTAAGGCTGACACCAATGCTGGTAGCCTATCACAAGGCTGACGACTTATCACGGTTGTCGTCAGCTATGTTTTCAGCTCTTTTTTCTTAGATTTCAGCTCTTTCATTCCATTGTTATTTATTTTCATCCATCTTGGCTTTCCTAAAAAATCTTAAGAAATAACATCAAAAACACCAATAATTACTTAAGAACTTACAATTATTTCAAGTTAAAAAGTCTTAAATGTTCTACAAAAATCTAGCACATCAACACCCTCAACTTAAAACAATTGCTTGTCCTTAAGTTTAGCGCAAAACTCATGCCACTCTCCACGTTCAATTACTTATAAATACAATTGTGAATATCAATGAAGATTAACAATGTGACCCAAAGGAATCAAGATACGGCATCAATTCAGCAACAATAACCATGCATATGTACAAGTTACACTACCTAAACAAGTAAACAACTAGCAATGCAACCGATGTGCCCTTACAACAAAGAAGCCCCTCCTCACTCATATATTAACTCAAGCATGTCAATGCGGGGACGGTCAAGAGAAACTCACTCTCAGAAAGAAATTCCAATCAATGCATGTAAAATACCATATGCTTGTCCTTATTTTCATTACCAAGGTGTCCAGACAAGTAAGTTAGGATCACTATAGGTATTTTCTTCGGCTTGTAATGTAGGCTAAGGGCTGGTATGATATTCAATGGAATTTAGAGTGACTAAGCCTCCTTGGCACTACTTTAACTTTTGGGGTTCACTTATTAACCGTTTTATTCTTTTTCTCCTTTTCTTGATCACATATTATTCAGGAAGGATGTGACTTTTCTTTTCATTCTTTTTTTTTCTTATTCTTCTTCCACAACACCCAGTTTTTTTATTCTTTTTCACTTATTCTTTTCCTTTTATTCTACCTTTCTTCATACCCAGTTTATATCACGCACCCCTTTGATAGCCACCCTCAACTTAGGTTGTTTACCTAAGTCAAGGTGCATAGTGTCCAAGGAGGACTAGGGCCAAAATAGTTTCATTATGATCTAAATGGGAAGGTGATAGGTGTCATAGAAAGAAATGGTTAATTCAGACTCAAAATAGGGATCAAGAGAAGTCATGCATACAGGGAAGGTCATTTAGGCAAAAAAGTGACTTACAAATCAAAACGGTCTATGATCATTTCCTAATCCCATCTTTCAATCAAGGTAAGACTAACTAGGCAAGTTCTAGATTCAACACACAGAGGAAATTGAGTAAGACCTCACACACACATAGCACAATGGTACATCACAAGCTACTACCCATTTGGTTCATGCAATAGTTAGCAGTGATTATGATGTCCCTAGTACTAATGCCATAAAAAAATTCACAGTAGCCACATATAAATGCATATCACATAGTTATAAAATAGACCAACGGAAAGGTGTTTATCAGTCTTAAAAATCAACAAAAATATGTCAACTACTCTAGATACTTATTTTTCTCTAGTTAACCATAACACATCACAAAACAAACACAATATGCCTAAATATGCCGGCTCTACTAGGAACAAGAATCTGGGGAAAAGAGGTATGAAAACAACAATCCCAGGAGGATATCACACCCACAAGTAGCTCCACCCTCAACTTAATATTATGCAGTGTTCCCAACACATCAATCCAAAACAAGAGAGTTAGAAACATACCTGTGGCACCATAGGTGCGAAGATCTGATGTCAATCACACAATACAAATACAAACAACAAAATACCTTGGGTTGCCTCCCAAGAAGCGCCTAATTTAGTGTCGCGGCACGACCCAACTCAGCTTTTTCCTCCATCTTGAGGATTTGAACTTCACCTCCAACTTAGAGTCCATCTTCTTGCCTCGCTCATAGGGAGGTGGTACAAATATTAAGAAGCCGAGTAATGGATGATGTATGGTAAACAACTCATCTTTAAAGTGAGGTGTGTTTTTATGTTGCTTATCAAGTGTAAAATAAAGAATATAGGATTCTTGTTCCTCATCTTCACAGTCTTCCACTATTTTAGATGACTTCACAGACAAGATATCATCTAAACATAATGTGGAAAAATGCTTCGAGTGTGGCCCAACAAATCATACTTCAAAATTTGCACTATCCTCTACACATTCACTTTTATTCATCTTCTCAACATTTTTACTTTGAATTGGGATAGAGTCTTCATAAGAGATTGGCTTGGCTTGGCTTCTTCTTTTGCCTCTAGCACCATTTCCTCAATCTTGGCATCATCCCTCATGGTTGGCTCGGTTGGTTGGGAGATCTCCAAGGGTTGATCACAATCAAGCTCATTATCAGTATAGGAATCTTGCTCCTCATCGTCACACTCTTCCATTATTTTAAATGATTCCATAGACAAGATATCATCTAAACATAATGTAGAAAATTATTTTGGATGATTGAGCTTGATATCCATCTCTTCTATCCTTTTTTTTCCCTCGTTAAATGCCCTAATTTCTTGATGTATGTCACATATGGTATCATTCGTTGTGTGTATATGATCCAACATTAGTTGAAGCATAGCTTTAATGTCACTCTTTCCAGTGTTGTGTTCTTCCTTTTCTTGACCATAAGACCTGTCATACTCATAAGAAGAACTAGAACTTGGGTTAGCGCAATAGGGGGAGGGGGCATTTGGGCAATCACTCCAATTTCCATCTTGACCACCACATAAAGAAAAATTATACTCCCGGTAGAATGGAGATGGTGCACACATCTCTCTCCGGGGAGCATATCTACAATCTTTCCAAAAGTAGGGTCCATCACAATATGGACATGGATCATCCAGATAAGATTTCCAACCATCAAACTTACATTCATTCCATGATGCCATAGTAAGAAATAAACAAAAATAAAGAAAATCTACCTAACACAAGAAACAAAGGAAATCACAACCAAATATTTACAAGTTTGAATTCAAGAAAGTAAGCTTAAATTCCAAACTAACTCAACACGTTAAATTATTCCCCGACAACGGCGCCATTTTTGATAACGCTCAACTTACACTTCAATTTGGTGCAAGGAGATCGTCGTCAATATATTTATCCAACATTAGAGTCGGGGTCAAATCCACAGGAAGCAATGTGAGTGGTGATTAAGCTAATTTGAAACTATAGCTACAAGTTCAATTAAAACAAATGGGACAAAAATATAAAAGTAAGATGGGGGTTTTTATGAGTTAAACAAAAGTTAACATCTTAACTTGCTTCAGAACTCAAAACTAAGATTTTAATTGTTCAAATCAATGATATAGAGAAATTAGGGTTGTGATCACTATGACTACTAATATCTATTGAATAATAACTGTTCATGATTCTCGTGATAAGTGGGAATAGCAGATTATCTCTGCCGATGATACTATCTGACTTATCTCTCGACCTCACCAGACAATTTATTATCTAATTCTCTCGAACTTAGATAACATATCTATTTCTAACTGGATGTTATCTTAGGTAGATTGATCCAATTACGACTTCAATCATTAAACAGAAGGTTGGTAGCTTTCGAGTCCCTGTTGATAATTCATGACCTCTAGTCTATTTCTCCATTACAAGCAAATAAAACCTAAAGCATAACCTAATGTTTGCAACCAATAGATTCAAGTTAAAACAACAGAATTTCAAGACGTTCCCACAATCACTCAAACCCTAATCCAACTATTAAATCAATAAAATCATAATCATAGATCCCACAACCCTAATTATGGGTTTTAGTTGCTCATAAGATAGAAAGAGATAACAAAGATTGAATTCATAACTTAAAGCAAGTGAACTTACAAAAGATGAAATTCAAAGTTCTTTCTCCTTCAAGTACAATAAGAATTTCCCACAACTAAATCAAAGGATGGAAAGTTGAATTCTAAGTTAAGAGAGTAAAAAAAAACAAGTGAACTCCCCCCCTTTAATGAAACTCTAAAGGCCGATATTTATAGCCATAACTTAAGACAAATTCGAAATTAATTAGAAAACCCAAACTATGCCTTAAATACTTCAACCTAATTATGGAAATAAAATAACTAAGTAAATAAATTATCAGATTAGGTGACGCCCTGGCTGACGCCACGTCAAGGGTCTGACGCCTTATCACAGATGGCGTCAGATTAGCTCCGGTTCTCTTCAAGTTCTGTCTAAAGCTGATAATGTTGCTGACTCCACATCACAGATCTAATGGCGTTTCGCTGTCATTATTTGATGTCTTCTCCTTTTGTTAATTCTCTGCTTAAGGCTGACACCCTTATTGATGCCTTAGCACAACTTTGATGACACATCACCAACGTTGTCAGAACTGTTTCTCAGACTACAACTCCCTGGTTAAGACTGACGCTAATGCTGATAACCTATCACAAGGCTAACGACTTATCACGGTTGTCGTCAGCCATGTTTTCAGCTTTTTTTGCTCAGATTTCAGCTCTTTTGCTCCATTGTTATTTATTTTCATGCATCTTGACTTTCCTATAAAATCTTAAGAAATAACATCAAAAACACCAATAATTACTTAAGAACTTACAATTATTTCAAGTTAAAAAGTCTTAAATGTGCTACAAAATTCTAGCACATCACATGCCACAGTAGTTGATCCATATTTTATCCATCTTTTTTTTGCCCTCCTTCGGATCTTTATCATCCCTTATGAACTTGATCCTACACTTGAGAAGAACACATACCATACTTATTGGAAAACGGAGAGTACAGTCCTCAGGCAGCTCAAGAAAGTATTCAAAGCAGCTCTTCTTAAAAAGTTTGTCTGTGTTTTCATTCTTCATAATTCTCCTTACTTCATCAAAACATTTCCCTAACTGACATTAAGTACAAGATCACCAGTTACTTTGTCAGGGTTATCGATCAGCATCTAAACTTGAAATGTGTCGATACTAATGGTTTTGATAGGATAATGCTGGGATTTTCATATTAATTCACGCCCTATTGGTGATAAGGAGTTATCATTTTCCTGATCCTCAGCTTTATTTTTCCCAGACTGAGATTGTTTAGGAAGTTTCTTCGAATCTATCTGTACTCTAGCCATTTTTGTAGGGTGGTCAAAAGTTGATCCACTTTTAGTTTCTTTTCTTTTGGGAGACATCTTTTTACTACAAACAATAGAAAAACAAAAAATACATTGCGTTTGATGTTTGCATAATTTTTTGAAAAAAGGTAAGACAAATTTCAATAAATTATTCTATGCCACATTACAAAAAATTCTCCAATGGATAACCCATCAGTTGGAATAGATGGAGAATCTATTTGAAGACCTATTTAATATCTCCCGACAGATCTTTCATTTATTGCAACAGATGGACCACCAACACCACAACCAATGCCACCACCAAGACCACTACTAATGCCACTAATACCAACACTAAGACCATCGACACCACCACCAAAAATACAAATACTGACACCACCAAGAATATGCACCAACAACACCATAAACACCATCCAACATTACCATGATAGTCAACAAAACACTGAGATAAAAACTAGGGTTTTCTTGGGTGTTTCGTACCTTTTTAGCATTTAAACACAAAATTGTTAACTCATTCTCGAAGAGAATACAACTAAAAGACTTCTTTTCATCATTAACTAAAAAATTCTAATTTTTAGAATAAATAACAAATGTAGAACTCTTCTCAAACTCTATTACCTATGAAGACAGAAAAACAATGGCTAAAAGTGAGAATGAAATAAAAAATAACAACTATATGGTCGAAAATGGGAAGAAAATCGATCTGTTTTGAAGGGTTGAACAATATGTTGAGTAGTTGTTATTGGTATTGTTGAGAGAGAGAGAGAGAGAGAGAGAACTTGAGATTTGAAATAAGGAAATTTTTTCCCGCAAATGGATGATTTGTATGGGTTGATTTGTAATTTTGAAAAAGAAAGACAAGTTTTGAAATTGTCAATTTGGTCCGAATTGATCTTAATTAATTTTTAAAATTTCAAAAGATATAGTTTTTAAAATATTAAGTTAATAAGAACTCATTTCAACTCAGAGTGATCGATCGATGACTCAGGTCAAGATGAATGCAATACCAACACCATGCAATTGCAATGACTCAATTGAAGCTGTTGTTGACCCTATGAGCTCATTCATCCCTAGTTCCACCTAAATCAATTTAGATTCTATTAATCTTAACAGTAAGTTAATGAGAACTCATTTTAACTCAGAGTGATTAATCGACGACTCAGATCGGGATGAATGCAATACCAATACCATGCAATTGCAACAACTCAATTGAAGTTATTGTTGAGCATATAAACTCATTCATCCTTCCACCTAAATCAATTTAGATACTATTAATCTTAACATTAAGTTAATGAGAACTCATTTCAACTTAGAGTGATCGATCGACTTGGGTCGGGATGAATGCAATACCAACACCATACAATTGCAATGGCTCAATTGAAGTAGTTATTGACCCTATGAGCTCATTCATCCCTAGTTCCACCTAAATGAATTTAGGTACTATTAATCTTAACATTAAGTAAATGAGAACTCATTTCAACTCAGAGTGATTGATCGACGACTCGGGTTAGGATGAACGCAATACCAACACCATACAATTGCAATGACTCAATTGAAGTTGTTCCTGACCCTATGAGCTCATTTATCCCTAGTTACACAAATCAATTTAGTTACTATTAATCTTATATTAAGTTAATGAAAACTTATTTCAACTCAGAGTGATCGATCGACGACTTAGGTCGGGATGAAAACAATACCAATACCATACAATTGCAATGACTCAATTGAAGTTTTTATTGACCCTATGAACTCATTCATCCCCAGTTACACCTAAATAAATTTTGGTACTGTTAATCTTAAAATTAAGTTAATGAGAACTTATTTCAACTTAGAGTGATCGATCGATGACTCGGGTTGGGATGAATGCAATACCAACACTATGCAATTGCAAAGACTCAATTTAAGTTGTAGTTGACCCTATGAACTCATTCATCATCCCTAGTTCCACCTAAATCAATTGCAAGGAAATCTGTTGAAAATTTCTAACAGATATTCATATCTATTGCAACAGATGACATATCTGATTTAATTATCAAATAGATATTTACATCTGTTGTGACAGATGATTGAGCTATTAGAAATTTTCTAACATATATTGATATCTATTGTAGCAGATGATATATCTAGTTTAATTATCAAATAGACATTTGCATCTGTTTTCATAGATGACTGAGCTGTTAGAATATTTAAATAGATATTGACATCTGTTGTAACAGATGATATATCTAATTTAATTATCAAATGGACATTTGCATCTACAAGCTGTTAGGATTTTTAAACAGATATTTGTATCTGTTGTAATAGATGATTTGGTTGTTGGGATTTTTAAACAAATATTACTACTATGCTATTAGGATTTTTAAACAGATATTGCTATCTTCTGTAACATATGGCATATCTATTTGAATTTTTTTTATTTTAATTTTAAAGCAAGCTTCTATCTGAGTAGATAAAGTAGTACTATAAAATGCTGTAAAAATGAAGAGTTTCTTGGATAACTCAAAAATGAGTTCATTGAGTAGTCTTATCTTGTCTTTTCAATGTCACTAGTCTTCCTCATGCCCCTCAAATTAATAATGAATATTAATTATATTAATTAATGAATATTGAAACCCACTTCTATGTACACAATACATCTAGAATTATCTCATCTCTCCTTTAGCTTCAGCACTAATTTTATTTTATTCATATCTCATCATTTTCTTTCTCTCCTCTTTAGGATTATCACAACCTTTTTTATCTCTTTTCTCTTCTCTTTCTCATAAAGATCCATTTGGATCTAAACTGGTCCATATCATTCCTAGACTGAAATTGTTGTTTTGATCCCCTTTTGACATTAAGGTATGGTTCACTATTTCTCTTTTATTCTCATCTTCTTCTTTGTAAGTTATTTGCATATGTTCTTTATTTAATTACCATTTACCCATATCATATTTATTTAAAAATTTTGAAGGAACTTTTAAGTGTTGAATAAATGAACTGAGAATTTTTATTACAATATGGGAAAAAAGTATTCTCTTGGGAGAATTTTTAAAGCCTTGTTGGCAGTTCATTCTTTTTATGTATTTTATTTGTTTCTTTGTTGCTTATGCTGTTATTGATGTTATTGGTGGGGTTGAGGTTGTTGAAACTTGTGGTGTGGTGTTGTTGATGGTGTTGGAACAAAAGATGTTACTTTTTTGTTGTTGATGATGTTGTTGATGGTGTTGGAACAAATGTTGTTAATGTTTTTTTTATTTATTATTATTTGTAGTTTATGTTGTTGTTGATGTTGTAGCAGACGGAGCAACTATTGAAACAAATCAAACCACCAGCAAAGCTGGTTTGATGTATTCCAACTGACTCCACCTATGTTGTAACAAACTCCACATCTATTACAACAGACTCCATATCTTTGCAACAAACTTTACATCTAATGCAATGGACTCCATATCTGATGCAACAGACTCCACATATGATGGAACAAAATCTATATCTGTTGCAACAGATGGATAATATTCTTTTTGTGACCAATTTTTTTCCTCTTCTTTTTAGATATAAGGAACTGAAAGTTGATTAAATTTTGTTCGACATTCACAAGAGGCTGCAGTAAAGATGGGTTCAGAGGAATAAGCTGCATGCAGATGGAAACACTTCATATGTGGGAGGTATGTATTACTGATAATATTATCGTAGAAACACACATAGAGTACACTGATTTTATGAATGTTGTTTTTACCGATTAGTCATAGATCATTCAAACAAGATATCTATAATTTTACAATAAAGTTTGGTAGGTTCGAAGTGATAAGACTGAGGGACCATGAATATGGTTCTGATACCCTATTAAGATTTAATGTTAGTTATTGCTCATGTTTATGTGTCAAGAATTATGAAGGGATCTAGTTTTAGTGTCATTATAATGAGATTCAATAGCAATTGGACTAACTTTAAGGGTGCATTGGACTTTGAAAAGGCTTTCAAAGCCTAGCACTGATCTAACAAGAATGGAAAACCAGTATAGTTATTGCCCTAGCCCAAATTTATATGGTTGGGTTTCTCGGGGTAATGATTATATGCCAGAAAGGTACCGTAGGAGAATTCCTTTGAGGGAAATAGGTGGTTGATGAAACACTATATCATCTGAGAGCTAATTGAAGAGGATATATAGGGTAGAAAGTAACTTCTAGCGAATCTGGCCTATGAAGTTATCTTAAAACATGAGAAATCTATATCAAGTGCAAATAGGAAGTGTATTCGATAATGAAAAATCCGTCTGTTGTTTCTCTAGGATAAAAATAGTGTAGATGGTCACTTTGCTAGGGAGCTAAGACTGGGTAGCATGGTTGAGATTGTCACCTAGATAAAAAATAACAGAAGGCCAAGAAACCAGCCTTACGGGCATCGAGGGTTTAAATGATGTACAGTAAGTCTAGAAAACTTGTGCCAACAACAACTGCAGTTAAAGTAAGGAATCTAAGCAAAGGCGATAATTTCTAAATTTTAAATTGCATCCCATGCCTTTTTATTTGTGGTTCCGATTAGGTCCACTACTGGTGACCTGATCAAAACCAAAAACGAGATTGAAAGGTAGATTGAGTGTCATTACTTCCTTAGCAACATGGTTATAATTGATTGTGTTTTCTTGCCTTAGCATGCTTTCAGCATTCCTTGGAGAAAATCAGAGGCTTGTTGTAGTATGCGAATCCCAATAATTTTCAAGCTTACCTCCAGCTTGCCAATTTGATTTTTAAGTTTGTTGTTGCCATCTTTGAATTTGGTATAGAGTTTCTCATCTTTTGTGAGCTCGATCAGGAACACCATCTTTGAAGTTGTGGCATTCTAGAAGCTCTTCAAAACACACTCTTCAGAAACCTTAAATGATACATGTAGGGTCGTTGTGTATGTTTTTAGGTCAATATATGTTGATGCACACTCAAGATGTGGTCCCAACTATTGAATAACTCACTTTTATCGAGCGTTGCTCAATGCATCTTGCTCAACAAACCTTAAAGAATTTGATAAATTAATAAGCAAGGAGTTGTGTAAAGTTTGATCTAAACTGACTCTGCCAAGCCTATCAAATGTTATGTAACTCCAAGATTATTACCCTATCAAAAAACTTTTCCCGAGTTAGTGCACAAATAAAACGAGGTCAATATCTCAACCTTTCTAGTGATTGTTCTTCTCCAATATAGATGATAAGATATCCGCCGTGCAAAAGTCTACACCATCTTCAAAAATGCTTGCTAGGACACAAGTCTTCAGAAGACATCAACAGTAATCTCTCAATATCAAGTGATATTGAGAGATTCCTAGTCATGCCTTCCCAAGACTTTTGATATGGCAAGAATTTTTGCTGATGATAAGATATCCGCTATGCAAAAGTCTACACCATCAGCAAAAATTCTTGCTAGAGAGAAAGTCTTTAAAAGGCATTATTAATAATCTCTCAACATTAAGGAAGTCTTGTACGAAAGTTTTCAGAAGACATTCAAAAATAAGGAAGTTTTCAGCAATGAATACACATAATTACCATTAACAACCTCACTAGATTCTCTCCTCATTCAAAAAAAAAAGGCAAAAATATTTTCATTTGCATTTGCATGTTCTTTATTTAACAAACCAAACAAAGATGAACTAAATCTAGAATTAGTTCATCTTTGAATGCTAGATTTAGTTCATCTTTGTTTGGTTGTTAAATAAATAAAATACAAATGCAAATGAAAATATTTTTGCCTTTTTTTTTGTACGAGGAGTAAATCTAGTGAGGTTGTTGATGCCGTAATTATGTTTATTCATTGCTTAAAACTTTCTTATTTTTGAATGTCTTATGAAGACTTTCGTACAAGACTTCGTTGATGTTGAGAGATTATTAATAGTGCCTTTTGAAGACTTTTGCTCTGGCAAGAATTTCTGCTGACGGTGTAGACTTTTGCATGGCGGATATCTTATCTTCAGCAAAAATTATTGATAGATTTATAAAGTATGATTCGCTAGATTTATAAAGTATGATTTAATATACATGAATTATGATTTTCAATTTGTCTTTCAGATATTTTAGCTTATGTGAGTCATTTACATTTAACATGCATTGTTTTACAAATTATGATGATGAGATGATGTTTTAATTATGCATTTCACCCTATATACCCAGCACATCCTTAAAGTACTGATCCATATATACGTCTATATGCTACATTGTCTCATAATGTAGATTTAGGTGCTCAGTTTCAGCAGCATAAGTGATTTTTGAGCCTCTCCATCTACATCCGACAGTTGGTGAGTCCCATAGTTTAGAGATTTAGTCATTCAGTTTATTTTCATCTTATCAATTTAGATGATTCAATATTCTTTTTAGATAGTTCGAGTCAGCTGGGGGTTTGTCCTAGTAACTTTCTAGATACTAGTAGTAGAGGCTTGTCAGACTGCTAGATTTGATTCAGACATACAATATTTAATTTTCAGAGCTTATATTCAGATTGTTCTCAGTTATCTCAGATAGTTTCTGCATTTAATATGAATTTTATGTCTATATTTTCATTATTATAAAATTCAGGCTTAGTAGAGGCAGACATAGAGATCAAATTTTGAGGCGTTAGAAACATGGTATCAGAGCCTAAGGTTTATAAGAGTCCTAGGGATTTAGACAAGCCATGTTACGTAGAGTCTTGATCATAGGTGTGAAGCGTGGAACATTCATGACCAAGAGGCTATGAGACGTTCTTAGAAAATCATCTCTTTATTTCATGATCTATCATGCTTATAGTATCTCTATCTATTTTTAACTCATGCTCTTATACAATAGTTAAATATGCCTCCTCATCAGGTTAACGCTCATAGAAATGATAACTAGCCACCCCAGCCCACTGATCTTCAGAATGAGAATATATCCCATGCTGAGTTTTGGGTTGCTATTCAGGCGTTGGCCTAGGCAGTGACTACTAATGGTCAGGCAAACCATCAGTCTGTAGTCTCGCTTTAGCAGAATGGTGATCTAGCAGTAGCTAGAATTAGAGATTTCAAGAGAATGAATCTGCCAGAGTTCTTTGGGTTGAAAACTGGTAAGGACCCACAGCTTTATTTAGATAAGGTAAAGAAGATCACCCAGATTATGCATGTTTTTGATAAGAACAGTGTAGAGTTAGCATCATATAGGTTAAAAGATGTAGTGTCTAACTGGGTAGTTATATGGAGGAATGGTAGAGGTGAGAATGCAGCTTCTATGAGTTGGCAGGTATTTTGAGATGCTTTTTTAGATAGGTTCTCTCCGTGTGAAATAAGAAAAGCTAAGATAGAGGAGTTTGTGAACCTGAGGCAGGGCTCGATGATAGTGAAGGAGTACTATCTTAAGCTCAATTAGTTGTCTAAGCATGCCCTAGATACGATGGCTGATCCTAGGGAAAGTATGAGTAAGTTTGTTACTTGAGTGTCTGGTTTGGTAGTCAAAAAGTGTAAGACTGCCATACTTATTAAAGATATAGATCATTATAGATTAATAATTTATGCTAAGTAGATTGAGGCAGAGAAGTCAAAGAAAAGAGAGAGAAGTAATAAGAAGGCTAGAACTGGGCAGTTTAAGTATGACCAGACTAGGTCTGGAGGGGGAAATTATTTACAGTTTTAGAATCATTCATCTATGCCAGCACCATCTTCAGCTAGTGCTCCCGCTCCCAGAGCTAAACAAGAGCAGTGGGGTAAGTATTCTATGTCCATATCTCAGAATAGTGTAAGTGGAAGGCCCAGTTATCCTCCATGTGCTAAGTGTGGTAAGAATTACCCTGGTGTGTATTTAGCTGGATAGAAATATTGTTATGGTTGTGGTAAGTTGGGTCATGGAATTAGAGAGTGTCCGCATGCTAAGTAGGAAAACAGAGATATTTGTCCCCAGACTCAGGCCACTAGTGCACCAGTTCTTCTAGGTTGCCCAGTTCTTCCTCAAGGCACATTATCTAGTATCGGTGACGGTCAGTGCCAGAATCAGTTTTATGCCTTACCATCCTGTCAGGAGCAGGAGGATTCACCAGATGTTGTTACTGATATGCTTCGTGTCTTTTATCTTGATGTTTATGTGTTGTTGGACCCTGGGTTGAGTTTTTCTTATGTGACCCCTTTAGCTGCAATCAGTTTTGAAATAGGTTCTGAGAAGATACCCGAGCCCTTCTTAGTTTCTACCCCAGTAGGTGACTCAGTTGTTGCCAAACAAATCTATAGAAAGTATCCTATCACTATTCTTTATAAAATTATGTTAGCGAATTTAATAGAGTTAGATATGGTTGACTTTAATCTTATTCTTGGTATGGATTGGCTCCATTCTTGTTATGCATCCATAGATTATCGCACTCGAGTTGTGAAGTTTCCGTTTCCAGATGAGCCAGTCTTTGAGTGGAAAAGGAATTCAGTATCTCCCAAAATTCATTTCACATCCTACCTTAAAGCTAGAAAGTTAATTTCCAAAAGGTGTATCTATCATCTAGTTTGAGTCAAAGACACTAAGTCTGAGACTCCAACAGTTCAGTCTGTCAGTGTAGTCAATGAGTTTCTTGATATTTTTCTCGAAGATTTACCAGGGTACCTCCCGATAGGGAAATAGAATTTGGTATTGACCTTCTCCCAGATACTCAGCCTATTTCTATTCCTCCCTATCATATGGCTCCCGCCAAGCTTAAAAAGTTAAAAGAGCAACTCAAAGATCTTTTAGATAAAGATTTCATAAGGTCTAGTGTTTCTCTATGGGGCACTCCCGTCATATTCATGCAAAAGAAAGATGGTTCTTTGCGTATGTGCATTGACTATTGTCAGCTGAATAAAGCTATAGTAAAAAACAAATATCCTCTTCCTAAGATTGATGACTTATTTGATCAACTCCAAGGTTCAAGTTATTTCTCAAAGATAGACCTTAGATTCGGCTATCATCAGCTTAAAGTAAGAGAATGTGATATTTTAAAGATAGCTTTCAGAACCCGTTATAATCATTTTGAGTTTCTAGTCATGTACTTCGGACTAACAAATGCCCTAGAAGCCTTCATGGACATGATGAATAGAGTGTTCAAACAGTATCTGGACATATTCTTCATATATTTATCGACGATATCCTTGTCTACTCTCGTAGTGAGGATGATCATGCAGTCCATCTTAGAATTGTGTTGCAAACTCTTAGAGATCACTAGTTGTTCATCAACTTCAGAAAATGTGAATTTTGGCTAAGGTAAGTAGCTTTCCTTGGTCATATTATTTCCAATGAGGGTATTAGAGTTGATCCCTAAAAGACAGAAGCCGTAAGAAATTTGCCTAGACCTATCTCTTCGTTAGACATTAGGAGTTTCTTGGGTTTAGCTGGCTATTTTAGATATTTTGTTGAGGTTTTCTCATCTATTGTGTCTCCTATGTCTAGATTGACCCAAAAAAAGTTAAGTTTCAGTGGTCAGATTCCTGCGAGAAGAGTTTTCAGGAGTTGAAGACTAGACTCGACTCACTTTAGCCCTAGTTCTAGCATTACCCGATGGTACAAATGGTTTCATTGTTTATTGGGATGCCTCTAGAGTTGGTTTGGGTTATGTGTTGATGTAAAGAGGTAATATCATAGCATATACCTCTAGACAACTTAAGCCTCATGAAAAGAATTACCCTACCCATGATCTTGAGTTAGCTGCTGTTGTGTTTGCTTTGAAAATTTGGAGGCTTTATCTTTATGGGGTGCATGCTGATGTATTCACAGATCATAAGAGTTTGCAGTATTTTTTTACTCAAAGAAAGTTAAATCTTCATCAAAGAAGGTGGTTAAAATTGTTGAAGGATTATGACATGAGTGTGTTATATCATCCGGGGAAGGCCAATGTAGTGGCAGATGCCCTTAGCAGAATGTCCATGGGTAGTGTTGCTCATATGGAGAATGATAATAAGGAGTTAGTTTGAGAAGTTCATCGATTAGTTAGATTGGCTGTTAGATTGGTTGATTCAACTGACGGGAACGTTTGGGTTTAGACTAGTTTCAAATCTTCTCTAGTTTTAGAAGTGAAAGAAAAGCAAGATAAGGATTCTAGTTTGGAAAAACTAAAGGAGTCAGTTAAAGACCAGAAGTTAGAGGTTTTCTCCCAAGGTGGAGATCGTGTGTTGAGATACCAGAGTAAATTGTGTGTGCTATGTGCTGATGATTTGAGGCACCGAATTATGGAGGAAGCGCATGGGGTGCGTTATTCTATTCATCCAAGAGCCACCAAGATGTACCACAACTTACTGGAATCTATTGGTGTAGTGGTATGAAGAGAGATATAGCAGAGTTTATAGCCAAGTGTGCAACTTTTCAATAGGTTAAGGTAGATCACCAAAGACCTGGTGGTACGTTGCAAGAGTTTGGTATCCCCATTTGGAAGTGGGAAGAGGTGAATATGGATTTTGTGACTGGTTTACCCCATTCGCGTCGTCAGCATGATTCAATTTGGGTCATTGTAGATAGATTGATTAAGTCAGTGCATTTCTTGCCAGTTCACACGTCTTACACAGCTGAAGATTATGCCAAGTTATATATAAGAGAGTTAGTTAGATTGCATGAAGTTCCTTTGTGCATCATCTCATATAGGGGTACTCATTTTACCTCTCAATTTTGGAAAGCCTTTCAGAAAGGCCTTGGTACCCAAGTTCATCTTAGTCCAGCTTTTCATCCATAGACAAATGGTTAGGTAGAAAGGACCATTCAGACTTTAGAGGACATGTTGAGGAAATGTGTTCTTGATTTCAAAGGCAGTTGGGATGACCACTTGCCGTTGATTGAGTTCGCTTCTAATAATAGTTATCATGCTAGTATCAGATGGCTACGTTTGAAGCTCTGTATAGGCGAAGATGTAGTTCGCCAATTGGTTGGTTTGAAGTGGGTGAGTCCTCTTTGATTGGGCCAGACATGGTATTTGAGGCCATGGAAAAAGTTTAGTTAATTTGGGAAAGATTGAAAGCATCTCAGAGTCGTCAGAAATCTTATGCAGACATAAGAAAAAAAGATCTTGAGTTTGAGGTTGAGGACCTTGTGTATCTAAAAGTTTCACCCATGAGAGGGGTGAAAAGATTTGGCAAAAAGGGGAAGCTTAGTCCCCGATATGTAGGCCCCTTCCGAATTTTGAGTCGTGTTGGGAAGGTGGCTTATGAGATTGAGCTATCCGCAGATTTATCCTCAGTTCATCCAGTATTTCATGTGTCCTTGTTGAAGAAGTCCATAGACAATTCAACTGTTATAGTTCCTCTAGAAAGTATAGATATTTGGAATAACCTTTTATATGAAGAAGTTTCAGTAGAGATTCTTAATCATTAGATCTGCAGGCTAAGGAACAAAGAAGTTCCCTTGGTCAAAGTTTTGTGGTGAAATCAGTCTGTTGAGTGTGATAGTTGGGAAGCAGAAGCATAAATACGTACCAAGTATCCTCATCTCTTCTCCACGAACCTAGATTCAACCGAGGGTAATAGTTTTCCTTTATTCAGTTCTTTTCCAATCTTAAATCCATGGTTTACCCGGATGGATTGGAGTAGGAATGACCAAAATACCCTTAAAAATCAAATAATGTCAAATCTGTCCTTTGCTGGACTGTTTTGATAGGCTGAAGTAGATAGACCATAAATTTTTGCTTTGATGGGAAAATTGGATAAAACCAATTTCATTGGAAAGAGGACTTTTAGAGCTTTCTGTTGATATATAGTATCTCACCTAGATCGTAATGTACAAGTAGTTATGATTGTTTGAAGTTGACCCTAAAATTCGCCTGGCCTCAATATTTTTTCCTGCACATTTACTGTTCACCACTATTCACGGTTAGATCGGAATGATCATAACTCATCGGTTGAGTGTCCGTTTTGGATGATCCACATATCCAAAAATTCCACAATGAAAAATTATTAATCACGATAAAGAATAGAATTCAACACATTTTCGTTCGAGATCTTAACAGAAAATTTTTTTTCGGGGCATCACACCAAACTTCCTGTACCGTTGACTAGGAGGTTGTTTCAAATCATACAAGATCTTCTTCAATTTGCAAATATAATTCTCTTTTTCCTTTATTTTAAAACCTTTGGGTTGCTCCATATAAATTTCTTAATCTGAGTCACCATAGAGAAAAGAAGTTTTAACCTCTATTTGCTCAATCTCTAAATCTAGACTTGTAGCTGAGCCTAGAACCATATGAATAGATGACATCTTCATAACTGGAGAGAATTTATCATCAAAATCAACTCCCTTTTTCTTGTTAAATCCCTTCACAGCCAATCTAGCCTTGTACCATGGAACTAGGTTACCATCTTCATGTTTCACCTAAAAAATCCACCTGTTTTTCAAAGCTTTTCTTTCTTTAGGAAGCTTAACCAAATCAAAGGTATGATTATCATGTAAAGATTTAATCTCATCTTCCATAGCATCAAACCACTTTTATTTTTCTTCACTTTCCATGGCCTCATCAAGACTCTCAGGTTCTTCCCCGTCTGTCCAGAGTACATAATCATTGGGAGAATAACGAGATGAAGGTACTCTCTCTCTAGTAGATCGTCTGAGAGAATTATATAGAACATCAATAACTGGTTGTTGATCAACCATATTAACTTGCACTAGAGCATCAACAACATCTTGCTGGTCATTCTGGACATAATTATCATCTTCATTATCAACTTGATTTTCATTATCATAAAGATTTTCTTCAGGAGCAGTAGCTAAAGGAACTAGATCAACATTAAATAGGCTCTCACTACTCTGAGAATCAACCTTCTCAGCTTTGTCGAATTCTTTAATTGTTTGGTCTTCAAAGAACACAACATCACGGCTTCTAATAAGTTTCTTCTCAATTGGATCATATAAAACGATAGTCAAATTCATCTTGACCATAACCAATGAAGATACACTGCTTAGTTTTAACATCCAACTTTGACCTTTCATCCTTAGGAACATGCACAAAGTTTTTACACCCAAAGACTCTAAGATGATCATAAGAAACATTCTTACCAGACCAAACTCTATCAGAGACATCACCATCCAAAGCAACAGTAGGAGATAAATTGCTAACATAAGCAGCAGTATTAAGTGTTTCTGCCCAAAAAGAATCTGGAAGCTTAGTATCTGAAAGCATACATCTAACCCTCTCAACTAGAGTTTTGTTCATCCTCTCTACTAAACCATTCAACTGAGGAGTTTTTAGAGGAGTTTTCTGATTTCAAATACCCTGCTCTCTACAATATCTAGCAAAAGGACCAATATACTCACCACTATAATCTGAGCGGATGCATTTTAATTTCTTCTCTTTTTGTCTCTCAACCAAGGCCTGAAAATCCTTGAACATATCAAGTACTTGATCCTTGGACTTCAAAGAAAATACCCAGAGTTTGCTAGAATGATAATCAATAAAAGTCAAAAAGTAAAGTGCACAACCATGAGACTTTAGTTTAAAAGGATCACACAAATTAGAATGTACCAACTCCATCAAATCATGCTTTCTTGAAGGCAGATGAATCTGAAAAGAAACTCTTTTCTGTTTACCGTCTAAGCAATGAACACACTTCTTCAACTTTTCTTGTTTCACTCCAGAAAGCAAATTTTTCTTAGCCAAACTATCAATCCCCTTCTCACTCATATGACTCAACCTTTTATTCCATAACTCTAATGAAGTATCATTCCCTACTAAGTTTATCAAAACTCTAGAAGTATAGCCCTGAAATATGTACAAGTTTAACAACTTGTCACCTCGAGCCACAATCATCAAACCTCTAGTAAGCTTCCACTAGCCAACACCAAGGGTGTTAACATAAACCTCATCATCAAGGTTTCCTACAGAAATTAGATGCAAGCAAACATCCGGAGTATGCTTGACATTATTTATAATTAGTTTGAAACCATTATTATCTTCTAAACAAACAGTGCCAATGCCAAGTACTTTAACTTCAGCATTATTACCTATTTTCAATATCCTAAAATTACCTGGAGTATAAGAAGAAAATAATTCCTTCTTTGGCATATGAGAAGAAGCACCAGAATCCACAAACCATCTAGACTCATCACAAACAAGATTAATGACATTCTCACCACAAGCAACAATAATATTATCATTAGCGACAACGGCAACACGATTTTCATTATCGCCTTCTTTTTTTGTCATCTCATATATCTCTTATGCTTGTAGCAATATTTCATCATATTCTCTGTTTTATTGCAATAGTCACATATAACATTCTTGAATTTGGACCTCAGTCACATATAACATTCTTAAATTTGGACCTCTACTTGCTTCTACTTTTATCTCTATCATTCAGACCTCTGGATTATTTCTTCCCTCTCTTTAGTAACCAAAACATCAGAGTGTAAAGATGAAGAAGATGAGGCCTAAGATATTCTTCTCATCTCTTCATTCAGGACACCACTCTTAACATATTACATATTTACAACAACAGCGGGAGCAAAATTAGTCAAAGAAACTCAAAGAGTATCCCAAGAGTCTGGCAGGATATTAAGAAGCCAAAGTCCTTGAATTTCTTCATCGAACTTTACACCTATTATGGACAGATGGTCAGGGACACCCTAAAAATCATTTATATGATTATAAATAGGACTTACCTCTTTATACCTGATATTCATCAATTGTTTAAGCAGGAACAACTTGTTATTGCCAGTCTTCGAAGTATAAAGTTCTCGAGCTTGTCCTACAAACTTCTGGAATATGCATGTGTCTCATTCACAATATGGTTTCTAACATTATATTCAACCCATTGTCTAATATAGACACAAATCTGTAGGTGATCAAATTCCTAATCCTCATCTATCATGGATTGAGGTTTAGTAGACAAAAACACAGGTAAATGCATTTTCTTGACAAAGAGAAGATCTTTCATCTTGCCTTTTCAAGTATGATAATTACTACCATTCAAACACACCATCTTTCTCATATTTTCCTCCATCATTCAAATCAACAACAACTAACGCTTTGATACAACTTTGTTGGAAAAGGCAAGGGCACAATCAAAATGCTCGGCAGGGTAGCAGCAGAAGAATACTCAAGTCTAAACTTTCCCTTTCAATTTGAACAAGGAGGAGATAATAAAATCTAAGAAAAACAAATAATAGGAATCAAATATATCAACCATACAAAAATTCTAAGACAAGAATAAACTAATCATAGAGAACATCAAATTTACATGAAAAATCCTTCGGTGTGAAGAGTAAAAAAATACAGGACCAAAAACTACACTATAATCACCAAGAGTTACAATATTGTTCTCCAAAATGGCCACCAAACAAGTGCAAAACAATGAGCAACAACACAACAAGATAGCACCGAAACTAGAGAATAAAAATGAGCAAAACACCAAAAATGTAGCTGCTGTTTGGGAATGAAAAACAGGAGCAACAGGCCACCAAATCTACCTCCATTAGTTTCTAATCAAATATTGAGATGAAATGAACAGTATTTCTAAAAATTAGCTCAATCGGACAGGAAACTAAGCGGAAATCACAATTTGAAGTTGACAGTTGTGGCTGGAAATTTGGGCAAAAATCAGCTTTCTTTTTCTCTCTTTGGATACTAAAAACTCTCTTTTGTGATGGTGAATAAGACCTAAAAATATCTATATATATTTCCTATAGTAATGGGTCTATGGAAAAAAGTGAGTTGATCCAAATTGAGCTTTATTTATCCATATAGTAAGGGACAAAGACCCATATTCCAATAGCTTAGACCCAAAACTAACACAAGCCAGAAAAAAAAGAATATTTGGAATGGTACCCACTTTGAAAACTTAATTTGGGTCATACCCACTATATTTTTTCATTTATTTTCTAGGGTTAGGATTTGAAAAGGGCAAAAAATGGGGTAGGGTAGTGGGGTCATGGGCCTCTTTAACATTCTTAAAACTTGGAGATAAAATATAACTTTGTAAAAATACAACATGGTCCATTTTCATATTTATTAAATATTCAAACCTTTATTAAATTCATTAAATAAATTCAACAACTTCTTTCTCTCCTAAAATATTCTTCCAATTTTTTTCATAGCTTTAGTGAATTGAAACGTTTTGCTCCATTGTTCCTCCACAAGTCGAAATTTTTCATCTTTGCTTGCTCAGGTAAGTTTAACCTTCTTCCCCAATCAGTTTTAGATATATTTTAATATATTTTTTCTGATTGTATTTTTGTATAGTCATTCTTCGATTTTGACGAAAATTGCACTATTCTTCTTTGAATTAGTCAAAATATGAGAGTTTTTAGTTAATATTTTTGATTCCACATGTTTAATTGTGTTTTGCTTTGGATAATGGCTAGAATTTTTTTGAATTTTTGTATTTATACTGCGTATTGATTTTGAATTTTTTACTGAATCAGATTCATTTTAATGGTGTCCTTGTTGTTGTGAATTGCACTGCCAATATTTGGAGAAGTTGAAACTTGATTTGCATGTTTGATCTGAGGCATTTTCCCATTTTTTAATAGACCAGTGGTTGATAGATCAACCACTACAGCTTTGTTTTTGCTGTATTTTTCTATTTATTTTAATAGATTAGTGGTCGATAAATTGACCACTATAGTTTCGTTTTTACTTGTAGATCATAAATAGTCAAAGTTCATAAAGTAGTTAAAAGGGCTGCTTTCACTACTTGTAGCAGTAAGAAGAAAAAAACCGATGAAGTTTTCAAAACTTTGAATAGGAAAAAAGTTGTAATCGAAGAACTCGAGTCAGAAAGTGAATCAAAAATTATTTTTGGGATTGAGGAATTTGAGGAAAGTAGTGCACATGAACGTGATAATGTTGAGGACAACGAAGGGGAAAGCGAAGGGAAAAGTAAAGAAAAAAGTCAAAATGATAGCGGTGAATATGAGAATAGGAGAGATAGTGAAGACGGGGAGGAGGAGGATCATCTATACTTTCCAATTTTTGCAAAAGATATCCTCATTGATTTGTACAATCCAACAACTTGGATGGATGAATTAGGTTCTTTTCCAGCAAATATTTCTGTAAGAGCAAGAATGACGGTTTATCAAAAGTTTGGAAGGATTTTAGTTGAACAAAATCTTAATACTAATTTTAAGAAGACCTATTTTAGACACTTAAGACATATTGTAACGCCCCCGAGACTACCCCCTGGACGTCACACGGTGATCAGGACCACAGTTGATCCCAAGCTAACCCTTGTACTAGCATAACTCATGAACAAATGAATAAAATACATAAATCTAAGCAAAATAAGCAAAAGATAAATCTTTTCTAATTATGATCAATACAAAACAATATTAAAATGATTTCAACCCTAATTATACGAAACAAATTAGAATCAAATACATTAACTCTACTGATTGTCTATGAAGCCTCCACTAGTACTGACTATAGGTAGCCAAGACATGAACCCTAGATATCTCAAATCAATACGACTGAATAAAGAAAAAAATAAAACACTACTCAAACTATGACTGACTCGAGCCCTTGAATCAAAAGGACTCATCACCTGCTGACTGGAAGTTGTAAGCTATCTGAATATGATGTGCGCGCTATAACTCGTACCTATATTATGAGACAATGTAGCACATACACATATATATGGATCAGTACCTTTGGAATATACTAAGCAAGTGGGGTGAATTCATCAGTAAAACAATGATTTAATGTACATATAAACTTTTAAATTATACATGCTAAGTGTAAATGACTCACCTTGGGATTGAATAAAACAAAGATGTAAAATCATAAACATGAGTTACTAAGCATAAGAATAACTTTGTGAGCCATAACACTTCGTTCTAAAAGTTGTTCAATTTTTCTTTCTTTTGGGAGTTTCTTCTTACCGACATAAATCATGTGAGTTTTCATGGAGTCCAACGTCTTACCCATGTTAGAGGGAGTTGTTCTACCCTTGACATCAGAATAGAATCTTATCTTAAGTGATCACTGACTTAGTCCACTATGGGCGCTTAAACCTATGGTAGCTCGTTGTTCTGGGGCATGAGACCTTGGAATCATAGACAACTCGGTGCTAAATACAAATCCCATACTTATCGCTCAAAACTTTAGAAAATCCACCTTAAAATAGCACAAGGGTTTAAAGGGAAAACAAATTATGCTTCTCTTTCTTTAAATATCAAACTATATGAACAATAGGGATTCCTTATCTTATCTTAGGATCAAAAGATCAATTTCTTTTCTTAAAATCTTGGTTAACAATATCAAAACAACTTAAGACCATAGTCTTCTTGAAATTTCAAACACATTCTTGATATGACTTATCAAATAAAACTTAAGAGCATGATCTTCTTAAAATCTCAACACTTAGACTGTGGGCTTAAAATTCATGCTTCAACTCATGACAATTCACAATAAAGCTTCATGCTCAATGTCATTCTTGAAATCATTCAACAATATCGATTCATAAGAAGAAAGTGCAATTCATGTTATAAATCTTCAATTCAAATCATAAGTAGGTAAGATAAACATGCACTTCAATACTTAAAGCATTTATAAATTCATAAACTCAAAACAAGATAATTTGAGTATGAACCCTAATATGAAATTCATGAAATCTAAACTTAAAAACAAGTTTTGGACACAAGGATGAAAGAAGATCCTTGTTCATAACCCCAAAACCTTAATCGGTTTGATTTGATGTAGAGAACTTGACTTGGAAACCTTGGAAATGTTCTTGAAAGCTTTTCTTGGAATTCTTGAACTTAAGAGCTCAAGTTCTTATTTATCTTGAAGATATTGTAATGGAGTTTTGAATTTCTTAGATGGAGGAACCTTAATTCATTGATTGTATTAAAGAAATTTTGTTTAAGTTCTTGGTGATCTTGAGAGGGCTAGGGTTTTATTTGAGAGAGAAAGATGAATAAGAATATGTATGATGCTTTTGGGGGCTGAAATTAAGTGTTATGGGTGTATTTAGGTGAGAGGAAGTGACCAAAGTGCCCCTAGACCCTTTAGAAACTAAAATAGCATGTGAAAAACTTCCATATCATGTTGGCCATCGCACCACATCGCTCATCACGTCAAGGACCATCGCGCTTCATCTTAATCGCATCGGCTTACTGCCTCACATGGAAAATGCCATAACTTTTTACTCGGGTATCGGATTAAGGAGAAATTGGTATCGTTGGAAAGATAATTCAATTATATATAGTTTGGTGGGTCTTGAGCTTCAAAATTCTATGTGTATAAAAAGTTATACATGTTTAAAGTATACCCTTGTAGAATCAAATACCAAACTTTAGATGAATCAAGGGTTCTTAATTCAACTTTGTTGTAAGTGATTCTTATGGATATTTTTCACCTTAAAATCACTTCACATTCTAGGATAATGATAATAAAACTTATATCCACATAGGAATCATTTGTATTAGAGCTTATATGTATAAGAATGATGGCTAAAATTCTAGCGTGAAAATATGGGGTGTTATATTATCTCCCCCTTGGAATTATTCATCCTCGAATGATGGATAGGAACTTGTTGAATCCTTAGAGGTCCGAAATGCTGAGAGTTTAGAATTTTCTTGAAGTGTTCATTATACAATCATACATATAAAACTAGGAAGTGATAACTTATGCAAGCATGAATCATGAGAAAACGAGACTTAGATTTAATGGGTATTACACTATCTGAGCTCAAATACTTGGAGAACTGAGATTATGCAGTGAACACTTATGAACTGAGTCATGACTAAATAGCTAAATCTAAAGCATGATGCTTGGACTAAACTGGATTAGCAATTTACATGGATGCGAAGAGAATATCTCTTAGAATAACTATACGCATGAGACTTCGGATAGTAGGACTGGGTGGAAGGTGGAAAACCACAAGAACTTGTCTGCCTGGCTACTAAAATGAATTGCTGGCTATACGGACAGAACTATACTAGAAACTTATACTTAACTGGAGTATCTCTTCAACACTCTTTCTAAAGAAGTTCTTGTAACATTAGGGAGTAAAAAATCTTGGGCATGATCTGAACAAGACACCTGACTAAGGAATCACAACATTGACACTACTCTATAGCATGGAATATAGACATATAGATTATAAGCTAGGATAGAATTACTATGCCTTAGGCAATGCAACTTCTTACTTTCAAGCTTAGCAACACTTCTTGAATACTCCCTCAACTATACTATTCCCCTTAAATACTATACTCATTTGATTCAACTTATAATTCTCACATGGGCATTGATAAATCTATCTACAAATGTCCAAACTAAACTAAATCCTCTCACCGTGAGTAAGCCTAAAACGTTCCACCATAATACTAGTCTAAACCACATGATTCAATCTTCTAGGTCTTTTCTAGAGCTGACACACTAAGCATAATGTGTCTTACCACTTCAATAACTATCTCAAAACTCTTGTTATGGATTCACTAGCACATATTGCATTCCTCCACTTACATCTCAACATGACATTCAAGCCTATCTTTATAATCATATATAAACTTTAAGGCAAACACCCATAAAGTCATACTTCACATATTCTCTAAACCACTATCAACAGCAACTTTTTTGCACTATTCCTAAGAATATACACACCAATTGTCAACTAACCATGACATGTATCTAAGACTTGGCCTCAATCTTACTATACACTTTAGCCTTAGATAGAAAAGCATAAGTAACCTTTCTTAATAAGGGTCATCAACTCCCTCTCATCTAAACCACTGTTATCCGTTATTATCACCACTATCTTAATGTAGGAAGAGGTCACTAAAGGGCTAACACATAAGGAGCTAAAGCACGAAAGAATACTATACATAACTCTAACACTTAACCGATGTCTGAAGAATAGAATGTCAAAGGCATAGGTTCATTAAAGAGATCTAAACCAAGGACATACATGATATAAACTTGATTTCACTAGGATCATGAGTTTCTAAGAGTTGATCGTACTTTGAAACATAAGTTCATACTTATCATAAGCTATTCAACGTAAGACTGCAGTTCATAGATTCATGAGGGATAACTCGAATCACAAAGTAAAGCTGTTACTTGATTTCTAGAAGCTGAGAATGGACTTGAGTACACACGAAGTGTATAAGCATTAGCCTTTTGCATGGATCTATCATGCAAGAAATGGATTTGGTGTGATAATGACTGAAATCCAAGGAATACTCTAGAGTAAGAAGGGGTCAATATCTCATCACAACTCTTATTGACACTATCACAATCTACTTCTCAAAACTTGATTTGGTTTTGCACTCCTACCATCTCCCCATTAGTCAAAGCTGATATTCTAAGCTTATGGGTTTACTCCATATCCTTGAGACTGAGCCATAATATCTTCATTCTAATGTCTACACATAAATGCTAAACTAACAAGAATAAACTATATTTCAAACTTACTGACTTCATTCTTAAACAACTCATAAGGATGATAACATAACTTTCAACTTATGGAACTTGTAACACATTAGCGAGCTCTTCTCAAGCCCCTTGTATGACTTTAGAAATTACTGATAGAAATTATGATAGCATCATCTTAAGAGGAATTGAAACATGATAATTATGTTATCTCAAGAATAATACATAGATGAAGGATTATGGAGTAACACACGAATCGATAAAAGTTTCTGAATGAACAACTTTATAACAAGATCTAGAGTATGAAAGAAAGGAAACTTTTCTTAAATGCCCTATAACCTCTCAAAGAAAAGTACAGACGTCTTTGTACTATTTCGTAAAACTCTACTAGACACGGCTTCATAGACACCCTAGGATACTTGAACTCTATGCTCTGATACAAATTTTGTAATGCCCCGAGACTACCCCCTAGATTTCACATGGTGTTTTGGACCACAAGTGATCCTAAGATGACCCTTGTACTAGCATCACTCGTGAACAACTAAATAAACTACATAAATCTAAATAAAATAAGTGGAAGATAAATCTTTTCTGATTATGATCAATAAAAAACAATATTAAAATGATTACAACCCTGATTATACAAAACAAATCTTGAATTAAATACATTAACTCTACGAACTGTCTATGAAGCCTCTACTAGTACTGACTATAGGTAGTAGGGACATGACCTCTAGCTATCCCGAATCAATACGACTGAATAAAGAAAAAAATAAAATACTACACAAACTATGACTGAATCGAGACCTTGAATCAAAAGGACTCATCACCTGCTAACTAAAAGCTGTAAGCTGTCTGAATATGATATGTGTGCTACAACTCGTACCTACATTATGAGATAATGTAGCACATAGATATATATGTGGATTAGTACTTTTGGAATCTATTGAGCATGTGGGGGTGAATGCATAAGTAAAACAATTATTTAATATACATATAAACTTTTAAACAATGCATGCTAAGTGTAAATGACTCACATTGGGCTTGAATAAAACAAAGCTATAAAATCATAAACATGAGTTACGAAGCATAAGAATAAGTTTGTGAGCCATAACAGTTAGTTCTAAAAGTTGTTCTATTTTTCTTTCTTTTGGGAGTTTCTTCTAACCGACATAAACCATGTGAGTTGTCATGGAGTCCACCGTCTTACCCACATTAGGGAGAGCTGCTCTACCCTTGCCATCGGAATAGAACCTTATCTTAAGTGATCACTGACTTAGCCCACTATGGGAGCTTAAACCTATGGTGGCTTGTAGTTCTGGAGCATGAGACCTTAGAATCATACCCGACTAGGTGCTAAATACAACTCCCATACTTATCGCTCAAAACTTTAGAAAATCCACCTTAAAATAGCATAAGGGTTTAAAATGAAAACCAATTATGCTTCATTTTTTATAAATCTCAAACTATATGAACAATGTGGATTCCTTATCTTAGCTTAGGATCAAAAGATCAATTTTTTTTCTTAAAATCTTGGTAAACAATTATCAAAGCAACTTAAGAGCATAGTCTTCTTGAAATCTAAAACACATTCTTGATATGGCTTATCAAATAAAAATTAAGATCATGATCTTCTTAAAATTTCAATACTTAGACTGTGGGTTTAAAATTCATGCTTAAACTCATGACAATTCATAACAAAGCTTCATGCTCAATGTCATTCTTGAAATCATTCAACAATATCGATTCATAACAAGAATGTCCAATTCATGATATAAATCTTCAATTCAAATCATAAGTAGGTAAGATAAACATGCACTTCAATACTTAAAGCATGTATAAATTCATAAACTCAAAACAAGATAATTTGGGTATGAAACCTAATATGAAATTCATGAAATCTTAACTTAAAAATAAGTTTTAGGGACAAGGATGAAAGAGGATCCTTATTCACAACCCCACATACCTTAATAGGTTTGATTTGATGTAGAGAACTTGACTTGGAAACCTTGAGAATGTTCTTGAAATCTTTTCTTGAAATTCTTAAACTTAAGAACTTAAGTTCTTATTTATCTTGAAGATATTGTAATGGAGTTTTGAATTTATTGGATGGAGGAACCTTAATTCATTGATTGTATTGATCAAAATTTGTTGAAGTTCTTGGTGTTATTGAGGGGCCTAGGATTTTCTTGGAGAGAAAAAGATGAATAAGAATGTGTATAATGCTTTTAGAGGCTGAAATTAAGTGTTATGGGCAGATTTGGGTGAGGGAAAGTGACCAAAGTGCTCCTAGACCCTTTAAGAACTGAAATAGTGTGTGAAATAGTTCAGTATTGTGTTGGCCATCAAACCACGTCCCAATCACGTCGGCTTACTGCCTCACACAGAAAATGTCATAACTTTTCACTGGGGTATCGTATTAAGGAGAAATTGGTATCATTGGAAAGATAATTAAATAATTTATAATTTGGTGGGTCTTGAGCTAAAAAATTATATGTATATAAAAAGTTATACACATTTAAAGTAGACCCTTGTAGAATCGAATATCAAACTTTGGACGAATCAAGGGCTCATAACTCAACTTTGTTCTAGGTGATTCTTATGAACATTTTTCACCTCAAAATCACTTAACATTCTAAGATAATGATAATAAAACATATATCCACATGGGAATAATTTGGATTAGAGCTTATATGTGTAGGAATGATGGTATAAATTCTAGTGCAAAATACGAGGTGTTACACATATGTCAAAATATTTTAAATTTAATGGACAGATGGTCCATTATGTGTTGCTGCAACGTACCAAAAATAATAAAAAAACTGCATGAAATTTGATTTTGTATGAACGGTAAGCCAACTTGTTTTGGCTTAAATAAATTTGTTATGATTACGAGGCTGAATTGCTCAGCATATTTCGGTAAATCAAAAATGAACAAAGTCCTCTAAAATGGTAAAACTTTTCATTTTAAGGTGATGAAGAATAAGAACATTACTATTGCACGGATGATTAGCCTGATTAAAGGTAATAAGTTGACTAATCAGCAAAAGTTAAAGTTTTCTTTAGTTTGGTTTGTGGACTCAATGTCGTTGGCAAAGGACCCATCAAAGAAAGTTGATTTAGACCACATCAAGATGGCGGCTAATTAGATTTCTTCGAGAGTTATCCATGGGGAAAAAGTTGTTTGGGTTGACATTGAGCTATCTGAAAAAAAAATAGTTTGAGTAAGCAGAAAAAAGCATTTGTGAAAAGGGAATAATGCATCATACTCTTTATATGACTTTTTTTGGGCATTTATGGTACTTATAATCTATCATATTATCAATTTATTATAGATCTTACCTATTTATGTTGTAATACACAGACCCTGTAGATTTATTTATGCTTCTATTGATTGCATCTTTGGATATATGAGGTCTTTTCTCATCTTGGAAGGTGCACCAGAAAGTTGTTGGAGTCTTTTTTGCCCGTTTTCCATCAACTTAGATGGCACACATTGAAGAGAGAAAACATAATGGAAGGCGACCCATTTAAGTACAAAGGAAACAATACAAAGGTAAAATTGTACTTATTAAAATATGATAATAATATTATTAAATTAGTGAATAACGTGTAATTTATATTTTTTTTATAGATTGTGTATCTTTACCTTATCCCTACTGTTCATGAGATGGAGCAGACCTATATGAAAATATTTAAGCCATACACAAACGAAGTTAAGGAGACGTCCATCAATGTATTAAAGACGCAGTTAAAAGGCGTGCCTATCCTCACTTCATCAGTGGAGGTTGAGGACGAAGACAAAGATTTGGGTGGTCATAATTATATCCCAAGTCTAGTACGTGCTTGTGATCATGCTGGTTTAAGTGGACTCAAACCCGCACCAGACACTTCTAATTATGAAGACCTATGTGAGCGTGTTGATTTGCTCAAGAAAATTGTTCTGGTTATTGCTTCTTTTGTTAGAGATGAGAGGCTGGGGATAATCAAGAAGAATAAGAAGAAACAACAAGATCAAGGTAAACTAATTTATTTTTTATTAGTACAATTTAATTTACTTGCATAATTTTGATAATCCTTTCAAAATAATGCAGCATACGTCGACAGTCCCCTTTGTATCCGACATCAAGTAAACCTCGAAGTCGTAGTGAATGACCTTACAGTAGCGGATGAAAAAAATGAAAAAAAGAAGATAGAGGAAAAGGAAGTAAATGAATAAGATAAGAAAGAAGAAGAAAAAATATGAGGAGATGGCAACTGAAGAAGAAGCAAAAAATGATGAGAAAACAGAAGAAGATGGTGAAAAGAAATCCGAAGAAAAAGAAGAAGGGAAAAAAGAGAAGGCAGTTGATGAAGAAGAAGTGGCTGAACAGGAGGCTGAAAGAAGAAGAAGAAGAAGAAGAAGAAGAAGAAGAAGAAGAAGAAGAAGAAGAAAATGAAGTGGATGTGATGGACATTGTTATGGAACTCAATGATGATTGTAGTGTTAGCAAAACAGTTGATAACATGTAGTTTGGTGGCTTGAAAAAGATAATTTTCTTACTGATTTGTTGTTTTTAATAATTTGTTTTTTATTGATAATTGAATTACATATATTTGGCAACTCAATGATGACAAACAAGTTTGTTATTTTAATTGTGTCTACATTTATTGAGAAAATTATATTCAATTATTCCATTATTACTAGTTCAGCTATTGTCCTAATTTATAGTGATCATTTTCAAATATTATAGAAGTCATTCTCTATAATTTATGGACTGCACCCATGATCTATTTAAGAAATTATACATTTACAAAGATGACAAACAAGTTTACTGTCATATGTTGCATTGTGTTACCAATTCAGTTACTGTCGTTGTTTATAGAGGTCGATGATAGATGTTATATAAGTCAATCTCTTTTAATTATAGACTGCACCCACAGGTGATTTAAGAAAGCATACATCTATTTATTCAGTCTCCTACATCCCTATTACAACTTTCTAGAAAGCCAACATCAATAATAAATCATACAATAATTGTTTTAGGTCATTCTCTTTTTCTTCGATCAAAATCAACCTTTGCTTTAGTTGATTCCTCTCCATTTTGATTTCTTTTAGTGATCCTTTCAAGTAATACCTTTGCTCTTTGGCTTCTTTCAATAATGTTATGAGCATATCTCTATTTTATTCGGATTTCCAAAGGTTTGTAGTATTTAAAACTTGGAAGCGCCTTGAAAATTTGAAGTCGATGGGATACTCATCGGTGAGCCTTCCACAAGCCACTTAGAAAAAGAGCATCCTCTATTATCCTTGACCAAAAAAATAAGTTATTACATAATTTTCTTACTTAAACCAAAAAAGATAAATCACATATTCATGCATGCACTCACCTCCAACCGCACAGTTAAAGAATTTTTGACCTGGACTAGAATTGGTGTGTGACATCCTCAACACAGCTGGACTGCCACAACGACATCTGTAGGAAACTTTTGCATTTCATGTTTGGGATACTTGAGACATTGTAGTTGCTTAAAAATGAACAAAAAATAAAGACAAAAAATGAGAGTGTTAAAACAAGAATTGCCTTTCTTTATACAAAAAAGATAGTCAGGTCTTATCATTGAATGTTATTTGACCTGTAATTTATTACCATTGTAAAAATTTGATATTTAAACTTTGTTACTGTTGTAACTCATTCATATATCATCAATATAATTGATTCCTTCTTATGCATTGGGTAGATGATGAACCGTATAGATCGATACTCGATCATTGCTAAGGTATATACGGGTTGGTGCAACGGTAAAAAAAAATTAGTACATGGTTAAAAATATAAATAATTAAATAAATAAAATTGATTTAAGGGTCATCGATTGTGTCCAGCGTATATCATAGACTACAAGCCTTGTCAATAATATACCGTATTGATTTATTTCCCTTAGTAGCATATTGTGAAAAAAGAGAATAATTAATTAATAACAAAATAATTATTTGGATTTTATGTAATTAAATGAGCTTAAACAAGTCATGTGATTGTATAAGAGTCCATGTAAATTGGAAAAGGTAATCAAAGATGTGTGAGGATGGTTTGCGGTTGTACAACAAACATCCTCAAGGGTAATGTTTAGCCAAAACACAAGTATGTTATGGGGACTTCATTTGTTCAACCACAACTCATCACCTCACATCTTTGATCACCACTTTCAATTTACATGAACTTTTATATGATCACATGACTTGTTTAAGGTCATTTAATTGCATAAATTCTAATTATTTATTATTTATTAATTAATTATTCTCTTTTTAAAATATGTGCTAGTCATGGTCTATAAATATGTATCTTAGTCTAGTTCGTTTATTATTAAAGTGGTTCATCGTTTATGATAGATTATGCTTAGTTATTTACTTAACATGATATTAGCATAATCTCAACACCGAAATACAAGGAAAAAGAGCAAAAGAAAGAAGCTTTCATCTAACAAAATTCCTAACCATGAAAGTTTCTTCATAATGAACTATAACTAGAACTACAACTACAAAAACATTAAAATTAAATCTTAAACTAAGAGGATGGTCGTGGGGGTGATCAAATTGTTGGGCTCCATGTTCAATCTCTCGATGATCGCCCGCAAAAAATGAGTGATACGCCAAAGTTCCCAATGGATATGCTCCTTGTCCTGACCCAGACCATAGAAGAGATGATTCGAGTCATTGCGAAGGAGGAGAAGGTTGTGGTAATGCTGAGAACACATTCTCCTTAGTGGTCTGAATGTGATTCTCAACATCTGCTGGTATTTCTAGATTTCTTGGGTTGAAGAAGATGAACATTCAATAGAGTAGACGGATATTTATATAGACCATAATAGAAGACCTTTGGTCTTCCCACCAAATAGTTGGTAGACGTGTGGATGAACGAAAGTCGAGTATGTAGTGTACACCCAATCAACACAGTGTGTGAGTGTACATGCATCAGATTATTTGATGAATCATAAATGTTTGACTGTTCATCTGTTCGATTAAATAATTAGGGTTTTTCAATAGACTTAAAATAGGATCGATAATAAACTTACTGGTATAGAAAAAATACACTCAATAGATTGGATACACTATATTTGCAAAAACTTAAACGGTCGATACTTGACAGAGAGCAAAATCGATAAAACTGACATTAATAAGGCCACTGCTGGGTTGTCAAAATACATACACTGCCATGACTTAAAAAACAAAGTAGTACAAGCCTATCTATGATTTATTGTTATTACAAGTGGTTCTCTTGCGCCCGAGTCTCTTGCACAGTGGACAATTATTTCTCCTCTTGGTCTTGAAAGCCTCACCCACACCCTTAATGGATTTCCTTTCCTTTCTTTCAAGCGTGGTATCGATAAGAGGTGGAATAATGTTCATGTCTAGCAATTCCTATGGCACATGCCATTCGGACTCTAAGAGACAACATTAATTGATTCTGAATATGTAAGGAGGTACTCTTTGACTTTATACACGGGCGAATAGTACTCGTAGTTGCTCAAACCATAATCATCTCCATACTTCAATCGCAAAGCGGCTATCGCGTGAGCACATAGTATTTTGACCAAGTCATACTTCCTACAAGAACACAACTTTTACAGTAGGTTGACTTTGGCCGTAGACCCCTGTCGAACATGGTGAATTGGTTGTCGTCCTTGTTTATATTCTCCATATAGAAGGAGTCGCCCTCACTCATATTGTACCTTGCAATATTTTCTACGGCTAGCACAAATTTATTATCCTTATAGTTGAGGACATATGCACGCCTCCCCTTGAATTTCTCAGCAAACTTTTAGAAATCAAATTGAATATGGATGCCACGGGGTAGTCCCTTTCGTCTATAAACATAGCGTTGATCGACTCGATAATATTTGTGGTCATCGATAATATTTGTGGTCATCACATCATACCTATTATTGGGAAAACATGCTCTACTTTACTTCTCAAAACCAAGTTCCTTCTTGAGGAAAACGCTGCCTTGGAAGGACAATAGTTCTTGAATTCCTCAAAATGATCGTTAAACTTCTCAAAAAAATATGCCTTTGCCGCATGGTAGAATAGATAAAGGTAATCTCTACATTGGTGATTTACCTGGAGATTTTCACCTAGGTGCCTTATTCAATACCCATGATAAGCATGGTTTTAATCCCTTATAATGTCGTTGGCAACGCTCTTATGCCTATCGAAGATAAAGCACAACTCTAGTCCATCGACCACTATAGACTTCAGCTTCTCAAAGAAGAACGTCCAAGACACATCATTTTCCTTCTTAATGATGCAAAAGGCAATGGGATAAACATGGGACTCTATATCCTGTGCAACTGCTCTTCGCAATACACCCTCGTACTTATCATGTAAATGAGTATTGTCGACCCCAATAACCTTTCTCATGTAGGCGATTCTCCTAATGCAAGTGCCCAAGGCTAACAAGTGGTGAACCTACAATTATCCCTGTTCACCATGATGGAATAGGTAGAGCCAACATTAAGAGTGTCAATCATGTAGGAAAAAGACAACAAGCAGGAATATTTGTGCTTCGGTGTCCCTCAAACCATTTGCTTGGCAATCATACCCCCCAACCAATATTTTCAATAGGTTGGTTTACTATTAAAGTTCTTGAAAAAATTCCTCTGAATCTCTCTATTGTCCAGATCATTTCCTTCGCGATATAAATTCACATAGAGAGATGCAATAAATTTAGCCATAATTTTCTTATGGTTGCACATGGCGTGTTCGATTCCGCAAGTGTGATCACTGACGTATTTATAGATAAGAAATCTGTCCGTGCATTCATACTTTCTCCACCTGCAACATCAACATGCAACTAGGAGAAACTCATTTCACCTTGAAGTATTTGTTACAACTCTCAACGTAACATAATCAAAAGAATTTTTCACCGATAATATGTCCAACAATAATTTTAGCTCATTCTTGCTGCTAAATGTTTGATCTACATGAAAATTAGTTCCATCGAAGAAGGTGTGGCTGGGTTATGATCCTAATTTACACTTTTCTCTATCTTCAAAGAAATTGGGATCTTTCGATTCTATTAAATTATCTTCCGTATCCATTGGATGAACATCCAAACTCTCATCTTTAAATGAATCATATTCGTCGATTGTAGGGTGTGGTAGTGGGATTGTTGAAGACCCCGCGATGATATTTATCCTCAGTAATGGCTTAGATCCATCAACAGCGACATCCAACATATATAAGGACACTTGCCGATCGTTCTTTATGAATGTGAGATGTATTTTCCCTCATCCATTCATTAGATAGCTAATCACAATGTCATTTTGCTTGGAATCTAATTCTCCACTCTTAATTACACTTCAAACTATGTCATCGTATGAACTATTGTGATGCAACAGGATGGGCACTGTCTCCTTCCTAGATAATTTTCAATTCCAATATTTAGGAGCCTCCTCCCACACACCCATATAATCGCTACCGATAATAATTACTTTAGCTACTATTATTATAGACTATACTAATGATAATAGATTAAGGTATTAGTCTATAACTGGTCAATGACTGGTATGAAAACCTTTGTACAAAATTGTGAAAGAACAAATTTGGATATAATCGAGGCCTTCCTAGCTCTGGGATGAAGAAATATATATGTAGGGCTTCTAAACTACTGAAATATATCTAATGACGAGGTATTGAGTAGATTTGAAAAGCTTTTCGAGCTAGTAAAATAGGTGGAAAAATATTGTTTGCAATTGTTTTCAAAAAGATGGAACAACGATGGAAACAATGACTAAGAGTGAAGATTTTCAGTTGTGATGAGAAAGATTTCATCGAAAAAGTTGTCGGAATCGAAAAATATAGCTAAAAATGGGAGCTCCATTTGGTGATTTCTCGGACAATTTTCTTAATTAAAAATATGAAAATATGAAAAATGGTGGAAAATATTAGATATTAGTTGGATGAGGTGGGGGGATAAAGTGTAAAGTTAAAAACTTATATGGTAGGTTTAGAAGGTCAAAGTGATGATGTCATAAAGACGGACATACACCTAACTTTTTGAAACTTGACACTAAATGTTACATTTAGTTTTCAAAGTGTCTATTTTACAAAATGTCCCAAAAATAAATAGGAAACAAAATCTGTGAACTAATAAACAACCTAAAAAGGAAGATCAGCTAAGACTAGAAATGAAAAGACCTAGATAAATCTATAGATGCAAGGAAAATTAATCTTCTCCATTTCAGTTCCTATAGCTAGTGAAATGATGAATCCAAAATTCATAGATCTCAATCTCAAGGTAACGATATAGGGTAACCCAAACTCAGAGGGAACTCATTTAAATTGAGATATGAACAAATTTATTAAATCTAATTTTTTCGACCCGTGTGATTCATGCATATATAAGTCATATTATAAATGGAAAAATAGTAATATTATCAGATTAAAATTTTGTAAAAATAATTATACGTAAAGAAATAGATACAGCTTTCTATGATTAAGCTCTTTTGCGTGGTTGTTTGTGTAGAAATTATCAAGAACGTTATATGGAAAATTTTTAATTGTATTTTTCTATAAAATGTTGTTGTACTTATACAAGTACAAACAAATACAAGAAATAAAAAATAGGTAAATATTATCCTACTTGTAGTTTTCTCGTTGGCTTGTGAACATTATTGCCTAACAAGCTTATTCTTTTACAATGATGACAGTGAGCTTCTCACGTGTGCATAAAGAAGCTTCTTAAATATGTTGAGTTGGATGGCAGATCAACCTTTTTGATAGCATCCAGGTTGGCCCACTTGCATTAAAATTGACGGGCTTCAATGTGAATCAAGAAGATGCTTATGATGGAAGAAGAGTCCAAGAATGAGTCTAAGAATTATGAAGAAGCATGGGATAAGTGATACACATATTTCATAATTCAATTTCATGTTTAAATACAGAAGATTGGGCCCATATGGTTTTGATTAAAATCAAAAACTTTGCTTTTCTAGTTTAAAGTTTCCTAGTTTAAAAGTTTCCTAGTTTAAAGTTCCTAGATTTATTTATTTCCATAAAAGTAGAATTTGAATCCCCTGCTATTTGGGATAGCTTTTTCCTAGTCCTTGTTTGATTTTATAAAGGTAGATTCCAATCCCATACTATTTGGGATAGGTTTTTTTCCCTATATATAGGGATGAATTTTGTTATTTTCAACAAGACATTATTATTATTAATTAAGAGTTTCTGTTATTTATACCTTTATGTGTGGCTACTTGGGATTTATCTTGCAACCCTATAAGAACGATTCTTTGGGAGGTAAGATTAATTCTTAATTTGATATCTTTGGTTTCTATTGAAGTTAATTAAAGAAGGTGATTAGTCTTAGACTAATTGTTTTTTTTAGTTTCTTTGAAAAAGGGGTCTAGATCACTTTTGATCTAAGTTCTTGAATTGACTCTATTAGTATCATAATTAGTCTTAATCCGCTAATTTTGAATACTAAGATCAATTAGGGTTCTTAGCATTTAACCTCGAAATTGGGATTTTATTCTCCAATTTTCCTATCTTTAATTTCTTGCCTTTAATCTTAGTATTTTTTTTCTTCCGCCTTATTTTCTTGTTTATTAGCGTAACCTGATTCTTATCAAGTGGTATCAAAGCGGTTCTATCAAGGTTCTGTTCTTTATAATTCTTGGGAGTTTCCTAGTAAAAAACAAAAAGAGGTTGCTTTTGATCAAGAAATTCCAAATTTATTGTGTTTCTTGTTTTCCAACATCAAGGAGGAAAACCAAAAAGAGGAAAAAAATTAGTTTTTTTTAATTGGTCTTTTTCTTGTCTCACCAAACCCAATCCATCTCGGAGTCGGTAATTTTTTTCTTATCTCTACATCTTACTTCTAAAGGGATTGTTACTAATAGGGTTAATATATATACCCTAAAGGAATCAGCCAAAGATTGTAATTTGAGTGGGAAAAGTCAAGAGGGGTGAGATGAAAAAGGGCCAAATTGAGAGTTTTTGTTTTCTTTAACTTTTGGAGATGTCTCGAATCGTAAAGGATACTGATGTTGGGACTCGAAACAATGACATAGCTGAGGAACTTAGAAGGATTTTTGCTCGACTCGATGCATTAGAGGTCACCCAAAACCCACCTAATCAGGTGAATATAATTGATTTAAGGAGATGTGTTTTTCATACAAAGTGCGGGATAAAGGATAATATTTGCTCTATGATTATTGATTTTGTAAGTGATGCTAATGTGATAAGTTCATACGTGATGGAGAAGTTGAAACTTACATGCATCAAACACAATGATTTTGGTGAACTTAAGGTGACTAAGCAATGCATGATTTCTTTCTCCATTGTAAGGTACTCTAAGAATGTTCTTTGTGATGTAATTCCAATGCAAGATTGTCATATCAAGCTTGGGCATTCCTGGCAGTTTGATAGGAATACAGTTTATGATAGGGGGAAGAATAGAGTTTCTCTTAATCTAAATGAAAGAAAATATAAACTTGTACCTTTAACTCCATCCCAAGTTTATAGAGATCACAAAGGTATGAAAGAAGCAATGAAAAATTTTGAGAGAGAAAAGAATGATAAGAGTAAGGGGGAGCATCTTTATATTCCAAGAGAGGAAAGAAGAAAGGTTGTGTTGTGTGAAAAGAATGGGATTTCAAGTGAGGTCAAGAGAAAAGAAAGGAGAGATGATCATAAGAGTAATAAAGAGAGGGATAATAATGAGGTATAGAAAGAGAACCAAGGGAGTTTGAGTGAGGTTATTTCTTATTCTAGCTCTAACCTTCCTACTTCTTTTAGTTGCTTTAATTCTCTTATAGGTACTCATGGAAAAGTTTTCATTGAAAAATCTTCAGTGGATGAACTTAATACTAAGGTGGTTGAAACTACATGTCCCATTGAGGAAGTGTTTGTTCATAAAAAGGATATAGGTAAAGAGAATTATTTTAGACTTGTCCAAGATGAGTCTTATGAAAAGAAGTCCAACAAGGCAGATGTAGATCTAACGCTAATGAGCAAGGAAAAATGATGTAATATTATTCCTTTGCTACATAAGACCAAATTAAGGCATGACTCCTCAAGTCTTGGTGATTGTAAGGAAAAAAATATTTGCTACTAGTGATGAGGAAATCCGTGACTATTCTGATACAAGAGATCAAATGCCCATTGTTGAACCTATTCATGATTCCTTGTTGGTGAATTTGAGCAGCTACTTAGAATTTAATGGAGATTGTAAGTTGAGATTGAAAGATTCTTCTAACCTTCTTGAAATCTCCTATGATTATGTGAATAAATGTTATGTGGAAAAATCTTCAAGTGTAATTAATGATTCTTGGATATATCATAAAAGTGTTAAATTTGATACATATTTTATGGAGCTTATGACGTCTTTGACAAGCCCAGTGGAGTACTTTATTGATAGAGCTAAATTGGAGAGACAAATATCATTCCCTACGCCATCTAAACATGAATATTGTTGTGCTCACACAAGGAAGATAATTTGCTATTGGGATGAGGGTGTCCACATGCTTTATAAAGGTGTATTTATACA
This sequence comes from Capsicum annuum, assembly GCF_002878395.1. Lineage (NCBI taxonomy): Eukaryota > Viridiplantae > Streptophyta > Magnoliopsida > Solanales > Solanaceae > Capsicum > Capsicum annuum. The sequence continues at coordinate 197,065,023 of NC_061119.1, read as the reverse complement.
TGCAAGGATTAATTGGGTTAAGTGGATGCATGGTCACTATCTTGTTTTGTTCCTACCATTGTTGTTTTCAAGTGATGGATGTTGTTTACTATTGTATGTCGTCTTGATTATACAAGATTTAAATTCAAGGATGAATTATTTTCAAGAAGAGGGGAATGATAGCATCCAGGCTGGCCCACTTGCATTAAGATTAACGGGCTTCAATGTGAATCAAGAATATTCTTATAATGGAAGAAGATCCCAAGAATGATTCCAAGAATTATGGAGAAGCATGGGCTAAGGTTTTGATTAAAATCAGAAACTTTGCGTTCCTAGTTTAAAGTTTCCTAGTTTAAAAGTTTCCTAGTTCAAAGTTTCCTAGATTTATTTATTTCCATAAAAGTAGAATTCGAATCCCCTGCTATTTGGGATAGCTTTTTTCTAGTCCTTGTTAGATTTGATAAAGGTAGATTCCAATCCCACCTTATATATAGGGATGAATTTTGTTATTTTCAACAAGACAATATTATTATTAATTAAGAGTTTCTCTTAGTTACACCTTTGTGTGTGGCTACTTGAGATTTATCTTGCAACCCTATAAGAATGATTCTTTAGGAGGTAAGATTAATTCTTATTTTGATATCTTTGGTTTCTATTAAAGTTAATTAAACAAAGTGATTAGTCTTATACTAATTGTTGTCTTTAGTTTCTTTGAAATAGTGGTCAAGATCACTTTTGATCTAAGTTCTTGAATTGACTCTATTAGTAGCATAATTAGTCTTAATCCGCTAATTTTGAATACTAAGATCAATTAGGGTTCTTAGCACTTAACCTCGAAATTGGAGATTTTATTCTCCAATTTTGCCTATCTTTAATTTCTAGCCTTTAATCTTAGTATTTTTTTTACTTCCGCCTTATTTTCTTGTTTATTAACGTAACCCGATTCTTATCACTTTATGTCACAACTAAAATTTAGGGGTTGATTTGTGTCATATTATTGATGACTCTTCAATGCTGAGTCAGAACACTTCATAGAATACGAGGTGTACTCTGTTTCACTTCTTTACTTTATCTCTTTCTTGTGGTGCTCCATTTATAAACTTGAGCTAAAGATTTCTTCCTTATATTATTCCATTAGCAAGATCTCTTTATTCTTAATAGTGTTGCTATAATGATCCTTCAGGTCATTTTCTGAATTATCCACTTAGTTTCATCATTAGAGTTTTTTCATAGCTACGCCAAGTCATTTATGATTTGATAGAACTGATAGTTTGGTCATCAGGAAGTTTGTTTGGTTTTAGGACCGATTCCCCATTTAGATGGTTATGATTCCCTAATGGTGTATGAATTGGTGTGGGGCCCATAATTGGTCTAAACGGCCTTGTATAGAAAATTTGACTTCATCAATGCATCCAAAACATCGAATTTAATGGGGTTACATAGTTTTTTTGTGAAAGTAGAGTCTGGATGAGTCCGGGAGGTCAAAAACAAGTTTTGACCTTGCGAACTTCATATAACCGCGACTCCAGTACTATAAAAGCCCTCTTTGGTCGAATTTTGGCCATTTTCACTCTCCTTTGGGCTCTAGAAACTCTAGAATGACTTGATAACTTCAAATTGATTCTTGGGGGTGAGTTACAAGCTTGATTAACATAATTTTCGTGATTAACAACAGAATTAAGGTATGAATCCTTTACTTTCATAATTGAATTTCTTGATTTTTTTACCAAAACCCCAAATTGCTTGAGGGATTGATTTTATCCCAAATATGCTTAGTTTTCACCTAATTCTTGATGGTTATGATTCCCTAATGGTGTATGAACATTGGGTTGATCTCGAAAATGTGTTTTCCGTATATGGGACCCATTTGGGGTTATTGGTGTCGTTTTTAGACCCGAAGCACAATGGTTCAATATGGATATCGATATTCTCATAATGATGTGTAGAATGTATTTTTGATAGCCCGGCTTCTTGAATTATCTTCTCGGAAGGGAAAAGCAAAGATTTAGCGAATTGCTTAGCATTCTTTGAATTGGAGGTAGCCTAAACTTACTCCTTGTTAGATTGAGCTATGTTTTGATATAATTGTAATATATTGTTAGATTAGGATGGATTTTAAGTATTGGATTGATGAAATTCAAGACTTAGGTTAGTTGAACCAATTAAGCTATATGAATCTTGGAGGTTGAAACGCTTGACTTGTTTCCCATTATTTTTAGGTGAAATAGACATCATTACTCATGTTTAGCATGAGAATGCCTTAGAATAATAAATATTAGGTAAATTGCTCTAGTTGTTTATACTTGTAGTAAATTGGCCCTAGTTGCTAATACTAGAGGAGGTTGCCTTAGTTCTAATGGACTTGATGAAAGTGCATGAGTGACAACATCTACCTTAGGGCTTATGGTGGCTTGATATACATATAAGAGTTGGTTTAGATACCTTAGCCTAGTCCCAAATAAAAATTGACTTAGAATGCATTTCGGGGATTTAGATGTGGGTTTGTTGATCCACCTTAAGGCAAGATTGAGGATTAGTTTCCTTGACCCCTTATGCTTAGTACGTGACTAGAGAGTGCCCTTTTGAGGCAATATTGATGATTCTTGGTACTTGTTGGTTATGTAGAATGGCATTGAGAATAATGCCCAAGTGATTATGCCCTTGTATACCTTGTTGGATAAAAGTTTGTGTCAAGCTATTAATTATGTTATTATAATTATCTATTGTTCGGGCTAATAAATGTGCTATTAAATGAGTCATTCACTATAATATGGCCTAAGTCATAGATGATGTTATTGACCACACTATGAATAAGCTATTATTATGTCATGCTTTAGCCATCGTTCATACTAATGATAAATTATCTTTAGACCAATAGTAGGCTAACTGATATGCTACTAATGGGCCATCGTTCATGATATCGCTTATAGTTATGCCCAATGTCTAAATGACTAGATTATAGATTATGTAAAGATGATTCATTGATTATACATTTAATTAAGTCATTGTTTAGGCTAGTGTTCGAGCTGTTAACTATACTATTGCTCAAGTTATGATCATGCTTAATAATTATGCTAATAAATCATATTGGAAATCTTCCTTATTGTCAATATTGAAAATGATGATGTTAATGGTATTCTAAGGTATGCTTATCGACTATATGTAAAGATACTCTATTAATTATGTTTGGGCTCATGTCATGCTTTTCTCTAGTAACAAGCTAGTGATTAGGCTAGAAAACCTTCTTTTTACTAATATTATGAGTCATGATACTAAGGGTTCAAAAAGGTATATTTATTGATTATATGAGAAGCTAGGTTACTAACCATGATGGACCCATTAATGCTTTGTAGTATTCATGCTATATGTATTCATATATTTATGGATAAATTGTCCTTGACAATGAATGATGAGATATAAAGGTATGCTTATCCTTACTTCTCTTTAACTTTATCCCTCGTAGGGCTTGTCAGTTACTTTAGCCCTCGTGGCACTTGCACTTTACTTTAGCCCTTGTGGGGCTTGTCATTTACTTACTTGTACTGTACTTTAGCCCTCGTGGGGCTTGTTATATACTTACTTGCACTTTACTTTAGCCCTTGTGGGATTGTTCTTTATTATTGGTATATATATTGATGTGATGATGATTCTCGAAAAGGCCAGAGGATATATTAATGTGATGATAATTCTTGACAAGGCCGGAAGATATATTGATGTGATGATGATGCCCGACAAAGCCAGAGGATATGTTGATGATATTATGATAACTAGCAAGGCCAGAGTATATGATGATACTCGATACGGTCAAATGATATTATGATGATATATTGATACCCAACAAGGACGGAAGACATATTGATGATATTATGATACCCAGTTCAACCGAGGATATGATGATGTTATGATGATGCCCAATAAGGCCGGAGGATGATTATTGATGTGCCTATGATCATTTCTACCAGTTTGAGTTTCGGCTATCCCTATGTATGGAAATTATATATTTATTTATGTTCTTGTGTAGTTGGCTATAATGTTGATATTAGAGGTGTCGGGTGTAGTCTTCTAATGAGTTAAGGTAAATTGGTATAGTTGATGATTTAAGGATAAAAGATGCTTAGTGGTGGAAATTACTTAAGTGGTTAATAGTGACTCGTGGATTTGTGAACCTTAGTGATAAAGAGGACTAGTGGCATTGACGGCTATTAATAGGGATGATTATTTTATTATGGTGGTTAGTGATAATGGGTTTAGCGATGGTGATGATTAGTTGCTATTGATGACTAAGTTTATGATGTTGATTAATTGCTTAACGAGAATTTATAGGTTAATGATGCTAGTTGATATAAGACGTTAGTTGATAAATGGATAGTGTATAAATGGTAATTTGTGGTCTTTAGTTAGATGGTGACTAGTGGGATTGTCATGACTCAAATCGGGGTCCTGGCCGCGATGGGCATCTCGACCCATAAAGGCTCGAGAGACCCTTTAGCATACTATCATAAGTATCATTTATATGAAATAAAAGTGTAGAAGATAATATGAAAACATGATAATCCCATAATCAAACTTAATACTTCATGACATCAATCCATAAGAAAACCAAATCCAATTTATGAAGCCTCTACTGAAATGAACGTACTAGTCTGTCCAAACCGGGACAAGGCCCTGGGATGGACCATAAAACTGAAAGGAAACAACATATGGATAGAACTCCTTCCGAAGTATGGGATGCTTACCAACTTTGACTATCTGAGGGAAGTCTACTGTTAAGCTGGACTATGAGACTGTGCCTCAGAACCTGTATTGTAAGGGTCAATACTTGAAAAGTACTGGTTTACAGAACTAACCCAAAATAAAGTATAATTCATGTAAAATAATTGAGATCAGTATGAAATCCATTTATCATAATACTTATATATATATATATATATATATATATATATATATATACATATAACACATGGACATCTTCAAAGAGTTTCAAATCACTCTGGCAAAAACATAAACTCAACTCTCTCTCTGCTTTATCTTAATTATGGGCTAGATAGTACACCCTACAATTCTTAAAAGTATCCCACAGGCCATATGGGATCCGCCCTTAACTTGGCGGCCAAGCCCCCAACTCAAGTTTGCCGCAAGGGCTGGAGTTTCTGATTTCTGATACGCAAAAGGGCGCAAGGACAATGTCTAGTCCATATTTCAGGACATAATAAATCCACATCAGCAATATATGTGTTACTCCACAAGACTACCCTCTGGACATCACACGATTCTTAGAACCACAAGTGATCCTAAGCTAACCCATGATACTAGCATAACTTATGAGCAATAAAATAAAATACATAAAATAAGAAATAATAAGCGGAAGAGATGTCATTAGCTGAACTTGTTTAATAAAAAGTGGTAATGACCCGGGAGTACACCCTGGATGCCACATGGTACTTACGGTCCCATGAGACCATAAGCTAACCCATGAGCTGGTACCTACTGTGAACACTAAATAAAACTAAGAAACAACATATGCGGAATTTCAACTGAAATACCATTAGGTTTTATTAGATGATATTAATACTGAATCATGGTTTAAATGTCTGAAACATACTGATAAAACAATAGATAATCACAACTAAAAACTAACCAACTGTCTGTACTAGTCTGAAAGTCTCTAAACGGTTTGACTTTGGAGTTGATAGGACAAGCCCCCAACTAACTTCGACTGCCTAAATAACTGAACTACTGACATAAATGAACATAAGATAACTCATCCTCAAAGAAAGAGGACTCACCAAAGTTGTTATTGTTGATGTAATGGAAAGTCTAAGTATAATCGGGGATCCAAGCGTCTGAACCTATGATATAAGACATCATAGCGCAAGAAAAGAGTATGCGGTCAGTGCTTTGAATGTGTTAGTATGCTAAACGAGGTTAGGCTGATATGCATGGGTTCATGTTTATGAGTAATAACTGACTGAATGTATAGCATGAGGTACTAAGTAACAATGCATGAAAAGTGTAAAGACTGAGAATGCATGACCACTCATAAAATAAGTACTGAAGTAGCCTGTAAATCGAGATACTAAAATCTGATAGTTAATTAATTGGTAAACTACATGCTATGGTCAAACAAGACTAAACTAAATTCTAAACTGAGTGCTGAAACTGAAACTGAAACTGTGAGAACTTCCATCTAACCGACATACCACAATATAGACTAATTAGGGTCCAACCTATAACCCCAGTTGGACGGGTGTTAGTACCGTTTCATGGGTTACTAACAATGGCTGGGTCAACCCCCCTAATCTAGGAGGAAGACTCATGAGATATATATATATATATATATATATATATATATATATATATCTGTGTATGGTAACCCTAGACTAGAAGGAAGACATATTAACCTACATTGGCAACATAGTTCTGTAACTCAGGGATTGCTACTAAGGGTCACACCCTAAACTGGCAGGAATGCCCCCATCCCTGGGTTAGCTCGGTGTTGAATCCTACTCCCAACAGAACTGACACTGAGCACTAAACTGGACTAGGCTTGACTACATTCATACTGACCTTGTTAACTGACTGAGTACTACTACTCATGATTTGAGCGGGACCTTTCTATGACTACTGTAAACTAGGTAAATAGCTAGATTTAGGGTATCATAACCCCCAAGACTCGATATCATTGACAATAGGACCATAACCCAAATTTTAAAACATAACAAATAGTCATAATTCAACTTTCACTCATTTAGTCATTTTATCAAACACTTGGAAGGTATAACCTTGTAATGGGAATGATCAACATGCTAACATATCATGACTTCAACAAAAAAATCATAATTTAGGGGATTCAACATAATACT
>NC_061119.1:197044877-197055181 GCF_002878395.1 Capsicum annuum | reverse complement strand
ATGACTTCAACAAAAAAATCATAATTTAGGGGATTCAACATAATACTTACATCAACCAACATACGCATTAGTTTATTTCACATGAAATTCACATATTCATAACTTGACACTCAAATTGCAATGCATACATTGACATAATATGATCTAAATCAACCAAATCCATAACTAAAGCTTTGAAAAAGGTTCTTAGACTCCAAGGGTTGGAAGGGACCTAAGGATGAACACTTAACACAGCTCAATTGAAGAATTCATGAGGGTTCTTAGTGGTTTCCTTGAAACTTGAGCTTGAATCTTGATGAGCTAAGTTTTGTTATTGAGAGAGAATGGCTTTCAATTGACAAAATTTTAGTAAAAGATGACCAAATATGATTTTTGGGGCTTTAATCCCATGTTATAGACCTATTGGGTGAAGGGAAAATGACTCATTTTCCCTAAAAAAGGTGGAACAAAACTGAAGAACATGCATGGATGGAATTGGGCAGGGCACCGTGGGTTCTGGAGTTTCACTCTGGAACAGGCGTTGCAGGCTCCATCGCGCGCTCCCCCAGCACCAGAATGGGTAGGGTGCCATGGGATAATCATCCTCCGCTACTATTTCGGAAGTCCAAACATGCCCATACGCTTGTCCAAAAATTCCAAAACTTACCCGAGATGTACTATTGACTTCCCCGATCATGAATCAACTTAAAAACTAACTTTTCGATGTCGGGAAGGTTGAGAATAAATTCATCAAAGTTTGAGGGCTTTAGAAATGACTAAGTCCTAACAATTAGTAAAATATTCTAAGTCTTGGACCCATTTTACATGAAAGAGTTAGCTAAAATGAGCTTAGGATATTACGGGGTCTTACAATATCTCCCCCTTGGAAATATTCATCCTTGAATGAGGCTAGTTAAGCTGAGAACACTGAGGAATTGAGGTTACATACTGAAAACATGATTACATGACTGAGTTGATTCGTGAATGCATGAATGAAGTGAGAATGATATGTAACTAGAATTGAGTATGAAGTGGAATAAATCTAAGGAAGACTGTTATCTTAGGCTGAGTCTGAGTTTGTAGAGAAGAGATAAGTGTACTTGGTTTGCATGTTTGCTTCTGCTTCCCAAGTGGCTCCCTCAACAGACTGGCTTCGCCAAAGGACTTTGACCAAAGAAACTTCTTTGTTCCTTAGTCTGCAAATCTAACGGTCAAGAACTTCGACTGGAATTTCTTCGTAAGAGAGACTGTTCTAAACATATACACTTTCCAAGGGGACTACAACTACTGGGTCACCAATATACTTCTTTAGTAAGGAGACGTGAAATACTGGGTGCACTGATGCTAACTCTGTAGGCAACTCAAGTTCATAGGCTACCTTCCCACAGTGACTTAAGATCCTGTAAGGGCAACATATCGAGGACTGAGCTTTCCCTACTTGCCAAACCTATTTACTTCCTTTATGGGAGAGATATTCAGATAGACAAAATCCCCAGCCTCAAACTCAAAATCTTTTCTCCTCACATTTGCATAAGATTTATGTCGGCTTTGGGTTGTCTTAAGCCTTTCCCTAATCAACTAAACCTTCTCCAAGGCATTAAATACTAAATTGGGCCATATCAATGCGATCTCCCCTACCTCTAACCAACCAATAGGATATCTACACCTCCTTCCATAAAAATCCTCAAATGGAGACATCTAAATACTAGAATGATAGTTGTTATTATATACAAATTCTATCAAAGGTAAGTGATCATCCCAGCTACCTTTAAAATCAAGGACACATGATCTCAACATGTATTTTAGGTTCTGAATGGTCCTTTATGCTTGACCATCCGTCTGAGGGTGAAATTTTATACTAAGGTGAACTTGGGTGCCTAGACCTTTTTGGAAAGCCTTCCAAAAATGAAAGGTAAACTAAGTACCTCTATCTGAAATTATGGACAATGGGACTCCATGCAACAAAACCAACTCTCTAAGGTAGAGCATAGCATAGTCCTCAACTAAATTAGAAGTATGGACTGGTAAGAAATGGGCTGATTTGGTCATCCTGTCCACCAAAACCAAATCAAATCATGTTGACGATGAGTACAAGGCAAACCCATCACAAAGTCCATGTTCACTTCTTCCCACTTCTAAGTGGGAATACTGAACTCCTACATATAACCATTAGGCTTTTTGGTGCTCAACCTTAACCTGCTGACAAATAGAGCACTTAGCTGCAAACTCTACAATATACTTCTTCATACCACTCCACCAATAGATTTCTCATAGATCATGGTACATCTTAGTGGCCCCTGGGTGAATAGAGTAACGCGCACCATGAGCTTCTGTAAGAATCCGCTATCTCAACTTATCTACACACAGCCTACCCTGGCAACTCAACACACCATCTCCCCCTTGGGAGAAAACCTTTACTTTTTTATCTCTGACAAACTCATTCAACCTAACCAAACTAGAATCCATATCCTATTTTTCGTTCATTTTGGCAACCAAAGAGGATTCCAAAGTATTTTGCACGCATACACTTCCCTTGTCTGAATGAACTAAATGGACACCTAGTCTGGCAAGCTGATGAACTTCCTAAGATAGCTTCTCCTTATCATTTTCAACATGATCAATACAACCCATGGACAATCTACTGAGGGCATCTTCCATTACATTGGCCTTGCCCGAACGATACAGAACACTCATGTCGTAATCTTTCAATAACTCTAACCACCTACTCTAGTGCAAGTTCAAATCTTTCTATGAGAATACATACTGCAAGCTCTTGTGGTTCGTGAACACATCAACATGCACTCCATATAAATAGTGCCTCCAAATCTTTAAGGCAAACACAATAGCTGCTAGTTCAAGATCATGGGTAGGGTAATTATTTTCATGGGGCGTAAGATGTCTAAAGTCATTGTCTATGACCTTACCCCTATACATCAAAACACAACTCAAACTAACTCTGGAAGCATTACAGTTAACAACAAACTTATCTGAACCATCGAGCAATGTCAAGACTGGGGCGGAGGTAAGTCAAGTTTTCAACTCCTGAAAACTCTTCTCACAGGAATCTGACCACTAAAACTTGACTTTCTTTTAAGTCAATCTAGACATGGGGGATGCAATAGACAAAAACCCCTTAATAAACCGTCGGTAATAGCCAGCCAAACCCAAGAAACTTCTGATATCTGATGAAGAAATAGGTCTGGGAAGTTTGTCACTACTTTGATCTTTTGAGGGTCAACATTAATTCCATCACTGAAAATGATATGGCCATGAAATCCTACTGATCTTAGCCAAAATTCGCACTTACTGAATTTGGCAAAAAATTGATGGGGTTGAAGAGTCTGCAACACTATTCTAAGGTGGTCTACATGATTATTTTCATTACAGGAGTAGACAAGGATATCATCTATGAAAACTATGATGAACATGTACAAATACTGTTTGAACTCTCGGTTCATCAAGTCCATAAAGGTTGTTGGGGAATTTGTGAGACCAAAGTACATGACTAGAAACTCAAAGTGACTATATAGGGTTTGGAAAGCTATTTTTGGAATGTCATATTCTCTTACTTTGAGCTGATGATAGTCGGATCTAAGGTCTATCTTAGAAAAGTAACTGGAACCCTGAAGTTGGTCGAACAACTCATCTATTCTAGGAAGTGGGTATTTATTCTTCACTGTGAATTTGTTCAACTTACGGTAGTCGGTGCACATCCTAAGAGAACCATCTTTCTTATGCATGAATAAAACTGGTGTGCCTCACGGGGAGACACTGGGCCTAATGAATCCCTTATCCAGGAGGTCTTTCAACTTTTATTTTAGTTCTTTGAGTTCAGCTGGAGCCATTTTATATGGAGGAATAGAGATGAGTTGGGTATCTAGGAGAAGGTTTATCCTAAAGTCGATTTCCCTTTCGGGAAGAACTCCAGAAAAATCTTTTAAACACCTCTGGAAATTCCCTTGCTACTAAAACTGACTCAAGATTGGGCGACTTGGAACTAAAGTCTTTTACCCGCATAAGATGATTGACACTTCCCTTGGATATCATTTTTCTCACTCTAAAGTATGAATAAGATGACCCCTTGGCACTGTAGTACTACCCCTCCACTCAAGGACTGGTTCATTTGGGAATTAGAAGTAGATAATTCTGTTTCTACAATCAACTAAAGCATAGCATGAATGAAGTCAATCCATGTCAAGAATGACGTCAAAATCCATCATCTCTAGTTCTATAAGGTCTACTAATGTGACTTTCTAAGACATTATCATCAGGCAGTTTTTGTATACACGTCTCGCTATGTTAAACTTACTCACTGGGGTAGATACTGAGAAAGTCTCTATTAAGGTTTTGGGACTGACTCCAAAGTTAACCACTATATAAGGGGTTACAAAAGAAAGAGAAGCTCCAAGGTAAAGCAAAGCATAAACATGTAAATAAAAGACTTGTAACATACCAGTAACCATATTAGGAGAACTTTACTATCCTGTCGGGACTGAAGTACATAGAGCCTGTTTAGGCACTGCCTACTGGTGGCACTGGAAGTAAAACCCTGCTGAGATGAGCGACCGAACTGAACTGGGGGAAAATTGTGCTGACTCTGTGGACATGCCTACGGATATTCTTTAATTCTATGATCTGGATTACCATACCCAAAAGATACATCTCTACCAGCTCTGCAAATACTCTGATGGTTCCTACCACATTTTTGGCAAAGAGGATTTATTCGAGCACTGTACACACCACCCTGAGACTTAGAGCCTCGCGCCCTATCCTTACTGTCATTTCGGAATTTGGACATTGGTGCACTAGCCTAAGACGGAGCAGGGACTGCAGATTTTGAGTAGAACTAAGGATGGTTACCACCCTCTGACTTTAGCTAAGTGAAATTAAAGCTACCTATTCTAGCCCTCTTGTTCTCTCTCTCTCTCTCCTTAATTTTTCCTCCTCTATCTGCTGTGCATAGCCCATAAGCCTGACAAGTCCATTTTCTTAATCTGAATTATGGTCCTACACTCCTTGACCATTCTATTAGATACCCCAGACATAAACTTGCTCATCCTAAACCTGTTGTCAACTACTACATGAGGAGCATACCTGTCCAACTGAGTAAACTTGAGGGAATACTCTTTCAGACTTATGCTGCCTTGTTTAATATTAATAAACTCTAACACATTGTCCTCTCTCAACTCTAATGGGAATAATCTATCTAAGAAGGTCGTAGCAAACTCTTCCCATACTATAGGTCCAGCCTCTTTGCCCCTATCCCCTTGCCACTGCTTAAATCGAGTATAAGCCATATCTTGTAACTGGTAAGCAGCTAGTTCAACACTCTCACTGGAAGTCACCCTAATAAGGGCTGTTACTTTTTGCACCATGTCTAGGAATTCCTAAAAATCCTCTTCAGACTTAGATCTAGAAAATGGATGATTCATTCAGGTAAAGTCCCGAATCCTAGATGCGGCAGTATTAGCCATTGGGTTATCCTAAAAAGTAGTTGGCCGTACATTTTGGTCTGCTACGGAGTGAGTGAAAGTGGTGAACGCAGCTCTGAACTCTGCATGAGAAATATGCTCATTCAGGGGATCTTCTTGAACGGGCGAAGGATCTGGCTGGTTTCCAATTCCTCTTTCGTTAGTCTTTCTGGGAGGCAAATTCTGTACACGAAAGGAAAAGTTGAATTAGATAGAGAGTTTAACTTGAGCTCCTGCTCATTCGTACAATATGGATACTAAAAGAAGGGAAACATTTTCTAAAATATCTTGTAGCCTGTTTCCCATAAGTGTGGCGCGCTTCACACACATGCACAAGACTCTACTCAACGCGGCTTTTAGACTCCCTAGGACATTTTTAAACCTTAGGCTCTGATACCAAGTTTGTAATGATCCGGGAGTACACCCTGGATGCCACATGGTGCTTATGGTCCCATGAGACAATAAGTTAACCCATGAGTTGGTACCTGCTGTGATCACTAAATAAAACTAAAAAACAACATATGTAGAATTTTGACTAAAATGCAATAAGGTTTTAATAGATAAAATTAATTTTGAATCATATTTTAAACGTCTTGAAACATACTGATAAAATGAATGATAATAACAACTGAAAACTGACCAACTATCTGTACTAGTCAGAAAGCCTCTAAACTATCTAACTTAGGAGTTGATGGGACAAGCCCCCAACTAACTTCGACTGACTAAATAACTGAACTATCTACATAACTGAACTTAATATAACTCGTCCTCAAAGGAAAAGGACCCACCACGGCTGTTGTTACTGATACAATGAAAAGTCTAAGTACGATCGGGGATTCGAGCATCTGAACCTATGATATAAGACATCATAGCGCAAGAAAAGAGTATGCGGTCAATACTTTTGAATATGCTGGTATGCTAAATGAGGTAAGGCTGATATGCACGGGTTTATGTTCATGAGTAATAACTGGCTGAATGTATAGCATGAGGTACTGAGAAACAATGCATAAAAACTGTAAATACTGAGAACGCATGACCATGCATAAAACAAGTACTGAAGTAGCTGATAAACTAAGATACTAAAATCTGATAGTTAATTAATTGGTAAACTGCATGCTATGGTCAACCTGAATTCTAAACTGAGTGCTAAAACTAAAACTGTGAGAGCCTTTATCTAACTGACATGCCCCAATATATACTGATTAGGCTCCAACTTGTAACCCTAATTAGAAGGGTGTTAGTACCGTTCCACGGGTTACTAACAATGGCTGGGTCAACCCTAATCTGGCAGTAGAACTAATGAAATATATATATATATATATATAGGGGGTGAACCCTAAACTAGCAGGAAGAAATATTAACCTACGCTGGATACATAGTTTTGTTACTCAGGGATTGCTATTAATGGTTACACCCTAAACTGGCAGGAACGCCCCCATCCCTGGGTTTGCTCAGTGCTGAATCCTACTCCCAACTGAACCGACACTGAGCACTAAACTGGGCTAGGCTTGACTGCATTCACACTGACCTTGTTAACTGACTGAGTACTACCACTCATGATTCAACCGGGACCTTTCTATGACTATTATAAACTAGGTAAACAACTAGATTTTAGGTATCATAACCCCCATGACTCGATATCATTGATAATAAGACCATAACCCAAATTTTAAAATATAACAAATAGTCACAATTCAACTTTCACTCATTTAGTTTTTTTATCAAACACTTAGAAGGCATAACCTTGTACATGGGAATGCTCAACATGCTAACATATCATGACTTCAACAATAAATTCACAATTTAGGGGATTCAACATAATACTTACATCAACCAACGCACGCATTAGTTTATTTAATATAAATTTATATATTCATAATTTGAAACTCAAATTACAACACATACATGGACATAATATAATCTAAATCAAGTAAATCCATAACTCAAGCTTTGAAAAAGGTTCTTGGACTCCAAGGGTTGGAAGATACCCAAGGATGAACTTAACATACCTCGATTGAAGAATTTGTGAGGGTTCTTGGTGGTTTCCTTGAAACTTGAGCTTGAATCTTGAAGAGCTAGGGTTTGTTCTTGAGAGATAATGGCTTTCAATTGAGAGAATTTGAGTAAAATATGACCAAATATTTTATTTGGTGCTTTAATCCCGTGTTATGGACCTATTGGGTGAAGGGAAAATGACTTTTTTACCCTTAAAATGCGGAACAAAACTTAAGAAAATACACAGACTGGAATGGGCAGGGCATCGCGGGTTCCCCCAGCACTGGACTGGGCAGGGCGCCGAGGTTTTATCGCCCTCTGCGACTATTTTTGAAGTCCAAACACGACCTGACGCTTGTTCAAAAAATCTTAAACTTACCTAAGATGTACTATTGACTTCCCTGATCATGAATCAACTTGAAAACTAATTTTCCAATATTTAAAAGGTCAAGAATAAATTTATCAAAGTTTGAGGGATTTAGAAATGACTAAGTCCTAACACTTAGTAAAATATTCTAAGTCTTGGACCCCTTTTACATGCAAAAGTGAGCTGAAATGAGCTTAGGATCTTACGGGGTCTTACAAAAACTGTCCTAAAACATTTACACCACTAGATTATACAGAAGAAATATGAAACTGAATACATCAATTTTGGTTGACGTCTATGAAGGCTCTACTAATACTGACTATAGGTAGCCAAGACATGACCCCCAACTACCCCTAATAAATACAACTTAATAAAACATATAATGCTGGAACTGTAGTTGACCCGAGTCTCGAATTAAATAAACTCATCACCTGTTGGATGGAAGATGCAACTATTTTATTATGAAATATGGGCTACAACTTTTACCTACATCATGAAGGGATGTAGCCACAAACACATATATGTAGTTAATATTTTGGAATGTTCTGAGTATGTGGGGGTGAATATGATAAGTAAAACAATAACTGAGTATACATGTAAACTTTCAAATGAAGCATGCTAAGTGTAAATGACTCACCTTGAACTTGAAGTAAAAAAAAAGACAACAAGATCACAAACATCAATAATGAAGCATAAGAATGAACTTTGAACCATAACACTTAGTTTCTAAAAGCTTTACTTTTATTCTTTCTTATGGGAGATTCTTCTAACCGACATAAACTATGTGAGCTACCACAGATTCCAACATCTTACCCACGTTGTGGAGAGCTCTCCTATCCTTGCCATCGGAATAAGACCTTAACTTAAGTGATCACTGAACTTCATACTTATTGGAAAAAAAGCTTAACCTACGATGGCTCGTAGTTTTTAAGAATTTAGAATACGCTCATCTGCATTTCCTTCTCGATGCTAAATACTACTCCCAAAATACTTATATGCTCATACTTCAAGAAATCCATCTTAAAATAACATTAGGGTTTATAGACTGAAAAACTAGTTATGCTTCTCTTTACTTTAAATCATAATCAAGATGAACAAATTATGGATTTCAAGTCTTATCTTTAGATCAAAAGTCAAACTTTCTTGAATCATGCTATATTGCATATGAATGGAACTTCAAAAGCTTAAACTTCCTTGTAAACTTAATAGCTTGTTCTTAAATTTTGAAATTCATGCATTATTTAATAAAGGCTTTATATCAAAATACCATACTCAATACTTAAATCAGAATCATTCACCAATTCATCAAATTTCAAGTCATGATAACAAAAATCATGTCATAATAGCAATGTTATAAGTCAAAACATGAATAAAAGTAAATTCTTGTGTAAATTAAACTTCAAATCGCATGATAATATCATAATTCAAGAATATGGGAATTTAGGTATGAACCCTAATTGAAAACACATAAATTTAATTTTGAATTCAAGCTTTTAGGCACAAGGATGAAAGATTATCCTTGCTCAAAACTCCACATACCTAAGTTTCTTGATTTCTTGAAGGAAAACATGAATTTGGATCCTTGAAAGTTGAACTTTGGGAAGAAATCCTAATTTTTCTTTCTCTTGAGAGTGGAGAGGATTGTGAGCGTTTAAAACTAATTAGTAATGGCAAATAAAGATTATTGGGTGATTTAAGTTGTGAGAGAGGATTTTGGCATGAGAAAAAAGACCAAAATACCCCTAAAGAAACCAACAAAAATGCAGGAATTTCCTCAACTAACAACTAGGTTGACAAGCCGTCAACTTGGTGACGTTCCATCACCTTAGTCATCAATTCTAGATGGATTTTGCTCTTTTCTGGTTAAGGTTGACGAATAGGGTTGATGGCTCGTCACCTAGTTGAAGGCTCATCAACTTATTCGTCACCTAGTTGACAACTTGTCAACTTAGTCGTCACTTTCTGACAGTCAGACACTCTGAAATAAAATGAGTATAACTTTCTACTCTGATATCGGATTAACGTGAAACCAGTTGCGCTGGAAAGATGACTTCAACATCTTTTATTTTTTATATATTAGGATATGCAACTCATTATATACTAGGATTAATGATCGTTGGAATTTAACCCAAGTTGAAACGTTCACTAAAACTTAATCAATGGAAAAGTTCTCAACTCGACTTTGCTCTAAGTGCATTCTATGGATATGATTCGCATCAAAAATACTTTATACACAAGTTTAAAGGCCATGAAACTTAATTATGGCTTGACATAATCACTTTGGTGTCTTTAAACATACGACGGATAGTTGGAAACTTATCTAGGAACTTGTGGGGTATTACAACAATAGTTATCTGAACCTGTGCTTTCTTCGGATATCCATCTAACTCTCTTAATGCCTATTTTTAGCCTTTTAGGGGTCGTTTGATTGGGAATATAGTAATATTGGGATTAGTTAAGCTGGGATAAGTTATGATGTGATAATTTATACT
>NC_061119.1:197029684-197041877 GCF_002878395.1 Capsicum annuum | reverse complement strand
AATAAGTTATCCCGAATATTACCAACCAAACACGTATTAAAAATTTTATCCCGAGATTATTATTTTATCACAGAATTATTTGTTTTTGCACCTTACACCAAACGATCCCTTAAAACATATGTCTTACTTAAGGCATGATATGAAGTATGAAAAATCTGTAGGTTGTTCTATTCTGAGTTTGTCATGGCATTTATCTATTTTGGTATCGTCATACCAAGACTCGCAAGTCATATAAGCCATATCATATCATGTCATATTCTTTTCATTCAAAATATGTTATTTGACCACCAAAAGTATTTACATATCATATGAGAGTTCTTATTTCAAAAGCATATGAGAATTTATGCAAAACACTCTCTCTTGCAAACACATGACGGCCAATTCCTTTATTAATCATGTGTAACTTGTTCTTTAGGACACAAGAGAATTTATAAAATAATAAAACACCCTCTTATTTAATCATAAAGCAATGTCCATCCATAAATGATAACAAAAGATTTAAACTCAAGATTTTAACCATCCGTATAAATAACCCACAACATGTTAAGACAACAGACTTCATAGTAAGAGAGGGAACTTCGTAAATCATGTTCCCATATCAATTCTCAAAAACTCAAAACATATATACACATAAATATACTTCAAATTTATGGAAAACCCCATAGTAAATGCATACTTTCATCAAAATGGGTTCATGATACAAGCTCTTCAAACAAATTTCAAAATCCATTACATATGCGTAATAATAAATCTGTAAAGCTTGTTAAAATGATAAAATTAAGCCCATGAGTTTTAGGAGAGTCTCACATACCTTGATAACAATGAAAACTTAGAGTAATTTGACCCTTGGAGATTAAAATCCCCAAACCCTAGGCAGTTTCTCCTATTTTGCTTATGGAATGATAACAAAGGATTTTATCCTTGACCAAATTACTCTTTCCTTCCTCTACATGGGAAATACTAACTATGGACAACCTACTAAGAGCATCAAAAACTACGTTAGCTTTACCTGGATGGTAATCCAGGCTCATGTCATAATCTTTCAACAATTCCAACCACTTCCTCTGCCTGAGATTCAACTCCTTCGGGGTGAATACGTGCAGTAGACTCTTATGATCAGTAAAGATGTCAACATGCACCCCATAAAGATAATGATGCCAAATTTTGAGCACAAACACCACAGCCGCCAACTCTAAATCATGGGTAGGATAGTCTTTCTCATGTACTTTCAACTGTTTTAATGCATAAGCCACTACCTTACCATGATGCATAAGTACCCACACAAGTCCCACTGGGAGCATCACAGTATACCGCGAAATCCTCTGTACCTTAGGAAGGGTCAAAATAGGTGCAGTAGTCAACTTGTCTTTCAATCTATCAAAAATATTCTCACAAGAGGTAGAACACAAAAATTTCACCTTCTTCTGAGTCAATCTGGTAAGTGGAGGAGCTATAGATGAAAAACTTTCTATAAATCTCCTGTAGTACCCTGCCAAACCCAAGAAGCTCTAAATGTCGATTGGAGTCATGGGGATGGGCCATTTTCTTATTGCCACAACTTTTTGGGGATCCACTTTGATTCCATCACTAGAAACAATATTCCCCAGAAAAGCTATTTCACTAGTCCAGAACTCACACTTAGAAAATTTGGCATATAACTCATAGTCCTTAAGAGTCTTAAGGACGATTTAGAGGTGATTGGCATGATCTTCCTTGCTCTTAGTGTAAATCAAAATGTCATCAATGAAGACTATGACGAATAGACCTAAAAACTGATAGAACACCCTATTCATGAGGTCTATAAACACTGCGGGGGCATTAGTTAGTTCGAAGGACATGACCAGGAATTCATAGTGATCATATCGTGTTCTAAAAGTTATTTTGGGAATGTCATCCTCCCTAACCTTCAACTGATGATAACCCGAATGAAGGTATATTTTAGAGAAACATTTAGCACCCTAAATTTGGTTAAAAAGATCATCAATTTTAGGAAGAGGGTTCTTGTTTTTAACTGTGACTTCGTTCAGCTGACAATAATCTACACACATATGAAGGGAGCCATCTTTCTTACGTACGAAGAGTACCTCATGGGGAGACACTAGGATGAATAAAGCCTTTGTCCAGAAGGTCTTTTAATTGCTTTTTCAAGTCTTTCAATTCTGCAGGAGCCATCCTATATGGCAGCATAAAAATAGATTGAGTGTCTAGTAATAGGTCAATGCCAAAATCTATCTCTCCATCTGGAGGTATCCTAGGGAAATCATCAGGAAAGACTTCTGGGAATTTATTAACTACTGGAACCGACTAAAGAGAAGAACTCTTAATGTTAGAATCTTTGACCCAAATAAGGTGGTACAAGCAACCTTTGGATATGAGATTACGGGTCCTAAGATAAGATATGAACATCCTCTTAGGTACAAAAAAATATCCCTCCCACTCTATAACTGGCTTATTAGAAATACAGAAGGTGACCTTGCTGGTTCTACAGTCTAATGTAGGATAATATGAATGGAGCCAATCCATCTCCAAAATAGCATCAAAATTAACCATGTCAAGTTCTATATGATCAGCCACAGTATCTCGATAGAAAACAGATACCATATATTTTTTGTAAACTCATCTAGCAATAATAGAGTCACCAATAGGGGTGGAAACAGAGAAAGATTTAGAAATATTTTTGGGCTTAAAAACAAAAGCAACTTCCGCATAAGGGGTCACACAAAATAAGTAGATGCTGGATCATGAAACATATAGATATCATGGGAGAATATCTGCAACATACCAATAACCACATCTGGTGAAGCATTTGAGTCCTAACTAGTAGGTAAAGCATACAACTGATTGCAACCAACTCCAGTAGCAGAAGCAGTGACTTTTAGGTGGCAGAGCTATGGAAGCATCTTGGGACTTAGAGCCTCCCAAGTTTCCTCTGGATGAGGGGAAGTCCCTCATATAATGGCCTGGCTGGCCACATGTATCGTACATAAGTCTACCAAATTAACATTTTCCTGGGTGATACTTGCCACAGGAGCCACATTGTGGGTGTGACTTTTCTGGTTGGGCCACACTACCTTGGGATTAAGTACCCTACATCCTTGACCCACTACTAGGTTGGGAATTATGGAACCGCTGATCGATTGGAGGTCTAGGCGCCTGGGCGCTAGCTGATGACTAAGCATTGCTCTGAAATTTCTTCTTACACCATTTCTTATCCCATTTTCCACGCTTTTGTTGATAGTCCCCCTCATCTATAGACCTAGCTTTCTTAGTTTATCTCTACTTTTAACCTGATTGCTTTTTCTTCTCCTCCTCTACCTGTTGCATATATACTACTACAAAGGCCTTGGCTGAGGTGTTCTGCTTATTAGATCTATAGGGAGATATGATCTGAAATGTAGAAATTCAGGAGTTATTGGATCTATAGGGAGACATGATCTAAAATATAAAAAGTTAGGAGTTAGGAAATATTCAGGCTCTATAGCATAAACTAGAACATGAAGAAAAGAGAAATATTCTTAAATGCCTCGTAGCTTCCTCCTTATAAGTGTGGAGCGCTACACACCCATAAAAAAGACTCGACTCGACATTGTTTCATAGATACCCTGGGACCCTGAACCGTGCTCTGATACCAAGACTGTCATGATTCGAGTCGAGGCCCTGGCTACAACGAGAATCTCGACCCACGAAGGCTCGAGGGATCCCTTAGTATACTATCATAAGAATCATTCATGCGAAATAAAAGTGTGAAAGATAATCTAAAAGCATGAGAATCTCATAATCAAACTTAATACTTTATAACAACAATCTATAAGGAAACCCAAATCCGATATAAACCAATCTACAAATCTTCTACTGAATTGAACATACTAGTCTGTCTAAACTAGGACAAGGCCCCCGGCCAGACCATCAAACTGAAAGAAAACAACATATGGATAGAACATCTTTTGAAGTAAGGGAGGCTCACCAACTCTGACTATCTGAGGAAAGTCTACTACTGAGCTGGACCATGGGACTATACCTCAGAACCTGTATTGTAAGGGTCAATACTTAGAAAGTACTGGTATACAGAACTAACCCAAAATAAAGTATAATTCATGTAAGATAATTGAGAGCAATATGAAAGCCATTTATCATAATACATACATACATACATACATACACACATAGATAAAACACATAGGCATCTTCGATGAGTTTCAAATCATTCTGGCAAAAACACAAACTAACTCTCTCTACTTTATCTTAATTTTGGGAAATATGGTACACCCTATAATTCTAAAAGTATCCCACGGTCCATATGGGATTCGCCCTTAACTCGGAGGCTAAGACCCTAACCCAAGTTTATCGCAAGGACTGGAGTTTCTGATTTCTGATGTGCCAAAGGGCACAAGGCCAACTTATAGTCCATATTTTAGGACATAATAAACTCGCATCGGCAAAACACGATTTTGGGCAATGAGTTATTTAAACTCGTGCCTCCCTCGGTTAACTATCTAACTTTATTATAGCACATTTTTAGCCTTTTAAAACATACATCTTACTTAAGGCATGA
Organism: Capsicum annuum; assembly: GCF_002878395.1. Taxonomy (NCBI): domain Eukaryota; kingdom Viridiplantae; phylum Streptophyta; class Magnoliopsida; order Solanales; family Solanaceae; genus Capsicum; species Capsicum annuum. The sequence goes on along the minus strand of NC_061119.1, from coordinate 197,037,325 downwards.
TCTAAAGTATGAAAAATGTGCAACCTATTCTATTTTGATCGAGTCTTTCATTGCATTTATATGTTTTGGTATTGTCATACCAAGACTTGTAAGTCATATAAGCCATATCATATAATGTCATAGTCTTTTCATTCAAAACATGGTATTTGGCCACCAAAAGGATTTACATATCATATGAGAGTTATTATTTCAAAAGCATATGAGAATTTATGCAAAACACTCTCTCTTGCAAAACTTTAACACATGATGGTCAATTCCTTCATTAATCACATGTAACTTCTCTTTAGGACACAAGAGCATTTAGAAAGTAATTAAACACCCTCTTATTGGATCATAAAGCAATGTCCATCCATAAATATTAACATTTAAACTCAAGCTTTTAACCATCCGTATAAATAACCCACAACATGTTAAGACAATGAACTTCATAGTAAGAGAGGAAATTTCATAAATCGTGATCTCATATCAATTCTCAAGAATTCATAACAAATATACTCATAAATATACTTCAAATTTATGAAAAACCCCATAGTAAATGCATACTTTCATCAAAATGGGTTCATGATACATGCTCTTCAAACAAATTTCAAAATCCACTACATATGCATAATAACAAATCTTTAAAGCTTGTTAAAACGATAAACTTAAGCCTATGAGGTTTAGGATAGTCCCACATATCTTGATAACGATGAAAATGTAGAGTAATTTAATCCTTGGAGATTAAAATCCTCAAATCCCAAGTAGTTACTCCTCTCTTGATTATGTAATGATAATTAGGGATTTTATGAGGTAAAACTAATATGTTTAAGATTTAATATTTGTCCATATAGGGTTAGGGACGGTTATAGGATGTGAAAAGACCTCAATGCTCTTTAAATAAGTTAAAATAGAGCAATTTTTGACATACAGGAGAGGGTCCATGGCACGGGGCCATCGCTAACCACAAGGTCCATGGTGTGGGTCCATCACGAACCCCATGGTATGCGTTGCGGGGTAAAACTGGACCTATTCTAGTGGCCGTTTATGACCCTTCCGCGGCACGGGGCCTTTGCGGGGTGTCCCCTACGACGCCAACCCCTTGTCAACACCTAAAAGCATCCCCAATGTGACCCATCCTAACTAAACATGATTTACAATCGATATGGGGGTGCTAAGGCTTAATTTTTGTGCATTATTTGAGCGTCAAAATGTACGGGGTGTTACAGTTATTTTGCAAACATGGTCTAGTGGTGGATCTTGACTAGATTCTTGATATTAGGTAGTTAGTGAATAATGGTTAGTCGTTGATCCATGAATAGTGGCTAAGTGATGAATAGTATATGAATAATAATTAGCGGTTATATGTGACTAGTGAGTAATTGGTTTACTAATGAGTGTTGGCTAGCAAATAATGAGTAAATAGGGTATATTGATGAGATAGATACCTATATGGTGGATGATTATGGTTATGAGTATATTGGTATATATTATTCAATTACGGTTATTGAAGATAATTATGAATGTTGACAAATGCCCATTTGATGAAAATTGTGGAAAACCATGGAGAATGAGAAGTTGGTCAAGTATGTATGTATATATATATATACACACACACACACATATACACACACATATATATATGTTGGAGATTTAATTCTTGTATGTCTCTTAGATGTGCTCTCTGGTGGTATGGAACGTCGTGATGGGTTCTTTACTTTATGCACTAGTTGGTGTAGGAATGCCAACTTTTTACTTATGTTTGCTTGTAATTGCATTTGTGCTGTTTTATGATTTCGAATCGTTTATCTCTTATGCACGACGGTATGGGCAGGCGTTGATGTCTCATCTTATAATATTATCCTGACACTTCATACTTGTTATGTACTTTGATATCGGCATGTGTTGGTGCCTTATGTTATACTGTTATTCCGAATTACTTACTAGTTATATACAATGATGATGCAGATGATTCAGGTTCAATTTTGTGCCCTGACTTAGTTATGATTATCTTGCACTTTATCGTTCTTATATCATAACTTAGCTAGCTAGCCAGTGATGCCTACTGAGTACCCATTGTTTTGGTACTCATACTACACTTCTGTACCTTTTTTTATGTAGATTTGAGTATTAGCTGCTGTTGTTGATCGTGGTTCCTGCAGTGATTAATTTTCGAAGATAGGGTGAACTCTTGGAGTACGAGTCACTCGATTTCCTTCCAACTCTTGTATTCTGTTTTTAGCATTCGAGACAGATGTATTAACTATTCTAGACTTGGAATTGTATTAATACTATTAGTTGCTCTTGTACTATCGAATTTTGGGATTGATATCTAGTATGACTAATTATTCTATCTAGAACCCTTGTGTTTACAATTGATGTCCTTGAATTTAGCCTATGTTGGACCTTTCTTACCGGATTAACCCATTGTTGTTAGCTCCGAGTTATGATATTAACTTACCTACGGGTGGGAATTGATAGGTTCCATCATGACTCGTAAATTGGATCGTGAAAGTTGCATAGATATTACAACTAGTTTAAAATTTGATGCTTTTATTGCTAGTTCTGCTTCTTTCCTTTCTTATTAATTAGACCACGTATGTCCCTCATATAAATGGAGAGAAGTTACTTCTTTCAAATTTCTAATTTCAGCTATAGAGGAAATTCATTTAAATTGAGATATGAATAAATTTATTGCATCTAATTTTTTTGAAATGTGTGATGCATGTGTATATCAAGATATATTATAAATGAAAAAAATAATAATAGTATTAAAAAAAGTTTTGAAAAAAATATTATACGTAAAGGAACAAATACAATTTCTATGATTAAGCCTTTTTTCTTAGTTGTGTGGGATAGACATTACAACTGATTAAAAACTTGATGCTTTTATTGCTAGTTCTGCTTCCTTTCTTTCAAAAAGAGACTATGTAAGTCATTCATATAAATGGAGGGAAATTACTTCTTTCAGATTTTTATTTTTAGTTATACAGAGGAAACTGTTTTTTTTTTTTTGGAAAAGGACATGGTATGATAATTTAAAAAAAAAATGACCCACATTTGAAAAGGTGGACATGCTGTATCCAGTCCGCTAAAGTAATTTCCCTTTTTAGCCATTTTGCGTAATTGGGCACATGCAGTTTTTATACTCAATTGATACAATTTTATACCACATTGATACACTTTTATATTATATTGATACACTTTTAAAAAAAGAGAAAGGAAATTCAAGGCAAGCACATGCAGTCCCTATACTCAATTGATACTCTTTTATACCACATTGATACACTTTTATACTACATTGATACACTTACAATGTCCATATACTCAACTGATACTCTCTTACTAGATTGATACATTTTTAGAATGCATGTAAAAACTATATAAAGTCGTATAAAATATGTATCTAAATAATAATTGTAGTTAAAAATTGCATAGAATGTGTATAAAAATGCTATAATTATTATATAGAATATGTATATGTATAGAAACTGTAGCGTTATTATATATAAATATATATCTTAAACAATTGTATTATATTAAAAGTATATGATGTTTTATTTTATTGTATAAATAAGTAAAACTAAACAAAATAAATAGTACGTTATTTTAATAATGTTATATCACTTAAAAAGATTGTCATGTAAATGGTTTAGAATAAAATTATAAATCTACCTAAAAGTTTAGTTGAATTGTCCAAAGTCTACTTTGACTTTTGAAAGTGAAATGGACTAAACTTTGCATTATATCTCAATTAATTTGAACAGGACTAAAGTTGACTAAATAATTTGTTTATTTGTTTGCATCTATGTTATTTTAAGTTAAATTGCTTCCACACAAATCTCTACTAAAAATTGCTATAATATTTCACATAATGGCACAAGAATTGACATAACAAGATGTTCAAGTTCCAACAGTAATAATCCAAAAAAAAAAAAAAAATAGAAGCCAAATGCGGATTAAAGTACAGTAGGACACTATAATAATATATTATTATGAGATTCTTAAAAAGAATAAGGAGCCAAAAAAAATGGGCTCATTAAAGATGAAAAGTCGGCGGTTCAGTACACAAAACGGAAAGGGCCGAATTGTGATGCTTAATGGCTATTTAGTGGGTTTTTAAATTTAGGTGTTAATTTTATAAAATTATTTTAGTTTTAGGTGTTATTTTTTTCTTTTCCCTGTTTTTTTCGAAATTGAACTGGGCCTATGCCCTATAATTAAAAGTAAAACATATATATAGCAGCATTTTGCTATAAAACCCATCTTCCATAGTCACATTTTATATAATTACCATTTATAGTCGTTGTATTCGATTTACGCCTGCTGTATTTAGTTTTACAGATAGTATGTGTTCATATAAAATATGAATACAGTCCTTATTTAGCCACTGTATTCGATTCACAATTGTTGTATTCACTTTTACTTAGTGGTCTATATTCATAAAAATATAAATACACTACATATTTAGTCTCGCCAAAAACACTATCATTTTTTTATTTTTCATTTTCTTATATTTTTTCTTTTGTCGTGTTTTCCTTATTTTTTCTTCTTCTTTTTCTATTTTTTTCAAAAAAAAAATTTCATTTTTTTCATTTTTTTCTTTTTATTTTTTTCTCTCTTCTGTCTCTAACTTCCATTTTTCTTTCTTCTTTTCTTTTCTTCTTTATTTTTTTTTATTTTTTTGTACTTATTTTCTTTATCATTTTTTGTTCTATTTTATATTTTTTGTATTTTCGAAAAATATGATTACTCGAGCACAAGTCATGGATGATAACGTAACTACCACAATTATTTATCATATTTTTAGTCACACCGTCATTTATATTTTTGTATTCGTTGATACAATTGCATTTGTATTTGTATTTGTATTTTAAAGTTCACGTTTGTATTTGTATTTTGTAGTTAGCATTATATCTGTATTTTATAGTTCGCACTTGTATTTGTATTTGTTAGTTTGTACCATCATTTATATTTTATATAATTCGCACTTGTATTTTAAAATTATTCTGTATTTGTATTTTATAATTGACTGTATATTATATTGAAATATATTTGTAGTGTGGTTTTATTGTGTTTGCATATTTAGATTATATTCGTATTTGTATTCTATTTTCGTCAATGTCTTTTTATTTCTAAAGAATTATTTTGTATTTATATTTGTAAGTTTATTGCATATTGGATTTAGCCGTTACTATGTACAATTTGTATTCTATTTTCGTCAATGTATTTGTATTTTTAAAGAATTATTTTATATTTATATTTATAAGTTGATCGTATATTGTATTTGTATTTGTATTTGTAATTTCATTTGTTTGTATTTGAATTTGTAGTTGACAACATCATTTGTATCTTTAAACATTAGAAAAAAATTATTATTTTTCTTTCTATGAAGACTTGTATTTACATTTATTGATACAATTTGCATCATAATAAAAATAAAAATAATAAATTATACAAATACAAATGTTATATTTGTATCAATGACACATGTTTATACATCTTGAACCATATGCATACAAAATGATACTTGTTTATATACAAATATAAATGATAAATTTGAAATACGAAACACAATGATATATTTACATTGAAAGACAAATTGCATATTTATGTATTTTAGTCTCAAACAAATACAATTAATCATATATACTTATTTATAGATAAAAATACGAATGATAATTTATACATATTGACAACTAAACTATTCAACTAAAAATAATAAATTTATTTAAAATACATAGTATGATACAAAAAATATAAAATATAACAACAAACGAAAAAATATAAAAAAAAAGGAGAAAAAATGACCAAAAAAATTAAAAAGAACGGAAAAAGAATCAAAGAAAATGCAAAAGAAAAAAAGACTGCAAAAAAAAAAAAGAAATATAGAAAAAGATGGAAAAATAGAAAGAAAATATGATTTAGGCCAAAATTATGGTAGCGTGTAACTGTAAGGCTACAAAAATAAATGAATAAAAAATAATTAAAAAAAGATTTAAAAAAATAAAGAGAAAGCAACAAAAAAAAGGAAAAAATGGAAGAAAAAAATTGAAAAAGGAAAAAAAAAAAGAAGAGAATAATAGAAAATAAAAAAAGAGAGAAAATACATGAAAAAGACTATGAATTATAATTAGGAATAATTAATAGGGAAGAGGGGGCTATGAATTGTAATTAATTAAAAATTAGGCTTTAAGTGGTAATAAAAGCACAATAGTGGTTAATCCGGGTAATTTCCCCAAAAGTTTACCTCTCATTACTCTCTATTCTACTCGTTGCGAAATTACAAATAATCTCTCATTTTGCAATTTACGGATACATAATTAGCATCTGGATATATAATTTTTCAGTCAAGATACATAATTTTGAACTTAAGAATGTAACAGTTAATTACTCTATTTTTGCTTATATATATATAATCACATCAATTTTGAAACTATTTGATCGAGATACATAATACATTATCTAGAGCAAAGGGAGATACATAACTAAAATTATGTATCCAAAAATTTATGAGTTTGTGGATGTATCCGACTGTTAAAGAAAAAACAAAATTTAGGTAATTAATAAAAAAAGAATGGAGATTTAATGTAGTTTAATAAAGATATGTTGTGGTGTTATGTAATTTTTTCTTATTAAAAATCAAAAAAAAAAATACGAAGCTTGGATCAAAATTAACACAAGCCCAGAAAGAAATAGGAAATAAAAAATGTATAAATAACATAAATGCCAACCCTTTTGCATGTAATTACACTCTCTCCCAATTTTTTTATTACTTTACTCTTTCTCCCTATTAATATACATAACATAGCCGAGATATACACAACATTCTGTGTATATGTTGGAATTTTTATAATATATTTAGGAAGTTGAGATTTTTTGTAATATTAAAAACATAAGTTGTATATTTATGTAATTTTTAGTAAAATAAAATCTATGAACTAATAAAAGACCTAAAAAGAACGATCAGCTAAGACAAGAAATGGAAAGACCTAGATAAATCTAGAGAGGCAAGGGCAATTCATCTTCTCCATTGCAGGAAGTTCCTGTAGCCAGTGAAATAATCGATCGAAAATTCATAGATCTCAACCTCAAGATAACGATATAGGGTAACTCAAGCCTAGAGGAAACTTATTTAAATTGAGATATGAATAAATTTATTACATCTAATCTTTAGACACGTGTAATGCACGTATACTTAACTTATGTTATAAATAGAAAAATAAAAATCTTATCATATTAAAATTTTACAAAAATAATTATACGTAAAGAAATAAATACAAATTTCTATGATTAAGCCCCTTTTCTTGGTTGTGTAGGTAGAAATTATCAGGGACATAGGACACGTTATGAAAAATTTGTCATTGTATTTTTTTATACAATGTTGTTGTTCTTATACAAGTACAAACAAATAAAAGAAATAAACAATAGGTAAATATTATCCTACTTGTAGCTGTCTCATTGGCTTTTGTACATAATTGCCTAACAAACTTATCTACATCTACAATATATTAAAAGTGTGAAAATCTTTAGAAAAGTGATTTGAACTTTTTATCTTTCATTAAAAGCCTCATCAACGGACAAAATTATCTTTTCACTTATTTCCTTCAATTATTATATTATTATATTTATAATATTTAAAAGAAATATTACAATATATGGTAA
>NC_061119.1:196946894-197026684 GCF_002878395.1 Capsicum annuum | reverse complement strand
TTTTTTTTTTTTTTTTGAAATCTCAATATATCTTATGATTGAAGGGACAAATTTGTTTGTGATTTAAGGTAGGTTTTCTAACGTTTTAGCATGTTCTTGATATTTACAATCTTGACGGTAAATGTGACTTAAAAGATAAATTTATTTGTGATTTGAGGTAATTTTTCTAAAATTTTAATATGTTCTTAAAATTTACAAAATAAATCATCATGTATTCTTGATAGACAATTGCTCATTGAGAAGCATTTTTATTTTTGTTAAAAAGCGTGAAGATCCTTAGAAAAGTGATTTGAACTTTTTGTCTTTCATTAAAAATCTCATCAATAGACAAAATTATCTTTTCACTTATTTCCTTCAATTATTATATTATTATATTTATAATAATTAAAAGAAATATTACAATATCTGGTAAGAAAAAATATATGAAAGATTAATGTTGGTAGATTTTTTCTCCCAATGTACTTAAAAAGGGAGTTCTAAAATATAGGGGGGAAAATGACATAAAAGCCTCCACACCAAAAGCAAAATTAATATTGTTGAAAAAAGAAAAAAAATAACCCACCAAAATCTAATAAAAACTTGAACGTTGGCCCAAAAAAGAAAAGGAGAGAAAAAACTTAACATGCGTGATCAATTTGTTTAGCTTTTGAATCACTTTAACATTAGGATTCTTTAATTAATTAATTGCTAATAATTTTCTTTCTTTATTAAGATTTAGAATATTTTTTCTTCTTCAAAATTACCACATGTAGAGAAAAAACAGGTTTAGATATAGAATTTTCTTATTAATGTATATAAGTTTTATTGTGATTTGAGGTAAGTTTTTTAAATTTTAGTATGATTTTAAAGTTTCTAATAAGTAAATTATTATGTATTTTTGATAAACAATTGCTAATTGAAAGTTTTTTTTTTTTTTTTGAAATCTCAATATATCTTATGATTGAAGGGACAAATTTGTTTGTGATTTAAGGTAGGTTTTTTGTTGTTTTAACATTTTCTTGATATTTACAATCTTGACAGTAAATGTGATTGAAGAGATAAATTTATTTGTGATTTGAAGTAATTTTTCTAAAATTTTAATATGTTCTTAAAATTTACAAAATAAATCATCATGTATTCTTTATAGACAATTGCTCATTGAGAAGCATTTTTATTTTTGTGAAATTTGATGTATCATATGATTGAAGAGACAAACTGCTTGTGATTTGAGGTAAGTTTTTAAAATATTTAATATGTTCATGATGTTTAAAATTATGATAGTATCTATGATTAAATAGATAAATTTAATTGTCGTTTGAAGTAACTTTTCTAGAAATTTAGTATATTCTTAAAGCTTACAATAAATAAATTATCACGTATTCTTGATAGACAATTGTTAATTGAGAAAGTTTTTTTGTGAAATATTGATAGTATCGCTCATTGAAGAGATAAATTTGCTTTTGCTTTAAGGTAAGTTTTCTTATATTTTAGTATATTTTTTGTATTTACAAGAATAAATTATCTTGTATTTTGATAGACAATTGCTAATTGAATTTTCTTTTTTTATGATTTTAGTATGTTCGTGAAGTTGAAAATAGCAAGCCATGTATTTCTGATAGATAGTTGCTAATTGAAGAGTTTCTTTGTTATGATTGTGTTTATAATGACATAAATAATTAATATAAATTTGCTTTTACTTTGAGGTAAGTTTTCTTAGATTTTAGTATTTTTTTTATATTTACAAGAATAAATTATATTGTATTTAATAGACAATTGCTAATTGAAATTTTTTTTTAATGATTTTAGTATGTTATTGAAGTTGAAAATAATAAATTATCATGTATTCCTGATAGATAATTGCCAATTGAGAAGTTTTTTTTGTTATGATATGTGTTTATAATGACATAAATAATTAATAATTTTAAATTGACCTATTTGCAATTTTTATCCAATTTTTTGAATCGTTACATTCCATTATGAGAAATTGATTAGTCATTCTAATTTTATATGAATTCTCTTGTAAAATTTAATTATGTGTAATTGTTCCAATTGTGAATAAATGATGAGATCTGATGTATCATTCTTATTTTAAATAGTAGGCTTTAATGATTGTATTTTTTTTTATTTTGGTACACGTTAAATCATTCAAATGATATAAAATTTATTCTATCATCAATTGTTGATTTCTAACAATTTTTCTGTTAATTTTACCTTTCAATAAAAGTTTCTACAATAACAAAATAGTCATATAATATTTTTCTAAAATATTTATCATTTAATTATTATCTTTGTATTTAGGACTTAAAAATTAATTAAATTTTTTATTTGATGTAAGTAAGAAATCATAATTTTAATACTGCTAAATTAATAAGAAATTTTACCTTATATAAAATATTTCTATAATTGCAACACAAAAAAAAAAAAGAAAAAAAGAAGAATAAATGTGTTGATAGGAGTTAAATTGTCATTGTAAAATTAATATCTATAATCTATAATGTATGTCTATAATATATTAAAAGTGTGAAAATCTTAAAAAAAAATGATTTTGTTATAAATGTATTTACATTATAGTGAATGTCTACATAGATAAGATCTAATAAGATCTAATAAGATCTAGTTGATATCTATCAGGATTTGAAGTATCTGACTTTTAGTCAGAAGCTAGGAGTAAATTTTGCCTATAAATTGAAGGGTTTCCTTCATTGTACTAACCCCTGAAGAATCCCTCAAGAGAAATAACAATTACTATCTATTCTCTTTATTCTTTTTCTTCTTTCCTTTATATTTTATAACACGTTATCAGTGTGAGACTCTTCCAAACAAAGTGAGATTATAAATCTAAAGGTTAGTAATTCCTTATGTTATTTGTTTTTTGCTACTAATGATGTAATTATTGTTGGATTTAAGAAAAAATAATTGGTTTGGAACCACTTATGCTTTAAATCTGTTCCTGAAGAACAATATTGTTAAAAGATATGATGATGAATTTATATTTCATCGCACTCACAAAAGAGTAAGACATTGGGTTAAAGTCTAGATGCACCATGATGATAAGATGTTGGGTTCAAGTCACATCAATTTATATCTAAGACTGTAACACCCCAATTTTCTGAACCGAAATGTTACACGGTGCTTATAACCCCGAAGGACCACAAGCTAACCCATGACTGAGATCTGTATCTGTAAAATGAATAAATGATGCAATAATGCAGAAAAACATGAACAGTAGGCCATAAGGTTCAACTGAATAAAATATCTGACAAATATAATATCCATATGGGTGGAAAATACCCAAAAACAACTGAAGTCTAAATCAAATTTGAACTAAATCTGAAAGCCTCTAAATACTGTCTAAGTAAGGAGTTGAAGGAACATATCTCCAACTAACTCCGTTTAGCAAAACTAAACTGAAATAATAAATGAAATAAAATAATATTGTCCTCAAATAGATGAGGACTCACTACAACTCGGCGACTGGAATGCTCTGCTGATCTAGAACACATGCCTCTGAACCTACAGTGTAACATAAGAGAAAGCACCATAGCGCAAATGCGTCAGTACGTCTGAATGTACTGAGTATACAAGTGAGGTAGGCTAAATGCAAAGGGTTATATACATGAACAATGCTGACTAATATGAACGTGAGAATACATACATGCATAAGCAACTATAACTGAACTCGTGGTGATACTGACTACTGAGTCTAAATACTGACAACATGACTTTAATGATACTGAGGTACTAAATAGATGAATGACTATTTTTGACAGTTCAAATTATGAAGAACTGGTCTGATTGACTGTGTCTAACAGTCCTGAAATTGAATACTGATAACATAAGCTATGACAACTGACATAACTGTGATGATCGATAAAACCGATATAACTGATACTGAGAAACTGTATTTAACAGTCTGAGTGCTGATGGAACTATCTGAGTTCCGTTCTATATAGAGTAACAAAATTTGAGATCAGTCCTATCTAGCGGGTGATCTTTAAATCTGATGATTCTGATACTAATTAACTATAGTTGAGATCAGTCCTGTCTAATAGGTGATCTTGAGGTCTATTTATAATGATAAGGATTGACTGTCTCTAACAGTACTGAATCTGTACTACTGAATAGATTTGACTATATCTGACAGCCTTGAATCTATAACTTAAAACCGTGGGATGTTCTCATCTAACCGACATGCCCCATGCTAAGCTGACTGGGGTCCAATCTCTGCCCTGACTGGAAGGGTGTCAGTACTGCGCCACCAATAAATACAACTGCTATGGAGTCAGTCCTAATCTAGCGAATGACTCCTGAGATCAGTCCTATACATATAAATATGCTAGCGGGTGACCACTAAGTATGTCAGTCCTATCTAACGGGTGACATTTCGTACCTACGTTGGCTACGTAATTCTGAAACTTAGGGATTACTTTTAAGGATCTCCGTCCTTTTTAGCGGCTGAGTCCCCATCCCTAGGCTCACTCGGTGCTGAATCTTACTCTCATCTGAAAGACACTGAACTGGATAACTAAGCTAAACTAAATAACCGAACTGAACTGATTAGCTAAACTGATACTGATTAACTGAACTAATACTAGTGGTATTATTTAGCAGAGCTAAACTAAGTTTACTGAGTTCCCTTGATTGAAGGAACGTATTGAGTTCTGAGGACTGACTGAGAGTATTGAAATTACTGATATCGCTAGGAATACTGTTGTTACTGAGATCACTGAGATTACTGAGTACTGAGGTTACTGAACTACTGAGACTGCTGAGATTTCTGAGTTTTCCTGAGTCACATAACTAACTGAATTCTATAGACAATGGCTTGACTGAGAGTATCGTGATAACATGACATGGCACTGGGCACACAGCTATATTATTTCGAGTACAAGTACCCCCAGGATTCAATGAAAGGAAACTGACACACATGACTGACTTGATCATAAGAATAGAGTCCACAATTCACAATATCATAAGTAGGGAATTTCATACTACACTTGGTTCTCAACATCTTATACATGGAAGGGGATGCGCACAAAATGTATATACTCGCGTTGCTTCAATATCATGCTCATTCCATATCACAATAATAACACACAACAATAATGCAGAGTTCATATGGAATCATAAAGAATAGAACATAGGCTTGTCATTTAATCACTATTAAGTCATAAAAACATGGATTCTATAATTCTTGGCATTTTATCAAACACCTTACATGCACAACTTTGGGCATAGGCGTACTTATCAATTTGAGAATCTTAATCCATCCAAAATTTATGGGTTTCAACTAACCTACTCACATGCTTCATGAAAAACACATCAAGATACAACCTTGAATCCAAACAACAATCATCAACATGAATATAGTCATAACACAACAAGAAAATCACAATTTATAATTTGAAACATGATTCTTGAGCTCCATGGATGAACACTACGCATACATTAAAGCTTGATCTTGAAAGAGATCTAATGTTTCTTGAAGGTTCTTGAAGAAATCCTTAGGCTTGTTCTTGATTTTTCTTGATTAGGGTTTAATCCCTTTGGGAGAGAATGTTCTTGTTCTTAAGGAGATGATCTTGAGAGAAAACCCTAATCTTGTGGTTGAGAGTGTATGAGAGAGCTTTCTGAGATGTTTAACTAAAGAGAATGAAAGATAATACGCTCCTTAAGGATTATAAGTCATGGAAAGTGAAGTAAAATACCAAAATACCCTTGCAAAATCGTCCCTCAATTGCTGGAAAAAATAGCTGATCACATTCGTGACAAGTCGTCAAGCTGGTGATAAGTCGTCATGAAATGTCATCACAAAAGGGTGAAATCTTGATTTTCTGGTTAAGGTTGACGACATTGGTGATAAGTCGTCATGGGCGTGACGGCTTGTTTCAAAATGTCATCACTGGGATTAGAAATCTTCCCAGGGCTGACGATATTGGTGATAAGTCGTCACGCTTGTGACAGCTTATCACGAATGTCGTCACTCAGTTTCCCAACCTAATATACTGGAGTAAAATGGTCATAACTCCTTGCTCCGTTATCGGATTTAGGCAAAATTAATATTGTTGGAAATATAATTCAATTATCTATCTTTGGGTATGTCACGAGCTCAAAAATTCATAGTATAACGAGAGATATGCTTATTTGAAGTTGACTATAGTAATATCCTTCCCAAGAATTCAATCGGTAATGAATGTTTTGATTCGTCTGATAGCTGGGAGCTATTTGAAGACTTAATATACATCTAAATTTCTCATAAAACTATAAAAGAATTATGATGTACTATGCATGAGCTTGAAATGTGGTGCTAATATTGGTTTGGATTTTTTGGGGTATTACAATATCTCCCCCCTTGGGAACATTCATCCTCGAATGAGAATAACTGAGATGGAAGAAAAGATCAAATGAAGTACGTACAATACATACACTACTGAAACATGGTTTTGAGACTGACATGACTGATAAGTTGAATACATCATACTGAACATGCATAGCTGATGCATGAGTAACTGATTCATGAATGGACGATTGAGTGTTCTGATGAACTGAGTTTCTCATAATAAGAATGCATATCTAATGCCTAATTGATGAGATGAATCCATGGATATCTGATGCATGATTATACGACTGACATGATACATGAATGTATGACAGAAAGTACTAATAAGCTGATCACGTATATCTGACGTGTGAATATATAACTGAACGGGCTCAGGAACATGCGGCTAAACATGCAATAGTAAAGGTACCAAGTTTGAATTGAAAACTAAGCATGGAATTAAATACAAATTTTGGTACTAAAATTTGAACATGGGAACGAGTAAGATCAAAGAAGACTATCACCTTGAACTGAAAATATCTATGAGTCTGAGATTAATCGCTCATTATGCATGAGCGGAAACATAAGAACATAACTGAGTCTGGAACGTGATACATGAATTGAACTGAGTCTGCAATGCATGACATAGATAGAGTATCGTATCATAGACTAAACTGAGCCATTGAGTACATGGCTTACTGCTGAGTTTTGGAGCTAGAGGGTCGGGTCATAAGTAACACTTCCTCCAAGATGGATTCATCAAAGAAAATGACATGTTTAAATCATGAAAGTTTGGGGGATATAGTGTATCTCCTCCTTGGGACACTACGTCCCTTGAAGGATGCTGGACTGACGTTGATGAGATATTGAGAAAGTTGAGCCGATGCATAAGGCATCTACAAACTAGATTATAACTGAACCTCGGGAGTCTGGAATAATGCATGATGCATGAACTAAACTGAACTCGCAACTACTAGGAGGTTCTACTTGGAATAGTTACATTCCCTGAGATCTTGGATAGCATGAATATATGCAAGGATGAGGAAACAAACTATAAAAATCTAACTGCTCGATAGCTAAACTGATTTGCTGACTTTACTAACTAACTCATGTTGAAACATATGTCCAAATCAGAGACAGAGATCTAACAATGCATACCATGAACATGAAAGACTGGTAATGTACCCGAATTAAGGTCTGGGAAACTTTCCAGATCATGACGGGTCTGGAGTGCATAAAGTTTAGTCTGATGCTGACCACTCTTGGTGCCTTGCTGATGCAACACTTTACCCCTCTGTGCTAGAACTCTTCACTATCACATCCTGTGTCCTGGCTTGCCACACCCAAAGTATACATCACTACCTGCCCTACATGTACCTCGGTGATTTTTACCACACTCGTCACAAAGCGGATAAGTAAGACTTCTATTCTCACTACCCTGGTCCTCAGAGCCTAGAACTCCATCATGACTGTTATTTTTGGAATTAGGTGCTGGTGCACTAGCTGAGGATGGAGCTGGGGCTGAAAACTTCTGACTATGCTGAGAACGGTTACCACCCTGTGACTTAGGCTGAGCAAAGCTAAAACTACCTATCCTTTCTCTCTTACTCTATCTCTCCTTCATTTTAATATTTTACTCCTCTATCTGCTGAGTACGAGTCATAAGTCTGGATAAAGTCATATTACTATTCACCATGGCAGATCTGCACTCGTTTACCATGCTATTGTTTACCCCGGACACAAACTTACTCATATTGGCTCTACTGTCTGCAACCACATGAGGGGCATATCTGGATAATTAAGTAAACCTAAGAGAATACTCTTTCACTAACATATTGCCCTGCCTGAGGTTGATGAACTCTAGCACCTTAGCTTCTCTAAGCTCTAGCAGGAAAAATCTATCAAGGAAAGCAAAGGCAAACTCCTCCCACTCTATAGAACCTGCATTATCTAACCTTTCTGACTTCCACTGTTTGTACCAAGTATGAGCCACATCCTACAACTGATATGCAGCTAACTCAGCACTTTCCATAGTAGTCACCCCCATAATATCTATCACTTTCTGAATCTGATCTAAGAATTCTTGCAGGTCCTCATCTGACTTAGACCCCATGAAAGAAAGAGAATTTCTTTGGGTAAAGTCCTGAATTCTAGCTGTAGCTAAATTGTCCACTGAATTGGATGGAACGACAGCTGGTCGTTCATTCTGGGCAGCAACTGGCTGAGAAAGAATGGTGAATGCGGTCCTGAACTCCACATGAGAACATGATTGCCCAAAGGGTCTTCGGGCTGAGGGGCTGACTGATTCCTATTTCTTCTTTTAGGAGGCATGTTCTGTAGAAGAAAAGAAGAAATTGATTAGACTGAGAGTGACTTGAGATTATTCTCACTGGCACGACATGAATACTGAAAGAAGGAAAACTATTCCTAAAACATCTCATAGCCTCCTGCACATAAGTGTGGTGCACAACACATGTATGTACAAGACTCTACTAGATGCGTCTTTCAGACTTCCTAGGACTCTATTGAACCTTAGGCTCTAATACCAAGTTTGTAACACCCCAATTTTTTGAACCGAAATGCTACACGGTGCTTATAACCACAAAGGACCATAAGCTAACCCATGACTGATATCTATACCTGTGTACTGCAATATATAATATAATATTGCGGAAAAACATGAACAATAGGCCATAAGGTTCAACTGAATAAAATATCTGACAAACGCAATATCCATATGGGTGGCAAATACATAAAAACAACTAAAGTTTGAATCAAATCTGAACTAAACCTAAAAGCCTCTAAATACTGTTTGAGTAAGGAGTTGAAGGAACATATCTCCAACTAACTCCACTAGGAAAACTGAACTGAAATAATAAATGAAATAAAATAATATCATCCTCAAATGGATGAGGACTTTTTGCAAATCCGCGACTAGAATGCTATTGCTGATCAGGAACACGTGTCTCTAAACCTATGGTGTAACATAAGAGAAAGTACCATAGCACAAATGCGTTAGTACGTCTAAATGTACTGAGTATACGAGTGAGGTAGGCTAAATGCAAAGGGTTATATACATGAACAATGCTGACTAATATGAATGTGAAAAGACATATATGCATAAACAACTATAACTGAACTCGTGGTGATACTGACTACTAAGTTTGAATACTGATGACATGACTTTACTGATACTGAGATATTGAATAGATGAATGACTATTTTTGACAGTTCAAATTATGAAGAACTGGTCTGATTAACTGTGTCTAACAATCCTGAAACTGAATACTAATAACATAAGCTATGACAACTGATATAACTATGATGATCGACAAGACCGATATAACTGATACTGAGAAACTGTATTTAATAGTGTGAGTGCTGATGGGACAATCTGAGTTTCGTTTTATATGGAGTAACTAAATTTGAGATCAGTCCTATCTAGCGGGTGATCTTTAAATTTGATGATTCTGATACTAATTAACTATAGTTGAGATCATTCCTGTCTAATGGGTGATCTTGAAGTCTATTTATAATGATAAGGATTGACTGTCTCTAACAGTACTGACTCTGTACTACTGAATAGAGTTGACTATATCTGACAGCCTTGAATCTATAACTGAAACCGTGGAATGTTCTCATTTAACCGACATGCCCCATGCTAAGCTGACTGGGGTCCAATCTCTGCCCTGACTGGAAGGGTGTCAGTACTGCACCACCAATAAAGACAACTATTATGGAGTCAGTCCTAATCTAGCGAATGACTCCTGAGATCAGTCCTATACATATAAATATGCTAACGGGTGACCCCTAAGTATGTCAGTCCTATCTAACGGGTGACATCTCGTACCTACGTTGGCTACGTAATTCTGAAACTTAGGGATTACTTTTAAGGATCTCCGTTCTTTTTAGCGGCTGAGTCCCCATCCCTAGGCTCACTCGATGCTGAATCTTACTCTCATCTGAAAGACACTGAACTGGATAATTGAGCTAAACTAAATAACCGAACTAAACTGATTAGCTAAACTGATACTGATTAACTAAACTGATACTGTAACTGAAACTGTGGGATGTATTCATCTAACCGACATGCCCCATGCTAAGCTGACTGGGGTCCAATCTCTGCCCTGACTGGAAGGGTGTCAGTACCGCGCCACCAATAAAGACAACTGCTATGGAGTCAGTCCTAATCTAGCGAGTGATTCCTGGGATCAGTCCTATACATATAAATATGCTAACGGGTGACCCCTGAGTATGTCAGTCCTATCTAACGGGTGACATCTCGTACCTACGCTGGCTACGTAGTTCTGAAACTTAGGGATTGCTTCTAAGAATCTCCGTCCTTTTTAGCAGGTGATTCCCTATCCCTAGGCTCACTCCGTGATGAATCCTACTCCCATCTGGAAGACACTGAACTGGATAACTGAACTGAACTGATTAGCTGAACTGATACTGATTAACTAAACTGATACTAGTGGTACTGTTTAGTGAAGCTAAACTAAGTTTACTGAGTTCTCTTGACTGAAGGAATGTACTAAGTTCTGAGGACTGACTGAGAGTATTGAAATTACTGAGATCACTAGGAATACTGTTGTTACTGAGATCACTGAGATTACTGAGTACTGAGGTTACTGAACTATTGAGACTGCTGAGATTTCTGAGTTTTCCTGAGTCACATAACTAACTGAATTCTATAGACCATGGCTTGACTGAGAGTATCATGATAACATGACATGACACTAGGCACACAGCTATATTATTTCGGGTAAAGTACACCCAGGACTCGATGGAAGGAAATTGACACACATGACTGACTTGATCATAAGAATAGAGTCCACAATTCACAATATCATAAGTAGGGGATTTTATACTACACTTGGTTCTCAACATCTTATACATGGAAGGGGATGCGCATAACATGCATATACTCGCGTTGCTTCAATATCATGCTCATTCCATATCACAATAATAACACACAACAATAACGCGGAGTTCATGTGGAATCATAAAGAATAGAACATGGGCTTGTCATTTAAGCACTATTAAGTCATAAAAACATGGATTCTATAATTCTTGACATTTTATCAAACACCTTACATGCACAACTTTGGGCATAGACATACTTATCAATTTGACAATCTTAATCCATCCAAAATTCATGGGTTTCGACTAACCTACTCACATGCTTCATGAAAAACACATCATGATACAACCTTGAATCCAAACAACAATCATCAACATGAATATAGACATAACACAACAAGAAAATCACAATTTATAATTTAAAACATGATTCTTGAGCTCTATGGATGAAAAGGACCCATGGATGAGCACTACGCATACCTTAAAGCTGTATCTTGAAAGAGATCTAATGTTTCTTGAAGGTTATTGAAGAAATCCTTAGGCTTGTTCTTGATTTTTCTTGACTAGGGTTTAACCCCTTTGAGAGAGAATGTTCTTGTTCTTGAGGAGATGATCTTGAGAGAAAATCCTAATCTTGTGATTGAGAGTGTATGAGAGAGCTTTTTGAGATGTTTAACTAAAGAGAATGAAAGATAATATGCTCCTTGAGGGTTATAAGTCGTGGAAAGTAAAGGAAAAGACCAAAATACCCTTGCAAAAATGTCCCTCAATTTCTGGAAAAAAATAGCTGACGAAATTTGTGACAAGTCATCAAGCTGGTGATAAGTCGTCACGAAATATCATCACAAAAGGGTGAAATCTTGATTTTCTGGTTAAGGTTAACGACATTGGTGATAAGTCATCACGGGCGTGACGGCTTGTCACAAAATATCGTCACTGGGATTAGAAATTTTCCAGGGCTGACGACATTGGTGATAAGTCATCACGTTTGTGACATCTTATCATGAATGTCGTCACTCAGTTTCCCAGCTTGATATGCTGGAGTAAAATGGGCATAACTCCTTGCTCCGATATTGGATTTAGCCAAAATTGGTATCGTTCGAAATATAATTTAGTTATCTAACTTTTTGTAGGTCATGAGCTCAAAAATTCGTAGTATAACGAGAGATATATTTATTCGAAGTTGACTATAGCAATATCCTTTCCAAGAATTCAATCGGTAAGGAATGTTTTGATTCGTCTGATAGCTAGAAGTTATTTGAAGACTTAATATACATCTTAATTGCTCATAAAACTATAAAATAACCATGATGTACTATGAATGAGCTTGAAACATGGCGCTAATATTGGTTTGGATTTTTTGGGGTATTACAAAGACGCTTTTATATGGATAAGACGTTGAGTTTGAATCTAAATACACCATATTGATGATATTATGATTGATAAGGTAAAGTAATGAGTATTTGATAAAAATTTATGAAATTTGACCCATTGAATATGCTTCATTCTATGAAGTGAATGTGGTAGCAATATACGGTAGGTCTGAAAGATGACAATTTACTAAATTCTTGAAGTAAATGTGGTAGCAATATATGATATACTTTGAAAAATATATATACCTCGATGTGCTCCTGAATTAGCAATATCATGAAAGAGGTTATAAACTATCAGAATTTGATAGGCTTAAGGAACGATTATATTTCATTTCTGGGAATGGGAAGCTTAATAATGCAAACGTGCACTTGATTGTGATGGTATCACAACTAATCTCCGAAAGAGGCAGAATAACTGAGAAGAGTTATTTTGAAATCTACTTCTAAAGTAGTAAATCTGAAATCTATTCATGTAATAGTAAATCTAAAATTTACTAAAGTAAAAAAGTGCATGTCATGGTAAACTTGGAGTTTCCTAGTATAAAAGTTCATAAGTTGACATGAACGATTATGACATTCCAAAGATGTGCATGATAAGTATTAAACATATATTGAAGAATTAGAAAATTCTTCATTACTTTTAATGTTGTTTATTCTCATGATAAGTTGGTTGGACCAACTGATTTTGGGATTGAATCCCTTAAAATCTGAAAAAATATAAAAAGTGAATAAGGGCCCGTTCACCTATCATGTGATGTGTTGAAAAGATGCATCAATAAGATGATCACATGTACATTTATTGTCAATTTGCAGTTTAACATTCATAAAGTTGCTTGTTCAGAGTTAAGAGCATAATTTTCAGATTGTGTAATCAAGATTATTCATCTTGATGATGATACTTTAGCATTAAATGTCTTCGATAAATAGCTAAACTATTGCTAATGAGAATAAAGCTTCATGTGTTGATCTGAAATATGATATGTTGCATACAATAACACTTGTATGCATTAGACCAATAAATTATGATTATTTCTTCCCTCTCAATTGATTCAAGTTTAGGAACCAACTATTCCATGTAATAGTTTTGATGTGTGGCATACGATTAATGAATATACAATGATGCACAAAGAAGGATTCCTCAAAGAAAATAAAGGATGTATGTTAGTTTTCCTAATATAAGGGGGAGATTATAAGCAGCTATGAAATATGTTAGGAATTATCATAGATCCTCATTCAAAAGATAATTCAAGTCAAATGTTGGAAGAATCTGTTGACTCAAATTTAATCTCATATTTAAGCTGTAAGTGCTCCTATTTTGTGTCCTTGAAGGACAAAGTCTATGCATGCATAAAGCGTGGTAGACCAATCGGTTCCAAATGAAATAATCCTTGAAAAGGATAAGGAATAAACAATCATATTAAGAAGGCAATGTACTCTTGAAGAGCCTACGACATAACACTTCATAAAACTTTATGAGAGGTTCAGGTACCTAAAAATAATGAAGTGATGAGATCTCAAAATGTTATGTCACATTGTGAATCGATATAAAATGATATATCATCGATGATATCTTTGATACAATAGTGGCACAATAATGTAAAAGATTACGAAGATCTGAATTCTACATTTATTTAAGCATGCTGAAGTAGAAATATTTATCAAGTGACATGAAAGGATGCATTTTGGTAAGAGTAAAACTTATTTGATTTGTAGTCCAGATACTTGAAAATGTCACACATGATATGCTGAATATTGTTACTTGGCAAAAATCCATATGAAAATTCCTAAAGGATTCAAAATGCCTGAAGCATATAAAGTTTCTGGGAAACTTGTTTATCATCCTTATAAGGGATAAATTGATGGTCTGAATATTGTTGAAACTCTTGGAGAATTTTCAAAAGCAATATATTATTTGCTGAAATGAGAAATATGAAGTATCATATCTTAGTGCAATTGGTGCACAACACTAATGTATCTTGCAAATACTACATGGCCTGATATAGCCTTTTTAGTCAATTTGTTAGCAAGGTATATTTCTTCTCCTAATAGGAGACATTGAAATGGGATAAAAGACATGAGCTTATTTTATTCTAAAGCTTGCAGTCCCGATCTTGTTAATTATACTAATGTTGGGTATTTATTTAACCTGCATAAATCTCGGTCTCAAACATGAAATGCGTTCACATGTGGGGACACCGCCATATCTGGAGATATAAAAAGTAGTCTATCTATCCACTTTATAAAACTATGCTGAGATAATAGCTATTTATGAAGCAAGGCGAGAATATGTATCGTTGAGGTCTATGATACATCTCATTCGAGAAAAATATAGTTTAAAATGTGACAAAGTACCTATAATTTTATATAGAGATAATATAACATGCATAACACATCTTAATGAAGAATTCGTAAAATGAGATAGAACGAAGCACACTTTATCAAAGTTTTTCTTTACACATGAGCTACAAAAAGAATGGTGATAGTAACGTGCAACAAATTCGTTCAAGTGATAATATGATTGATTTATTCACCAAGTCTCTTCCAACTGCAACTTTTAAGAAGATGGTGCACAAGATTGGGATGCAAAGGTTCAAGGATGTTCTCATTATAGGGAGTTAATACACACTGTACTCTTTTTTCCTTATGAGGTTTTGTCCCACTGAATTTTTCTTGTAAGGTTTTTAATGAGGCATCCTATATGAGTATTGTTAGAGATGTGTACTCTTTTTCCTTCACTAGATTTTTTTCCACTGAATTTTTCTAGTAAGGTTTAAACGAGGTACATTATCTATCAATTAGACATTCAAGGGAGAGTGTTATAAATGTTTTTACATTATAGTAAATGTCTATATAGATAAGATCTAATAAGATCTATCAAGATCTAATAATATCTAAAAAGATCTAGTTGATATCTATCAGGATTTAAAGTATCTGTCTTTTAGTTAGAAACTAAGAGTAAATTTCCCCTATAAATAGAAGAGCTTCCTTCATTGTAAATAACGCCTCAAGAATTCCTCAAGAGAAATAATAATTACTATTTGATCTCTCTATTCTTCTTCTTCTTTGCTTTATATTTTATAAAAGATTTAAACTTTTTGTCCTTCATTAAAATTCTCCTCTTTAGACAAAATAGTCTTTTTAAACCTTTTCCTTAAATTATTATTTAATTATTAAATTAGATAAGAAATCATAATATTTAGCACTTCTAAATCAATTAGAATTTTATATTATATAAAAAAACCTATAAATTCAATTATTATTTTGTAATTGACGAGCAGTAGGTTTTCTTCATCTGAAATCGACCTTTTGAAGCAAAAGTAAGGTAGTTTGTTTGAATTAATATTGATTTTTTTATGATTATTGAACATTGAGATTTTAATCTTGAATTAGAGGAGTGAATTGTCATGAAAGAATGGATTTTGATTATTGAGGTTTGATTAAAACAATATAACAAAGAAGATGATCCACAAATAATTTTATAATTTTACTTTATTGTGGATTATTTGGAGATTTATATTGGGGACATTTGTTTTATTTTGGATTATTTGAAGATTTATATTGGAGACTTAGTAAATCTTGCCGCTTTAATTCCTTAGAAATAATGTGAGTTGAATTATAGGAATTACTTGAGTTGGAGGAAGCCGTTGGAGCTCAAAGCAAAGGGCTCCAAGACCAAATCTCCTTGCTTCCAATCACAAAATTTAAGTGTGACTTATTCTCAAGAAAGAAATCAAAAAAGGAAACGCAGAACAAACCTATTCAGAATTTCTTCCTATAAATAAGGGTAACTAATGAAAATATGCTTCATATTTTGTGTTGATTCTAATGTTTGAGTTGTTTTCTACATGTGATTTGGTCGTACAAGTCATCATTACTTAATTAAATTTATTCATTAACTTGAGAAATTGAAAGACTTTATGTTTCTCACCAACAATATTCTTCATTTAAATAGCGCTATCTACTATTTATTTATTGTAAAATGTAAGCATGTATTTTATCACATATTCTATATAGCCTAATTTCTTTGGTAGTATCGTATCTTTTTATGTTTCACCAGCACACTTATCTCTTCTTGATTTCTTTTTATAAATGTCTTCTTGTGCAAATTATGGAGTTCAATATGTATGTGGTTGTGTACGTATTTGTGTATTTTGTTTGTTTTTCTCCTCACAAATAATTGACTTATGAGATAACTGAATGAAATCTTTTGCCTTTGTATTTATGATTACACCAATCATCTTTTTTTAGTTTTAATTTATTATTTTTATATATGAATGCAATAATTAACACTCACGAACCTTTTTTAAAATGTTGATTTAATTTTTTTTCTTCAATAAAAGACCCACAAGTGATAGAATAATCATTTCTTACCTTTTTAAAATTATTATTAATATATGAGAAGTATTTTTCTATATAATAGAAGCACTGGTTTCGATCAGTGCTTCATCAATTACTATACTACCCCTAATTATTTCATGATTTACTATATTACCCCTAATTAGTTATTATAATTCATTTATATATTAGAATTAATAATATTTTTTTATTATATTACCCCAAATTAATTATTATAAATCATTTATATATTAGAATTAATAATATTTAATTTAAAAAATATATTTATAACGTTTGTTTTAGCTGCTTTATTCGTGATTTTACTATATCATCCCCAATTAATTATTATAAGTCATTTATGTATTAAAAAATTAATAATATTTAATTAAAAAAATAGATGGCATGTCTGCTATATTACACCTAATTGCTCCGTGATTTATTATATCACCCCTAATAAATTATTATAAATCATTTATATATTAGAATTAATAATATTTTTTTACTATATTGCCCTAATTAATTATTATAAATCATTTATATATTAGAATTAATAATATTTAATTAAAAAATAGATATTTATGATGTTTTTTTCAGCTGCTTTAACCGTGATTTTACTATATCATCCCTGATTAATTATTATAAGTCATTTATGTATTAAAAAATTAATAATATTTAATTAAAAAAATCAGCTGCTTCGTCATTTACTATATTATCCCTAATTGCTCCGTGATTTACTATATTACCCCTAATTAATTATTGTAAGTCATTTATATATTAGAATTAATAATATTTTTTATTATATTGCTCCTAATTAATTATTATAAGTCATTTATATATTAGAATTAATATTATTTCATTAAAAAATAGATATTTATGACGTTTGTTTCAGCTGCTTTAACCGTGATTTTACTAAATCATTCCTAATTTATTATTATAAGTCATTTATGTATTAAAAAATTAATAATATTTAATCAAAAAAATAGATGACATGTCTGCCTATGGTTTCGATCAGTGCTTCATCTATATTACCCCTAATTAATTATTATAAGGCATTTATATATTATAATTAATGATATTTTTTATTATATTACCCCTAATTAATTATTATAGGTCATTTATAAATTAAAACAAATAATATTTAATTAAAAAAATAGATATTTATGATGTTTGTTTCAGTTGCTTTAACTGTGATTTTACTATATTATCCCTAATTAATTATTATAAGTCATTTATGTATTAAAAAATTAATAATATTTAATTAAAAAATATGGATGACATATTTGTCTATATTACCCCTAATTGCTCTGTGATTTATTATATTATCCCTAATTAATTATTATAAGTCATTTATATATTAGAATTAATAATATTTTTACTATATTACCCCTAATTAATTATTATAAGTCATTTATATATTAAAATTAATAATATTTAATTAAAAAATAGATATTTATGACATTTGTTTCAGCTGCTTTAATCGTAATTTTACTATATCATCTCTAATTAATTATTATAAGTCATTTATGTATTAAAAATTAATAATATTTAATCAAAAAATTAGCTGATTCATCATTTACTATATTACACTAATTGCTCAGTGATTTATCATATTACCCCTAATTAATTATTATAAGTTATTTATATATTAGAATTAATAATATTTTTTTATTATATTACCCTTAATTAATTATTATAAGTCATTTATATATTAGAATTAATAATATTTAATTAAAAAATAGATATTTATGACGTTTGTTTCAGCTGCTTTAACCGTGATTTTACGATATTATCCCTAATTAATTATTATAATTTATTTATGTTTTAAAAAATTAATAATATTTAATTAAAAAAATTGATGACATGTCTTCCTATATTATCCCTAATTGCTCCGTGATTTACTATATTACCCTAAATTAATTATTACAAGTCATTTATATATTAGAATTAATAATTTTTTTTACTATATTACCCCTAATTAATTATTATAAGTCATTTATATAATAGAATTAATAATATTTAATTAAAAATAGATATTTATGATATTTGTTTCATCTGCTTTAGCCGTGATTTTACTATATCATCCCTAACTAATCATTATAAGTCATTTATGTATTAAAAATTAATAATATTTAATTAAAAAAATAGATGACATGTCTGCTGCAGTTGCTTCAACCATAATTTTACTAAATATCGCTTATAATTAATTATTATTAGTTATCTAAGTGTTAAAAATTTAATCATATTTTTTAAAAAATAAAATAGACATAAAATGATAAATTAACTCTTGATGTATTAAATTAAGTTGACCTCCTTCAACCGTGATTTAACTGTATCACCCCTAATTAATTATTATAAGTCATTTATGTATTAAAATGTTCATAATATTTAATTAAAACATTGATTTCGACATGACTGCTTCAAGAACTGCACCGTGATTTTACTATATCACCCCTAATTAGTTATTATAAGTTATTTATGTATTAAAAAATTAATAGTATTTAATTAAAACAAGAAAAATATTCGTTTATGACATGTTTGTTGCAGCTGCTTTAACCATAATCATCATTGAGAAGATGATCCAAGATTTTATTGTTAATTGAAGTATCTTTTGTTTCAGTTTTTATATGAAATAATCCTATGAATATTAGTTCTACATCTTTTCTATATTTTGTAACAGGTCTCAATCTTATCATTAAACAATTAAAATAACCCGACTACACGACACATCACACTTTTTTATCATGTGGAAGAAAACTATTTTATAAAACTTCACTCCTTAGCGGGTACCGTTAAAAATTGTTATTATTTAAAAAATTATCGTTTTAAATCAATGTACATTTATGCTTGTATCTCATCAATATCGAATATTAGTGTTAAAAGATGTCTATAATTTTGGGCCCGTGCTGACACGGGCCATGCACCTCTAGTATTATTAATATATGAGAAGTCTAAAGTTTGCGTCATAGGTTTAGAAGTATATTATGGATACATTTTTGTTGTACTGAAAGTGATTGATTGAGCGTAGAATTTAAAAGTAAAAGAAAAACTTTTGAACTTAGTCTAAATAAGTCATATATAAATACTTTTGTGGCTATAATACTATATTAGAAGTGTGATGACCTTAGAAATATTGTTTAAACTTTTTATCATTCATTAAAAATTTCTGTTGTAAACGAAATTATCTTTTCACTATTTTCCTAATATTTAAGAGTCAAAAATTAATTAAATATTTATAGTAAAACTTTTTCTTACAAGAAGTCATCAGAATTAATGACAACTATACATTTTTGATTAGTTTAAGAATTCAAAATCAATTAAAGTTGATTTTAAGAAAAATTAAAAAATCTAGAAATAAATGTGAAAGTGCTAGAATAAGAAAAATATAAGAAATACCAAACTTTTAAAAGTTTTAACTAATCAAAGATTTTCTAAATATTTAACTTTCAAAATAAGAAGATATTTTAAATAAAGAAAATAAAATAAAATAATTGTATTGCAAATATGGTTCAAATTGATGTGTCTCTCTTAGCCTCTAGTAGTAAGGAAAAGAGATATCACATGACAAATATAAAATATATATGTGTTTACAATAAAATATATGTTATCTATGCATTATTTTATTAAAATATAAAGGATCTTTAAAAAGTAATTTAAATTTTTTACATTTTATTAAAAATCTTTGCAATAACTAAAAGTGTATCATTTTAAATAATCAAAAATTATATATGCCCACGTGCGATTTAACTAGTTCTTTTACTATGCCGATGGTGTGCTTCTCACGTGTGTGTGGAGAAGCTTCTTGAATATGTTGAGTTGGACGACTGTGATCAACCTTGTGGTCAAAATTAAGATTTAGGGGGCGATTTGTGCCACGTTGCTATGACTCTACAACGCCGAGTCAGAACACTTCATAGAATACGAGGTGTTGTCTGTTTTCTTTCCGTTATCCCTTTCTTGTGGTGCTCCATAGATGAACTTGAGTTCAACATCTTTTTATTTTCAGCCATGTACCATAGACATTACAATTGATTGGAAACGTGATACTTCTATTGCTAGTTCTGCTTCATCCTTTGAGTCACCTAGGCTATGCAGGACCTTTATTTAAAGGAGAGAAGTTACTTCTTCTATATGGGTGTGTTTGGTATGATGAAAAATATTTTTTTATTTTTTCTTGTTTGGTTGTAGTAAATTTTTTTGAAAAATATTTTTCACAATATTCCTTCAATTTGAGGGAAAATAACTTTCCTCATGTGTCAAGGGAAGTTATTTTTCTAAAAATGATAAATGTGACTTATGACTCCATTTCTACTCCTCTTTTCTACCCTAACAACACTTATATTCACATGATTAAAAAAATTCATATTTTTTAAAAAATTTATATTACTTGAAAATATTTTTTACTGTGCTTTACTTCAATTTTTCACTGCTTAAAAAATAATGAAATCTGAATTTTTTTCATTTTCAATGTTCATTAAATATATTGTTAGTTTCATATGCATAGAGAAAGACTTACCTATGTTACTTTTACTAATTGCATCTTTTATTTTGTCATCGATGTAACTTGTTTTATGAGGTTGAATAAACTTGTCGTTTCATTATATTTTTATTAATTGTAGTATCTTGAGATTGTTTTGACAAAATATTAAAAAATGTCTCCTATATTTGTTAATTAATAGTTGCTTAAATTTAGTAATCATAATATTTTAGTATTCGATATTAATATTGTTTGTTATGCTTAAATTAGTTCTTATAAATTGTTGAGTTGTTAGAGACACTGATATACTAGTTAACAGTTAGTAATATTTTCTAAAAAAATAATTCACTCACCAATCAAACACTAGAAAATATTTTTCTAAAAAATAGTCTCTACTCACCAATCAAACACCATAAAATTTTTTTCGAAAAATATTTTTCACTCACCAACCAAAAATGAAAAAATAAGTGAAAAACCAACTTATTTTTCAAGAAAATATTTTCCATCATACCAAACACATCCTATATCTATTTTTAGCTATACGGTGGAAGCTCATTTAAATTGAGACATAAACAAATTTATTACACCTAATTTTTTGACACGTGCGATGCACGCTTATATCAAGTTATATTATAAATGGAATAAGAATAATAGTATGATTAAAGTAAAATTTTAAGAAATAATTAGAAGGAGTAAATATAAATTTTTATGATTGAGATTGCTTGGTTGTGTGACATAGACATTACAATAAAATAAAAACTTGATGCTTTGCTAGTTCTTCTTCTTCCCTTTCAACTAACTAGACTATGCGAATCCTTTATATAAATGGAGAGAAGTTACTTCTTTCACATTTCTATTTTCAGTTATAAAGTGGAAACTCATTTAGATTGAGATATAAACATGTTTATTACAACTAATTTTTCAACACGTGGAATGCATGTGTATGTCAACGTGTATTATAAATTATAAAATAATAATATTATTAACATGAAGTTTTGAAAAATAATTATACATAGAGGAATGAAACAAATTTATATGATTATGTTTGGTGTATCTATTACAATTAATGAAAAACTTGATGCTTTTTATTGCTAGTTCCTCTACATCTTCTCTTTGGGGGTGGGGTGGGGGTTGGGGTGGGGGTGTGTTCTCACCTGGTGTTCATTACTCGCATTAGAGTCATGACTACTCCTGATTGCCCATTGTAGGGCCATTGAGGGGGTGACACTCCTAACAATATTTTCTTAATACATAGAGCTCGAACCTAAGATCTATTGTTAAGGGTGGAGCAAATTTACACTTGACAATATTCTTCATGTTCCTATTGCTACTCCGAACTCGGTTAATAGTTCTTTTACTAAGTTTAAAAATGTTTCTGTTGAATTTTTCTTATTATCATATTTTGTCCAGGACTTGGTAACGAGGGAAATACTGGACAATGGCCCAAGTAATGATGGACTCTATTCGATTCCTGTGATGAAATTATGCTCACCAGCTTCCTTTGCAGCTTCTCTTGGTGTTTGGCATGCTCATCTGGTGTATGCATCCAATCCAATAAAGTTTGTCAAACATTACTAGTTGTTCTTTTAACTTCTAGTAAATCATCTAGTTTATGCACCACGTGTGCAAGTTAGCAAGAGTCATAAAGTCCCCTTTAGTACGTCTAGATTTAAGGCCTCTGGCCCTCTTGATTTAGTTTGTTCTGATATTTGGGGCCCTCCTCCTATTGTTTCTAATGATGGTTATCGTTATTATCTCATCTTTTTTATTATTTTAGTAAATAAACTTGGATCTACTTTCTTTAAGTCTGAAGTTCTTCTGTATTTGTCCAATTTCGTACCATTGTTGAAAAGTGTTTTGGGTGATCTATTAAATCTTTTCAAGCTGGCTGGGGAGGCGAGTTTCAATCCTTACCAAAATATTTACGTGATAATGAGATTACACAACGATTCTCTTGTTCATATACTCCGAAACAAAATGGTTGAGCCGAAAGAAAACATAGGCATATTGTTGAAACAGAGAGAGCATTCTTGCATCATTATGATGTTCCTTCTCGTTTTTGGACCAATGCTTTTGAAACTGTCATTTATACTATCAATACAACACCTACACCATGGCTACAACATCAATCCCCATTTCATATGCTTCTTCAAACAGAGACTAACTGATGCACTTCTCTCTCTTGGTTTTTTGGGTTCCAAGACCGATAACTCTTTATTCTACATGTCTACTTTTACTAATAAGTTGTTCTGTTTGGTATATGTCGATGATATATTGTTAATGGGTAATAACCTTGCTCGACTCAAGTCGCTTATTACACAACTTCAGTCCTAATTTGTTGTTCGTATCCTTGGCACTTTTTTCTTATTTTTTTTGAATCACAACAAACTAAAAAAGCGAGGGATTAATTTTGTCTCAACAAAAATATGTTGAGGACCTTTTTAATCAAGTGCATATGGCTGATTTTAGGCTTGTTTGCTCGCCCATTTCACCTACATCAAAGCTATCCTCTACTATTATTGTTCCTTTCAATGATCCCACTTTATATCGCAATATCATTGGGGCACTTCAGTACCTCACCTTCACTCGACCGGGCGTTGCTTATGTTGTAAAGTATCCTAATTCATGCATTGTCCCATGAATGTTCACTGGACAACTGTGAAACATATTTCACGTTATGTTAAAGCTACTGCTTCCCATGGCTTGATCTTCAAATGTGCTTCAAATAACTTGCTTAATGGATACTCTGATTCTGATTGGGTAGGAGATGATATTCCAAATCCACCACTGGATTTGCTATATTTGTTGGTGATAACTTGATCTCTTGGTCTTCACGGTAGCAAAGAGTTGTCTCTAAGTCCAGTACTGAGGCTGAGTATTGGGCATTAGCAGCAGCTACATCTGAAATCACTAGGTTAAATTCCTTCTTTGGGAAATAGGTCGCTACACATCTACTGTTCCTATTCTTTGGTGTGACAACCTTAGTGCTACCTATTTAACAACTAATCAAATTTTCCATTCTCGTACAAAACATAAGGAAATTGATTTTCATTTTCTCCTTAACAAAGTTCGTACTAAGTCACTTTCAGTTCGATATGTGAGTACTCATGATCAAGTTGTTGTCGAAGTATCATTTGCTTGATTTAAAGAACAAGTTGACATTGGTTCAACACCCTGCTCGACTTGAGGGGGAATGAAGACAGATCAGTATAGTCCAACTAGGACTTGGTCTCTTATCTCGTAGTTTGTGTTGGCTTTATTATTGTACTGATATAACCGTAGGACTCTAAGCTAGACACTTTACATATAGTCAATTGTGCATATCATGTATCAATATTAAGAAAATGCTTTACATGTTGTAGGTCGATTTTTTTCCTTTTCATGTGTAAGTTTGAACTTTTTTGTACATATGCTTTCTATAGCTTTCTCATTAATGAATTTTATAAATTGAGTTTATGTTAAGAGTGAAGTTGACTGCTATACTCTTCTACCACATTTATGATGATCAAGTTAATGAGTATTTTTCTGATTGCAATACAAGAGGTCTTACATTAATTCTTTTTCAAGGTTATTGCATTTTCTTGTGATTATGAAGTATTATTTGTTGTTAGTGTTAATTTATGGTGTATTCTGGTACAAAAATCTGTATACATGCAACACAAACTTCAACTCTAGTTCAAGTCTAAGAAAGAACACTTTTGAAGTTACTTAAACCTTCAACACTAGATTATGAATAATCTATCTAAGAAGTGTGTTTATTTTCTAAAACTAGATGAAATAGAATTTGTAAGGCCAAGTCCCCCAATTTTACGGAGTGTCCTTAAGGAATAATTTCCCTCACTATACCCGAGGTTATGGAATCTTCCTCCTAGGATAAAATGACCTTCAATCCGAACAATAGCGGTACCTCAAATTATTGGATTCAACGAACTCACTCAACAGTTTGATTGATCACACAGAATGTTTTGAAGACAAGAAGAGAGTTTGTATTTCAGAAAATTCATTTCTAAACCTGTGAATGAAAGCAGGTTTATATAGCCTTCATATGCCTCTTCTGAAAAATGACAATGGTTCACTTAAAGGTGTGACCTTTCTTGAAAGATCATGTCTGTTCGGCCAAAGTTTGCATCTTTTTCGAATAGGTAGACCATTTCATGAATCAGTGTGTCATTTCATTGAAGGATTGCATCCTTCTGAAGCATCAGTTCGAAACAGTGCATCCTTTTGAAGCATCAGTTTGAAACACTGCATGCATGCATATAACTGAAGGATCAAAACACAAAAAAAAATTACTACGTTTATATTTTTCCCTTCGGATTAAATTTCTATCAAATAAATTTTGTCCAAAAAGATAGATCTCATTTGACAAATCCAAATTCGAAGTCGAAGCCGAAGCCAAAGCCGAACCGAGCGAGCGACAGCAATGACGGTGCGAGGCATCTCTTATTTTTTGCCTCACTTACCAAGTGGAATAAGTGTTTCTTAACATAAACACTTGAAAGTCACATTCTCCCACCAATGTGGGAGAAATAGTATACTTTCCATTTTAGAGTACACTTTCCATTTTAGTGTTTTCTTCTCTATTTTTCCTTCCACTTGGTTTCCTCCATTTTCCATTCACACTTTTCATATACTTTGAACCCAACAATCCCCCACATGAATGGGAAATGGCTATTTTTCCTAAAATTTTTATGGGCAAGTATGTGATCATCAAGCAAAGACTGATTGCATCTGGATAAATGGATTTTCCTTTGAACTTTCCGTAGTGAACATGCATCGGATAAACTCGGTCAATTGGTAGATTTGATATCTTTGAACTATCGAGCTTTAATGTACACCTAGATAACATATGTCACACAACCAGCCTTTTACCATTTATGGTTCTCACGGTTTTATTCTTTTCAGCCATGAACACGTTCCGATTTCATGAGAGCTTAGAGAATAGGCCTTTACTAATATTCTCCTTGAAGCGGCTTCCACTTCTCCCTCACATAGGTGATTTCTAAACGTTCAATTCTATAGATTAAACTATTTGGTTAAATCTGCCAAATTTAGATAATCAGTAAAAATACTTTTCACTCTAAGTCTTATCCTTGTTTACTAAACATTGTCTACATCATGAGAATGGGTTGGGTAATTGACAATGTTGAACCTGCCAGACACAACTTTGTTTGATCTCCTTGAACCTAGATCTTGGGATCTCCAGTCTGCTAGGTAGAGTTACCACCATGCTGACTTGTCCTAGGCCTTAAACCCATTTCCTTGTATGTCCTTTCCACTCATTCTCTAGATAGGTATTTTGTAAGTGGATCCGACACATTATCCTTTGACTTTACATAATTAACAGTGATAATTCCACTAGAGAGAAGTTCCCTAACGGTATTATGTCTTCGTCGTATGTGACGAGATTTATCGTTGTACATCATGCTCCCTGCCCTACTTATTGCCGCTTGGCTATCACAGTGTATACATACTGGTGCCACTGGTTTGGGCTAATAAGGGATATCTTCCAAGAAATTTCGGAGCCATTCTGCTTCTTCACCGGCTTTATCCAATGTGATAAATTCAGATTCTATTGTAGAGCGAGCAATACAAGTCTGTTTGGATGATTTTCAAGAGACTGCTCCTCCACCGATAGTAAATACATATCCACTTGTGGATTTTACTTCGTTTGATCTGGTGATCCAATTTGCATCACTATATCTTTCGAGTACCACGGGATATTTATTATAATGCAAGGCATAGTCTTGAGTGTATTTAAGATACCCCAAAACACTTTTCATTGCTATCCAATGAGTTTTGTTGGGATTACTCGTGTACCGACTCAATTTACTAATAGTGCATGCTATTTCTGGTCGTGTACAGTTCATTATATACATTAAACATCCTAATACTCTTGTGTACTCCAATTGTGAGTCACTTCCACCTTCATTCTTTCGAAGTGCAAAGATCACATCCAATGGAGTCTTGGCAATACCGAATTTCATATGCTTGAATTTTTCAAGTACATTTTTGATATAATGAGACTGTGACAATGCCAACCCTTGTGGAGTTCTATGAATTTTTATTCCTAAGATCACATCCGCAACTCTAAGGTCTTTCATATCAAACTTACTCTCGAGTATTCGTTTCATTGCATTTATGTCAGAAATGTCTCTACTGATGATCAACATATCATCCATATATAAACAAACAATGACTTGGTGATTCGGAGTGTCTTTAATATAAACACATTTGTCACATTCATTTATTTTGAACCCGTTTGCCAACATGGTTTGATCAAACTTTTTATGCCATTTTTTAGGTGCTTGCTTTAGTCCATACAACGACTTAATAAGTTTACACACCTTATTCTCCTTTCCTGGAACCACAAAACCCTCAAGTTGTTCCATGTAAATTTCTTCCTCCAATTCTCCATTTAGGAATGCGATTTTCACATCTATTTGATGAATTTCAAGATCATATAACGCCGCCAAGGCAATTAACATTTGAATCAATGTTATCCTTGTTACTGGCGAGTATGTATCAAAGTAATCAATGCCTTCTTTTTGTTTGAAGCCTTTTACTACAAGTCTTGCCTTGTATTTGTCAATAGTACCATCCACCTTCATTTTTCTTTTGAAGATCCATTTATAACCTAAAGGTTTATTTCTTGAAGGAAGATCAATCAATTCCCACATATGGTTGCTTAAGATTGAATCAATATCACTGTTGACTGCCTCTTTCAAAAAGGATAAGTCTGACGACGACATCGCTTCTTTAAATGTTTGAGGCTCATTTTCTAAGAGAAATATTACAAAATCTGACCCAAACAAAGTAGACGTTCTTTGACGTGTACTACCTCTTAGATTCTCTTCATTATGTACATTCTCACTTGGTTCATCTCGAGGTCGTTTAGATCCTCCACTAGACTGTTCATGTCTAATTTTATACGGGTAAATGTTTTCAAAGAATTCAGCATTATCTGATTCAATTACCGTATTTTCATTTATATCCGGATGTTCGGATTTATGAACCAAAAACCGACATGCTTTACTGTTTTTAGCATATCCTATGACCATGCAGTCCACAGTCTTAGGTCCAATCTTAACCCTTTTAGGCATAGGAACTTGGACCTTTGCTAGACACCCCCACACTTTGAAATATTTCAAGTTGGGTTTCCTTCCTTTCTATTTTTCATAAGGAATTGATTGTGTCTTACTATGGGGAACTCTATTGAGTATACGATTGGCTGTAAAGATAGCCTTCACCCACAAGTTTTGCGGTAAATCAGAACTTATAAGTAAGGCATTCATCATTTTCTTCAACATTTGATTTTTCCTTTTTGAAATTCCGTTAGATTGAGGTAAATATGGGGTCGTAGTTTGATGGATGATTCCATTCTCTACACATATTTCGGTAAAGGGAGATTCATATTCTCCGCCCCTATCACTTCTTATCATTTTTATTTTTTTTCTCTAACTGATTTTCTACTTCAGTTTTGTATTGCCTAAATGCATCTATTGCTTCATCCTTACTATTTAGCAAGTAGACATGACAATATCTATTGCAATCGTCAATAAAAGTTATGAAATACTTTTTCCCACAACGTGACAGTGTTGATTTCATATCACAAATGTCAGTATGTATTAAGTCTAAGAGATTGGATTTCCTTTCAACGGACTTATAAGTATGCTTTGCATACT
The DNA here is from genome assembly GCF_002878395.1 of Capsicum annuum. NCBI lineage: Eukaryota > Viridiplantae > Streptophyta > Magnoliopsida > Solanales > Solanaceae > Capsicum > Capsicum annuum. The sequence goes on along the minus strand of NC_061119.1, from coordinate 196,997,656 downwards.
TTGATTCCACACACGTTTGACACTTTGATTTATTGCACTCAAAGTTTGGCAAAACCTCTAAGTTAATCAGTTTTCGTAATGTTTTGTAATTAACATGGCCCTCTGTGAGTTAGCCTTTTCCTTCATACACTTCTCCTTTGCTAATTTCAATTTTTCTAGAAACGGTTACACATTTGAATCCGTTCTTGTCTAAAAGTAAAATAGAAATCAAGTTCCTACATAACTCCGGAACGTACAAGACATTGTTAAGTGTCAAGACCTTTTCTGAAGTCATTTTGAAGCCCACTTTTCCTGTTTCTTCTACCTTAGCAGTAGCGGAGTTAGCCATGTAGATCATTTCTTCTACTTGAGCTGGAGCGAAAGACGAAAACAACTCTTTGTTGGTACAAACATGGCGGGTGGCACCAGAATCCATCCACCACTCGCGAGGATTCCCCACCAAGTTGCATTTTGAAAACATAGCACACAGATCATCACATTCTTTGTTGGACTCAATCATATTTATTTGGTCCTTTTTCTTGCCTTTCTTAAGGGCACGACAATCCGTGGACTTATGGCCAATCTTGCCAAAGTTGAAGCACTTTCCCTTGAATATCTTCTTAGGTTGATTGCTTCCTTGTTCAACTTTCTTCTTTTTCTTAGAATTGTTTTGGTCATCTTCTATAATATGTGCTCCATTAATTGTAGATTTACCTTTTGACCTTCTCTCGGTAGCTTTATTATCCTCTTCAATACGCAGTCGGACAATAAGATTTTCGATAGTCATTTTCTTGCGTTTGTGCTTCAAATAGTTTTTAAAGTCTTTCCAAATAGGTGGTAGCTTCTCAATGATCGCTGCTACGTGAAATGCATCATTCATAATCAAACCTATAAAACAGTTTATGTGAGTACTAAGAACATTTTCAATTTATTCAACTAAGGTATTTTTCAAAGATATACCTTCCGCTAGGAGATCATGGATGATTACTTGCAATTCCTACACTTGAGAGACAACCGATTCGTTATCTATCATTTTAAAGTTCAGGAACCTTGCAACAAAGAATTTCTTAATTCCCGCATCCTCTGTCTTGTATTTTCGTTCTAGTGCCCCCCACAATTTTTTTGATGTCTTAGTTCCACTGTAAACATTATAGAGGTCGTCTTGGAGACCACTCAAGATATCATTCCTGCAAAGGAAGTCTAAGTGCTTCCAAGCCTCTATAATTATGAAATGTTCTTTGTCCGAGGTTCCCTCAGGCACCTCAGGAGCATCCTCACTAGTGAACCTTTGAAGACATAGTGCTGTGAGGTAGAAGAACATTTTCTACTACCATCTCTTAAAGTCAATGCCCGCAAATTTTTTGGGCTTCTCCGCAGGTGCCATAGGTTGCAGAGCATTTTCTCGACTTGTTGAGGCAATACTAGTTGCCCCCACAGTCGTAGCCGCATCTTGCATTTGAATTTTATTAGTCATTTTTTCTGTCACCACAAGACAATAAAATTTAGTATTTTTAGAATACTACTTATAAAGTTAAGCAACTTTAAACTCTTCTTCTTGTTTCTAGTTAATGATAAAATTTTTATGACTTCCAATCGTCAACCGAGTGATATTTAACTTGTGATGAAGATTTTATGTCTTCGAATCACTAGTTAAGTTCAAACAGAGTAGAAAGCTTAAAGCTTTAATCTCCAAAAAGAAGCAATACAGATTCTGCAACATTATTTCTTAAGATTGTTATTTTATGGTGTATTCGGGTACAAGAATTTGTATACATTCAACACAAACTTCAACTCTAGTTCAAGTCTAAGACAAGAACACTTTTGAAGTTACTTAACACCTTCAAAACTAGATTATGAATAATCTATCTAAGAAGTGTGTTTATTTTCAGAAAATAGATGAAATATAATTTGTAAGGCCAAGTCCCCCAACTTCACGGAGTATCCTTAAGGAATAATTTTCCTCACTGTACCCGAGGTTATGGAATCTTCCTCCCAGGATAAAATGGTCTTCAATCTGAACAATAGTGGTACCTCAAATTATTGGATTCAACAAACTCACTCAACAGTTTGATTGATCATACAGAATATTTTGAAGACAAGAAGAGAGTTTCAGAAAATTCATTTCTAAACCTGTGGATGAAAGCAGGTTTATATAGCCTTTATATGCCTTTTTTGAAAAATGGAAATGGTTCACTTAAAGGTGTTACCTTTCTTGAAAGATCATGTCTGTTCGACCAACGTTTGTATCTTTTCCGAACAGGCAGACCATTTCATGGATCAGTGTGTCATTTCATTGAAGGATTGCATCCTTCTGAAGCATCAGTTTGAAACAGTACATCCTTCTGATGCATCAGTTCGAAACAGTGCATTCTTTTGAAGCATCAGTTTGAAACACTACATGCATGCATAACTGGAGGATCAAAACACAAAAAAATTTACTGCGTTTATATTTTTCCCTTCGGATTAAATTTCTGTCAAATAAATTTTGTCTAAAAGGATAAATCTCATTTGCCGAAGCCGAAGCCGATCCGAGCGAGCGACAATGAAGGCGGCGCGAGGCATCTCTTTTTTCTTGCCTCACTTAGCAAGTGAAATAAGTGTTTCTTAATATAAACACTTGAAAGTCACATTCTCCCACCAATATGGGAGAAATAGTATACTTTCCATTTTAGAGTACACTTTCCATTTTAGTGTTTTCTTCTCCATTTTTCCTTCCACTTGGGTACACTTTCCATTTTAGTGTTTTCTTCTCTATTTTTCCTTCCACTTGGTTTCCTCCAATTTTCATTCACACTTTTCATATACTTTGAACCCAACAGTTAGGCAGTTATATTATTTCATGGTGTGTCTTTACAACTATATATGTTGAACATCGAGTTGTTGGCGTGTTGTATATTAAGAAATTCCTCTTTACATGAAGTTGATAGAAAATTCAAAACCATCAATATCATGCTTTCCATTTATTTTTCATCTTTTTGCTAGTGTAGCGGGTCTTAGGTTCGCGTACATCAATGGTAGTGCAAAGACCACATCTTCAAGAGTTTACATCAAAGATTTTATACATAAAACAAAGTTCATTATACTGTATATGATGGTATATATTGGCAATTAGATGGTCCTTGCATCTTTTAGTTTATTTATTTATTGATTGATTATTAAAATTAGCATGCAGTTATAATAGAAGTCAAGTACTATACTCCACTCCTGAACAGCAACCTTGTGGAAGAATTAAAAGAAAATTACGGAAAAGAAACACAAAAAAAGAATTGTGGAAAATTTTCTTCTCCTTTTTCTTGAATTTATATATACAAGTAAAGAACCCACTTAAGACTCCTAAATAAGGTACAAAATAACTAAAGAGATACACTTTTAAATAAGGTAGGAAATACTAAAGGATATACAAAAGATTAACCTAGGGTGTACAAAAGGAATAAAATACAAAAGAAATAAAATAATATGTATAATGATTTCTTGCCGATTTGGACGAAATCAACATGTTAAGTCAAGCCCAAGTCGTGTAGTTCATCATTGAATAATATTGAGAATAGCCCAAGTCATGTAAGCAAGCGAATAATGAAATAGGTGAACAAACCTGGTCCAATGAATAAAATACAGTATTATCTCAACACCTCCCCCTCTCAAGTTGGAGGGGACGAACAGACACCCAACTTGCCCAAAACACTGTGATGAAGAGAACCCGTGAGTGATTTTGTGAATAAATCAACTAATTGAGAGGAAGATGGAACAAATGAAAGTGAATTCATCTAAAACTTTTGTAGAACAAAATAACAATAAATCTCAACATGCTTTGTTCTTTTGTGGCACAGGAGATTCTTAGCAATATGATTGTTGTTTGACTATTTGAATGCAGAGGCACAGGTAACGATATTGGAATAGAGAGATCTTAAAATATACACACTAACCATGTGAGCTCGACAACCACACGCCTTATTAAACGATACTCAGACTCTGCAGAGCTAACAGAAATAGAGGTTTGCTTCTTTGACTTCCAAGAGATTGGACAACCCCCAAGTGACATATAAAACCCATTAACGGATTTTCTTGAATTTGGACATGTTTCCAATCCAAGTCACAAAAGACAAGCAAATCAAAAGAAGAAGAGATATTAATAAAAAATCCCAAACCTAGTTCCTTTTATAAGTAATGAAGAACACATAATGCGGTAATGAAATAAGGTAGACAAAGATCTTGCATGAAGTGACTAAGAGATTGAACAGTGAAAGAAAGATTCAGCCTTATGTGAGTAAGGTAATTCAACTTACCAAGGAGATGTCTATGTACTTTGTATTAGGAATAACATCCCTATCATTTAAACTTAGCTTTATTGTACGATCAAGTGGGGATGAAACAGGTGGCATATGTGTGACATCAAATTTTTTTATGAGATCAAGTGTGAACTTGTATTGTGAAAGTATAATGCCCTGAGGTTCCTCAGTACCTCCATGTCTAAGAAAAATGTAAATCTCTCAAATCTTTGATTCTAAACTCCTCGTGTAGAAATAATTTCAATACGTGCAACTCTGCATTATCATTACATGTCAAAACAATGTCATCGACATATACTGCTACTATTGTAATAGATGAGTCAAGTTTCTTTATAAATAGAGAATAATAATTAAGATAATGAGTGAACCCTTTAAAATTAAGAGCAACTGTGAGCCTTGAGCACCATTGCCTAAAGGCCTGACGAAATCCATATATAGACTTTTTAAGTTTGCAAACATGATATGGTGATGGTGGAACCATCCCATCAGGAAACATCATGTAGACTTCCTCATGGAGATCTCCATGTAAAAATGCATTATTATTAATATCCAATTGATAGATCCCCCAACTTCTTTTGACAGCTGTAGCTAGAAGATATCGAATAGTAGTTATTTTGACGACTAGAGAAAAAGTCTCATTAAAATCAATACCTTCCCTTTGTATGTCTCCCCTAATCACTAATCTAGCTTTTAACCTTTCAATGTTGCCTCACTATGTTGTTTGACTTTGTAAACCCACTTAAAGATAAAGTCTTTTTAAGGGGTAGTTGGACCACGTCTCAAGTGTAGTTCCACTCGAGAGCCTGAAGTTCTTTTTCCATGGCTTCTTTTCAACCCTTTATGCAACACAACTTGATTATAATTGGTAGGTTCTTTAATATTAGACATAAATTGAGTATATGTTGATTATTGGAAGAAATATTTGTGACAAAAAGAGAAACTGGAGCTATAGGAGATAAGAAACAAGAAGAGCTAATATTAGCCAGGTACACAGAGTTGTAAATGCAATCTTCTAGATGACTAGGAATTTTGTGTTCCCGAGTTGATCTCCTAAGTGAGAAAATATTATTTGTGGGAGGAATAGGAGATTGTACCTGGCACATGACAGCAGAAGAAACATAAGGTTGTACCTAGTTCATGACAGTATAAGGAACAAAAGTTTGTACCTGTTCCATAGTGATGGATGCAAGAGGCAAAGTAAAAGTGATACAAAAGGGAGATGAGATGCTTTGATTAGTGACAACATTATCATCAGAATTAGTAGTTGGGATTGACGAATGAACTGGAAAGTAGAAATTATTAGATTTAGAAGAATCAAAAGGAAAGACAGTTTCATGAAATACAATATCTCTAAAAACGATGATTTTTTTAGTATCAAGAACTAAAAATTTATAGCCTTTCTTTTATGTGGATATCCCAAAAAAAACACATGTAGTGGCCCTTGGTGCCAACTTAGACCTTTGAGAGGATAGAGTGGAGGCAAAGCATAAGCATCCAAAACATTTGAGATTAGAATAGTTAAGTGTGATCTTGTAAAGGACTTCAAATGGTGTTTTATTGTTAAGAATCTTTGAAGGAAATCTATTGATTAGATAAGTTGTATTCAAAAAACATTCACCCAATATTAAATGGGTAGATGTGACTTGTACAAAAGAGGCCTAGATGTTTCTAGCAAATGTCTATGTTTTCTTTTCCCCACACAATTTTATTGTGGAGTAGATACACACGGAGTTTGAGGTTGAATTTCTTTAGAAACAAAATTTTCTGACTGTGTTGTGCCACTTTCTAACTCAAGAGCATTGTCAGATCTTACTATTTTCACCTTGTTTGAAATTGTCTTTCAATCATAGTTAAGAAAGATTTGAGGATTGTGAAAGCATTTAATTTATTACTCAATGAAAAGGTCCATATTCCTCTACTAAAATCATCCACAATGGTAAGAAAGAATTGATACACATCATGTATTGGTCCTTTATATGGTACCCAAGTATCAATATATATTAACTCAAAAATACTTCTTGTTGAGATGTTACTAGTAGAAAAGGGTAGCTTGACTTGTCTTGCCATAAGACAAATTACATGAGGAGTATAAAAATTCTGACAAGACGAGATGGAATGAAAGGGGACATTTCTCATATTAATCAAAGGAATATACCTCAATCTATAATGCCATAATTTTTCCTTTATTTTGAAATCAAACAAAACAAAACATGAAGTAGAAGTGCAAGAATTAAAATTGAAAATCCTATTACTAGAAACTGAATTGAAACCTAAACTAGGACTTGTGATTTCTTGATTGGGGCATGTGAAATAAAATCTGATTGGCTTGATTTGAGTATGTAGAATCCTACTTTTTCTCTATCAATTTTTAGTGGGCTCCTCGGAGAAGGGCCCTGAAATATGAAACAAGAAGTAGGAGTAAAGAACACACAATTATTGGGTTGTTTACATAATTTCTGTATGGAAAAGAGACTGAACTTGAAAGAGGGTATATATAAATATTATGTAATACAAAATTTGGTAATGTACAGACTGTTTTTGAATGGGTTACACTGACCTTGTATGAATTAGGGAGACTCACCATGAGAGCTTTAGGTAAAGCTTTAAGATTTGACAGAATTAATTTATTATGAGTCATATGCTAAGTAGCTCCACTATCTAATATCCAAAAATTACTGTCAATGTTAACTAGGTATGCATAAGAATTGAAAAACTTAGCTTTACCTGCAAAACTCATGCTGATAGAAGCTTTAGAAGTTTTAACACCCCATATTCAAGTACATGTATTGGCGTATTCAAGTACGTGTATTGGTCTTATTTATATGGAATTAATTTTTTTTATTTTTTTTATACCGAAATTTGCCCGTCGATGGATTCATACGAAGGTTATTGAATAAGCTTTCCAACGATATAAAGATTTCTAAAAATGGATAGGTTTAGGATATAATCGAGCACGTTCGAAACTGTAAAATGGTGGCCGGGATATTTGGGAATAGTAAATGTGCAGGAAAATTTCCTGCACACAAACTACTGAGGCCAGCCAATTTTTTGGGTCAACTTTGAACGATTATAACTCCCTTAATATAATGAACTGGGAGAGCTGCGGCCTATGAAAAGAAATATCTTTGAGTCTTCTTTCCAATACAATTGGTTTCATCCAAATCCAACATCTGAGTAAGGAGTTATACTCATTTTACTTCAGCCTCTCAAAACAGATTTTTAGGGTAAAATTCAAATGATCATAACTCCTTGTACATAATGAACTGGGTGACCTAATTTATATTAAATGAAAGCCCTTTGAATTATCTTTCCAACGATACCAATTTCACCCAAATCCGATATCGGAGCAAAGAGTTATGATCGATCTACTTTAGCTTATCAAAACAATCCACCAAAGGACAGATTTGACATTATTTAAATTTTAAAGGCACTTTGGTCATTCCCTATTATATTATGGACGGGAATATGTGTATATATACATGTATATGAGTTCAAAAACTTATTTTCATCATCAATCATTGAGAAATAACAAACCCTAGCCAAATTTGACCTTTAAATTACTTTTGATTCAACCGTAGAAATTTCAAAGTAATTCGATAACTGCGTTTGTCATCTCGAGAGCTTCGAACGGCACCTATTATTTGTGCAAATAGGATTGCATAATCAAGAGGTGAATTCTAAGGTATGAATATTGTTTGCCTTTGTTCTCTTCCATATGTATATGTGTGATAAAGGATTATATGTATTGGTTGTTATTGAAAGGTGATGAAAATAGGGTTATGGACTATTTTGCATGGTTTGGTTGTATTGAATTGTGGAAGGTGGATATGGTAATTGAGTTATGGAAGGTGGATATGTGATAAACTATTGAATTGATGATTATTTATGTCTATGGCTCAATTTGGTTTAATGGATTGGTTGGAAGGATAAATGAATCCAAACTTGATATTGGAGGATGTTGTATGAATATGCATGGCATGTGAATGTAATTGGAGTATAGGAGGGTTAAAGTGACACCCTTTATGGTGTAATTAAGGCTTACTACTTAACCACTAGTTTGGTGAATTCAAATAATTGAATTGTGACGTTTGGTTGCTAATACTAGATTGCTATATATGTTCATTGTAGATAAGTAATCCGAAAAGACGGGAAGTCCATTTGGGACTAGTATTGAAGGTTGATAGTCAGGTATATAAAGCATACTCTATACCATATCTTTGGCATGAAAGTGAACAATTGTTCTATTAAGAAAGTTTCCAAAGTTATTCAATAACATGTGATCCATATTGGTTTTGCATGATGTCCTACGTTATCAATGAACTTGTTTCCACCCTACAAGATATCAAGACATTCTAATACTTACTTGTCTTCCAAATCTTACATGGTTATTGCACTAATGAATGTTAGAAGGTATTCGGTTACTGAAACAATATCCATGTGCTATTAATGACTCCAAAACGTTTCATTGATATACCAATAAGTTCCTACTTCATTGTTAATGGCATTGATGACTCCAAAATAATTTATTGATGTGCCAATGAGTTCTTACTTCATTGTTATTGCATTGATGGTCTATTTATATGTCTCTTATTGATGTATCATTGTTTCAAAGTATCAAAAATGCGGTGGCGACCGAAATAACAGTCTCAAAGATTAATTGAACTAAGTGATGAAAGTTCTCTCTTATCGGGTGGTATCCCAGGGGCATAAGCCTATCATGGGTCGATCCCTAGTTATGTGTTTATGGGTGGTATCCCAGGGGCATAAGCCTATCATGGGTCGATCCCAGTTGATATATACTGGAGGCAGCCTAATGGTCACAGTACAGTACAATATAGTAATGATTACAAAGATGATAAGAACGAAGGTAAAGTGATTGAATAAATACAGTGTACAGGTTGTCACAAGTTCTAGTAAGTGTGGTCTACTCCTATTACGATTTATTCACTTGTTTCTGATTTCTATTGAGCTCCTATATCATATGTGATTATCTACAACTTTACATACTCAGTACATATTTCGTACTGACGTCCCCCACTGGGGACCTGCATTTCATGCTACAGGCACAGGTACCTCAGCTCATACACCGCACAAGTAGGAGCCAGGATATCCAGCTGCTTTTGGTGAGCTCCAGTTTGCTTCGGGGCTTTTCGTGTCATATCCAGTCACTTTTGGTATTGTATAGAAGTTAGTTATATGGCGGGGTGTGTCCCGACCTTAGTTAAACTCTGTGTATTATCTAGAGGCTTTGTAGACCTAATGTACAGTCAAGGTGGTGTTTTGTTAATAGACGTGATGGCTCCAACGACCAAGTATTGTATATATATATATATATGTGTGCTCGAGCTTATACAGGTGATTATTTCCTTTTATATGCGACATGATGCTGTCCGAATTTCGAGTTGTCATAGAGGTATGCATGGGAGTATAAGGTTATGAGATGGTTCTCCCGGACCTCCTCGGTTACGGGTGTCAGTCCGCCCCAATAGGATTTGAGGCGTGACAGAAGTATTTCCATCTTGTTTTGCAGTCTTGAGTTGTTAAAGAAGCTCCAAAAATTGTCCGAAAATTTTTTGTGTCAAGGACTTGATGTTTGAACCATTATTGCCTATCTGTTCCTCAATAGTGTCAAAACTATTGTTGACTTGAGCAGTTCCTTAATATTTTCTCTTCTTTGTAAACTTAAAATCAATAGAAAACCCATGAATTCTATAGCATTTGTCCATTGTATAACCTATTTTCTATTAAATTATTTTTCTTAAAATTAGATTTTTGTGCCTTATAATCCTTAAATTTTCTTTCTCCCGATTGGTTAGAGACAAGAAAAGATGATGAATAACCAGCATAGACTATTGAAACATGAATTTCCCTCTGTTTTCATCCTAAATTATGAGTGAATAAGTGTAACCAATAGAAGTCAAAGGAGAAGACAACAATGTGTTGCTTCTCACACCTATGAAAGTATCATTCAATCCTATCAATATCTGCAACAAACTTTCATCTTGGTGTGCCTTTCGTCTCTTTCCTTAGCACCATACTCGCAGATACATGGGCAAATAAAAAATGTATTTAAGGCATCCAATTCATTCCATAAACTTTTCAGTTTAGTGAAATAAGCTGAAATATTTGTGTTTACTTGAGTAGTTTCACTTAACTATTTTTGAAGTTGAAATAACTTGTCTCCACTTGTATGATAAAATCTTTCTTTAAGGTCCTTCCGCTGATCCTTTTCACTGCTAGAATATGACATATTTTTTGCAATTTTCTTCGAGAGAGAGTTGTGCAATCATGACAGCACCATATCGTTACATCTGTTTCAAGCACTGTACATATTGGAATTTGTGGAAGGAGGAACCAACGATCCATCAGCAAATCCCAATTTGTTTTTGGCTGAAAGAGCTATTATTATTGACCTTATACAATATCCATAACCTTTGCCATCCAAAGTTATGAAAACGAGATTCACCCTAGATAATCAAGGGGTGGAGATAGTAAGGGTGACTTTGATCAACTATCTTAATTGCAAAAGATTCAGATGTTGGAACAACTCCATCGACCAGTATAGTCTCTGTTGTTTCATCAGAGAGCTGAGCAATATTGATCATAATGAAAAATTGAAGACAAAGTGATTGTAATTAAGAAAAGAAGGTGAAAATTGAGATAAGGTGATTGGAATCAGCCTTGCTCTGATACCATGTAAGAATTGAAAGAAAATTACGGAAAAGAAAAAAAAGAATCGCGAAAAATTTTCTTCTCCTTTTTCGTGAATGAACAATAGCTTTGTACAATGACCTCTATATACAAGTAAAGAACCGACTTAAGATTCCTAAATAAGGTACAAAATAATTAATGAGATACACTTTTAAATAATGTAGGAAATACTACTTAATAAGGATATACAAAAGATTTACCTAGGGTGTACAAAAGGAATAAAATAATATGTACAATGGATTTCTGCTGATTTGGACGAAATCAACACGTTATGACAAGCCCAAGTCGTGTAGTCCATCATCGAATAATGTTGATACAAGCTCAAGTCATGTACTACAACAGGCGAATAATGAAACAGGCAAACAAACATGGTTCAATGAACAAAATACAGTATTATCTCAGCACTTTGTTCCAAGCAAGACCACCCTTGTCTCTTTCCTTTTCCATTGTGCCTCTTCCTTTGCTTTGTTTCGATATGTTGGAGTTCTTCAGGAAGTGATATATCTTTTCGATGAGGGAAACATGATTTGGATATTTCCTAAAACGCAGTTGAGGTGGTATAACAGAATCCATATTTTCTTGAATAAAGCATATATTAGGATATATCCAGATTATAGCTTTAAAAAAAGGGGCAGATGCATCAAGCTTCCGCTATAGGTGGGGTTTGAGGAAGGGCTAAACCACAGGGTCTATTGTACCCAACCTTATTCTGCATTTCTGCAAGAAGCTATTTTCATAGATCGGACTCGTGACCACCTGATCACATAGCAACAACTTTACCGGTTATGCCAAGTTCCCCTTCCTGGATTTTAGCTAGAGTTGGAAAAATACTTATCAAAAAGATCTTCGATAATGCTATAGTGTGCTATAAGAGTATCTATGATTGTGATCATTTTTCAGTAAAATTAAATCAATGATGAAATATTGATTGTCAACAAATAAGCAAATATGAAATGAACTTGTCTGTCGAAAGAACATCATAAACTAAACATAACGATCAATTCAAGAAGAAAGAACATCAAAACACATGTCCAGCTAGCTGCAGACTCCAAATCAAGAAGCAAATATCTTCGATTTTTTTACCAGATCGATATATGATATATCATCTCTTGTCAGCAGGTACATATCGTTTACTTCTTCACTTGTCAGCAAATCCATAAACGATATATCTTCTCTTTCCATCAATTCCTGAAATGATATATCGTGTCTTTTCAGCACATCTGCAAATGGTACATCTTCTCTTGTAAGCAGATACCAATCTGATGCATCTTTTCTTTTCATCAGATCATGAATACTTTGGTGGTGCTCATTTGTCAATTTGGAGTACTTCTCTTCATAAACTTGTTTTCCTTTTCTCTTAGCATTAGCGGTGCTCCTAGAAGTATTATGTGCAAGCCTTTGTGCTGTTTCTCCCAAGTCCTTGGAATATTCCAATTGATTACTCACACATTTAATGTTCCCACCATGAAGCTAACAGTAGAAAAAGAATAATCAAATTTCTTGTTCATGTATATATTACAGTGGACTTTTAAAAACACATTTAAAATATTTCGATTTTTTAATTTCCTACTCGAACAATATCACCAACTATTTATCAAAACACGCTCTAACTATCATTTTCACTTTTCCTACCGGAAATATCACTATCTCCAGGTAGGAAAGTGAAAGATTAATAATTAAGATGCTTTGATTAATAATTGGTGATAGTTCAGATGTAAAACTCAAAAAAAAATTTAAAAAAAAATTTAGATGTATTTTTTACCATTAATACCATTAATAAGCTTATTAATAGTAATATATTAGCTCCAACCGAGAATTCTTCAAAAGAAACTAATCTCTCTGTTTAAAAAAGAATGACCTACTTTGACTTGACACAAAGTTTAAGAAAATAAAGAAGACTTTTGAATCTTGTGGCTTTAAATTAAAGTTGTATCAAATATACCAAAATGTCCTTTAATCTTGTAGTCATAATATGCATGTAGGAAGTTGAAATTAAAGTATTACCAAAAAAAGAAATGAATCATTTTTTTTTAAATGAACTAAAAAGGAAAGTAATTCATTATTTTTTAAATGGAGGGAGTATTTGTCATGAGTTAAGCATGAGTGGTAAGCCACAAGATATTTTTTATTTTAATGATTAAAAAATTAAAATAAGTCTAAATTGTATATGATTAAAAAAAATGGTTATAAAGGAATTTATTGTCTATGCCTAGTATAATCCTACAGCTAGGGTTTGAAACACCCTACACATAAACAAATATTTAGTTAATTTTATAATACTAACATGTCAGTATGTTATAGTCAAATACTTGAGAGAAAATACTTTGGACAGGTCAGAAGTTGGTCTTATTAGAATGAATTTTTAACCATGCAAATTTTCATCATGAGCATAAACCAACATGGCGGAGTAACAAATGTAGAGTTAAGATGTCGCATTTGTGCAATCGAGTCATTCTTTTATTGGAAAAGGGTTAAAAATACCTTTGAACTATTTGAAATGGATCAAAAATATCTTTTGTTAGTTTTTTGGCTCAAAAATATCCCTCCGTTAAATATTTGGTTCAAAAATACCCTTTTCCTTAACTAAATTCCACCAAGTATACCACCTAGGTAGAAAAAGCCACGTGGCATGTCATATCGCTATACACGTGTAAAATTTTATTTTTAATTACACAATTCAATTTATTATCTAATCCGATCCATAATTAAAAAAAAAAAAACGATTCAATTATCCAAAATCAAATAACAAAAGTTGGATCTTTTCATGTACTTAATCTCTCTCTCCTAAAAGGAAAATATGATTCACTATGACTGCTGCTTGCATTGAATCGAAAGTTCATTCTCAGAAACCAAAAATACTCTATCCTTTTGACTTCTGTGCATATGAAAATGTAGGCAGAGTGACAAATGCAACCACGATTTAATATGAATATTATTTTAGAACTGTACCCTTAACCTACCAATTCATCAACATTTATTTGGAACTACTATTAACTTTTGTCAATTTATTTTCTATCTCAACCTTCATATCAACTTTACTCATGCGCTCTCCAGAACATACCAGTTCTACGCCATATCATTGCTCAAGACATGGAATAAGCACATCAGAAAAAGGTAATCAAAAGTTGTATGATGGAAACCAATGAGCTGTAAGCTTCAGAATTTGACTTGTTCGCAGCACTGTGTAAGATGACAACGTGTTGCTACGAATTTGTATTACTCCTATTGTCCCACATTACTAGTCCTATGTTGATTTGGCAAAGAAAGTTGAACCGTGACAATGGATCTTTCCCCTTTCGATTGAATGCAAGCAGCAGCCATAGTGAATCTATTTTTCTTTCAGGTGAGAGAAAGATTAAGGGACATGAAAAGATTCGATCTTTTGTTGTTTGATTTTGGATAATTGAATCGGGTCTTTTTTTATTATGGGTCGAATTGGATAATAAATTGAATTGTGTAATTAAAATAAAATTTTACACGTGGATGGTGACATGGCATGGTCACGTGGCTTTTTCTATCTAGGTGGCATGTTTTGTGGAATTTAGTTAAGGAGAGAGGTATTTTTGAGTCAAATATTTAACGGAGGGTTATTTTTGAGCCAAAAACTAACAAGAGGTATTTTTGATCTATTTCAAATAATTCAGGGGTATTTTTGCCCCTTTTCTGTTCTTTTATTCAGAATGCTAGAGATAGAAAGGTCCACCTCTCTCTAAAATTCCCCTTCAACGCAGTCAATGAGTTTGACCCACTCACCGCTTACCAACAAGGACTCTACCTCCCTGAAACCGTCAAAGCCGCCAGACCCATTTGACTGCCAAATGGAAGAATCATCATCGTCCAAAGCCTCATATAAGGACATGGTACCAAAACCAATTCCTTTCCATCCACAGAGAACCAAATTTAAACCATAACCCAAAATCAAGATCTATCAGCTCTGGAAAGTGACTTCATAGATCTATCCATGGAGGAACAAAACATGCTATATTCACCATGGAAATTCTCTATTATTGTGAAGGTTTTTGGTAGGAAATTAAACCAACAATACCTAAGAACGAAGATCATCGATCTATGAAAACCAAATGAAAGTCTGACCCTAATAGATCTACGTATTGATTTCTACACCATGAGATTCAATCACTTAGAGAACCAAAGGAAAGTTCTACAAGAATGGCCTTGGTTTATCGTTCAATGTATATCTCAGTTCATAAATAGGAACCAAACCTTGTCCCTAATGAGAAAAAAATCCAGTTCAGTGCTATTTGGGTCTGACTGCCTTAATTTCCAACAAAGTTTTATGATAGAAAATCCTAGAGAGAATTGAGAAAAAAATTGAAACCCTCCATAAAATAGATTTATGCACCTCCTCTACCCTTAGGAGAAGATATGCACACATTTACATCCAGATTCCCCTTGAAACTTCTGTGAGAACCATCATCACCATTGGAAAACATTCTCAACCCATTTAATATGAGGGTGAGGGATTCCACTATAAGGGCTACGACAAATTGGATCACACCCTCAGTAAGTGCCTTTACATCTCCACCAATCCCGACACTATGGTAACCCAACCTTTCCAAATAGGTAAAGTCCAAGCCCAGGATTGGCAAACCATCTCTTTCAGAAGAAAAGAAAAAGTAGATCGTTCACCACAAGGTAAGACCGAAGAAAAAGGCCCAAGACAATCAAAACATCAAGATAAAAATGTATGATGCATAATTAGTTAAGTTCCTTAACCCTAAATCCCCTTCCCCCTCCAACAGAGCTAATCGAAAAAATTTAGGTGACAACGTTAAATTTGTCAACGTCAACAACCTAGACACGAGTAAGTTTTTGGTCCTTAAAAGTTTTGGGCCCAGAAATTCAGCCCAGAATAAGCAAATCAACTTCTAAAAAAAGAACCAACCAACTCACCAATCCCCTTTTAGTTAGGGGGTCTTGGTCAAGGCTACTCCTACCATGAATATGGGATGGACCAAACATCCTTAAGCCGAATAAGAAATTCCCATACTCATTCTTACTCACAATATCTTCCTAAGCCCAACCTTTTCAATGACAAAAGTCATAAGTCTGATTCATACATAGCTAAGTCAACCCTTCTTCTCAAAAAAATTAACTAGTCCCATCAGACTGGAAAGAAAGATATTGAGGGTAATGATAACCCTTAATAAAGAAAATCAACTCCTCCTTATAACACCCAAACATCACCACTCGTGTCCCAAAAACTGTTTGCTACCTCCTGCTAATTTCCAAAAGTTGGCACAGATGATGGGATGGTAGTTTCCGCAGTTGTTATGTCTACATTAAGGGCATTGGAGAAACAAAGAGGGGACTTAGGGATGATTATATGCCCAGAATCCCCCCATACCACTACCAATTTTATCTCAGCTCTTCTTAAACACTCTCGATCAAATGGAGAACCAAGCTCAAAGCTCTCTCCTACAAACACTGAAGCTCATCTCCAAGCCTCTTCCACTTGACCACAACCCTACCTATTGACTATAAAAGGGATGGTAAAATCTTTTAGTCCTACTGCATCTGCCTATAGGAAGGATACTAGTAAATCTGAAAATCCAAAATCTCTCCTATCTTGCCCAACTAATAGTGGTGGGCTTAAATCAGAACCTACTGAACTTTGGGCATAATAGTTGGAAAATAACATTGACGATCTTTGTCAGCCAACCCAACCAAGAGATCATTACCCCAAATATTATCTCAGAGAGGATGGCTCAAGTGGGTCAAACTATTTCTTTCTTTCTAACTCTTATCCCAAAAATAATAGCCAATGGATTAGATTTTGTGCAAGAGAATGGGGAACCTCTCCAATGCTCCTATTTAAGCCTAGCTCGGAAGATGAAGTTAAAAGACATAGCCCTAGAAATATTGCATGCAAATAATAGGAAAATGAAAAAATAAATCCTTTCCTTCATGAAAATCCCAAAACCAAATACAACAACTCTAGGCAAGCCTCTCACTCTAGAGTTTATGGACCTCCTTTAAGAAATGGTAATCGTGTTACTACTTTTAGACCTTACCAAATTTGAGCTAGACATCCACTCCCCAAATCTCACAGGAAAAAACCTAGTAACCAAGATCATACCTCTCTCAAGAAAGAGAAAGGAGCCAGAGAGCTCAAAAATATCTGCCTCAAAAAGAAAGGGAGAGGATGTATTGAAGGACTTCCTGAACAATCCTAAACCAATGATGAATTGAAGAGTATGAAATGTTGGAGGGGCTAATGATGCTGAGTGCCACAAGCACTGTAAGTCTACAATTAACATCCACAAAACCATTATGTTGGCCTGACTAAAAACTAAGATGGTTGATTATAAGAGCCTCGTTGACAAATTAAGCTTCTCTAACGATATCTAATCTAGTGTTTCTAGCCTATCTAAGGGAATTGTCATAATATTGATGGATGACATCCTAAGCACCAATGACATTTTTATCTCCCCACTATGCATCCATGCTTCTAATACGGTTAGTAATCCTGCTTCTTATTGATTCTTATAAGTTTGATGATAAGATTGCTCTATGGAATAATCTTTTTACCTTTTTTGATATTATTATTAATTATCTCTATGATAGCTGGCTAGTAGGAGGCAATAAGTACATCTGGACTAATAAAAGGTATAGAAACATGCATGCCCTTATCCTAGAAAGACTTGATAGATGTCGTACCATTGATTATTAGATCATCACCTTTTCGGATGTCATTGACACTCACATGCCTAGTACTTACTTTGATCATAGTCCCCATGGTTAGCCTCATTCAGAATGGGCATACTCATAAACTCTTCAGGATAAAAATCATGTGGTGTTCCTACCTTGATTTTCTTGGGATGGCTAAAGTCTCCTTTGAGGGTTGTACCAACTCACTGAAGTCACAACCAACATAAAATCTAGAATAAGAAAATTTTTGGCAATATCTTCCATAAGAGAAAAAATCTATTAGCTAGACTAGCTGGTATAAACGATTCTCCAATTACCCTACGAATTTTTTCCTCCATGACTTGGAAAAAAATATCACCTGGCATTTTAGTGATATCATCAGATAAGATAGTGAATTCTAAAAGTTTAAATCCAGGATCAACTGGCTCATAGAGAGTTACTCCAACACCAATTTAGTCCATACCTTCACCCTTAATAGAAGGAGAAGAAATAGAATTCAAGGCCTTAAAAATGACCATTAGGAGTGGGTATATAATGTTAGGGATATCCAAACTAGCGTCCAATTCTTTTATGTTAATCTCTTCCCTTTTGAGCTTCTCTTTCCCACTCTAGATGCTAGACCAACCCTTCATCCCATGAATTTATCAACTCTAAGGACCACCCTCCACTGAATGGTCTTCTTAATATGGAAGAAATGAAAAGGTATGTCTTTTTCTTTAAACCAACCAAAGCCCGTGGACCAGATAGTCTCTACCCAATAATGTACCAAAAATTATTAGGTACCATGGGCTATGCTCTCATCCAATTTTGAAGATCTTGCTTTACTACCTTTTATATGAAAGAAAAAGTGAACTCCACCTTCCTTTGCTTCATTTTCAAATGCTCTAATGTCACTACCCTTAAAAACTTCAAACTAAACCTAGCAACTGGTCAGGTTGACCCAGTCCCGACCCGTTTAGATCGACCTACTAGCCGATTGGACCCGACTTGACCCAAAATAGTAAGGTTGCTGGGTTTGGGGTCTGGGTCGTCTGATCGATGGAGCCCACTAGAGTGGCCAGTTCAAAGACCGAACTAGGCCCACCGATACACTGGATCAGACTGGCCTGACTAGCCTAATTTATTTTTTTAATTTATATAGTAGAACAACGCAAAGGCTGTTTTGGATCATTGGCCATTAATGGCTACATAGCCGCTGGCCCAACAGCCAAATAACCTTTGGCTGATATATTTTAAAAAAAAAAATTAATTTAAATTTTTTCTTATATATACATGCCATTTTCAACCACTTCTTTCCACAACTTACAATCTTGTTCTAAATCTCTCTCAATTATTCTAATTATCTCCTAAAGTGCTTAATTTTATTTTATTATTTTACAATTACAAATATCAAGCGAAAGTTTTCAAAAATCTTTCAACTTTCAAATACTTCAAAAATTTGATATTGTCGTTCCTTCTCTTACTTTTAATTTTTAACTAGTGTATTGTTTGCATAATATTTATTAGTTTAATTTGTAATATGAAAAAATTAAGAAAAGTTGGTAAAAGTGTTAGAAATTTATATCCTGAAGTGGTAGTAGTAGTAGTAGTAGAAAAAAATAAATCAGTTTCGGTTTTGGTAGAGGTAGTTCAAATACTTGATATACTTGTGTGCCTCCGGTACCACTTAACGAACCCTTTGAGAATGAAATAGGTGTAGGTGTTCACAATATGAATTTTTTTTAAGCTAAAGAAAATTATGGTATAGAAGAAAAGAATGAAGTAGATTTAGTTGATTTAGATGAAGATGGTGATAATATTAATGATACACCTGAATTCAGTAATGTTAATATTCAATCTGAACCGGTTAATCTTTCTCCCCAACCGCTTTTAAGATCTCATAAAAACTAGTGTTTTGTGAAATTTTTATACTCATGTAGAAGAAACTATTAAGGTTCAATGCAATCTTTATCCAAATTTATATGAGCATAAGGCCGGAGATAATAAAGGGGGTGTGGGTCAGTTGATGAGACATTTGCAAAAAAACACCCAATAGAGCTAGATGATGCAGAATGTGGTGGGACTGTTAGGGAGCCAACTCAAACTAGATTGGATCCAAAAATCGATATATTAGTTTAGAATTATAATAAAATAAAGAATCGTGAAGAATTAATAAAAATGATAGTTGTGGGTTGTTTGCCTTTCTCTTTTGCTTTTTCTGAAGCTTTTATTCATTATATTCAAACCATTTGTAATTTTATGTTTGAAGGTATTTTTAAAAGTACTTGTCGGTCTGATATTTTTTTTAAAAAAAAGTATTTTTTGTGGCCAATTGGCCTTTTTATTAAATAATAAAATCCGGCTCCAAGGCCTAAAAACAAATATAATATTTTACATTGTTTTGGATCGGTCCAACCCAAAATAGAAACCCTAAGTCTAATTAATGACTTCACTCTCCAAATTGAGTTGACTTTCCAAATCTGCGTCTCATTTCCTCCTTGCTGTTGATGGAACTCCACTAGGTTCTCTCTTCTTTTGTGGGCCATCTGTACATCTGTTCCCTTCCTTAGAGAGCTAATTGTAGCATAAAATGTGTCTCTTGGCCAATGTAATCTGCGACTCTTCATTGATTGATCTGCATCTGTGAGCTACCATTAAAATTATTTGGATGTGTAGATGAATGGGGTGGTGAAGGTTGTTCTGTAAGGTGGAATCCATCCGAAGATCTATCCCATGGTATGCATTGAAATCTTTCTATACCGATTTCAATTCTTTCATTTCTTCTTTTGACTGCTGTGGATGTTGAACAGGGTTGTATCAACACCTGAGCTTGCTAATGATCTTCTGTAATCCATGCTAAAGCTTATGTCATTCCCCCTATTCTTGGTGATTTATTTTTAGGTGACTTAGCTTAGCAATTTGATTAGTACCTGGAACTTTCCTAAAATAGGACCTTTCTTCTGTAAATATTGTAGTTGTTTATAACCAGCACCATATGTGCTCTATGTTGATTGCTAAAATTATGCATGTGGCTGTATGTATTTTGACTGTATCCTTAGTGCTAGTATCTGTGATTTTTCTGTGTTTATGATTCTTCTTCCTTTTATTGGTATTTGCTTAAATGAATTGAAACTTACTTTACCATTTGTGTCCATAGCTAAGTTAGCTATGTAATCAGCTAGTAAATTCCCTTCCCTGAAAATGTGCTTGACCTGTATCTCCATTTTCCCTTTAAATCCTTGTATTTCTTCTATTAATTCAATCACCTCCCAAGGGACTTTCCACACATTATTAATCACTTTGACTGGTATCAAAGAATCTGATTCCACTTTCAATTTTATAATGTTGTGTTCCCAACAGTATCTGATTGCTTCATGTATGGCCCTTATTTTTGAAATAACATTTGTTGTATGACCAATATTTTCCCCTTGTGCATATAAAAGATCTCCCACTTCATTCCTCAAACAAAATCCATAAGCTCCAATCTCAGGATTTCCAATACATGCTCCATCCGTATTACACTTAACAAAGCCAATTTCTGGAAACTCCCATTTCACTACTTGACAATAAAGCCTTGGCTTGTATTTCAGTATCCACTGTATCATCTTCTCCCACCTTATTGGATACTCTCCTCTCCATTTATATCTTTTTTTCAACAAGTATATCAGTATTTGTTCTACCTGATTGACCATTCCAAGTAAAGATATGCTTCCTCCATGTTTGATGTTATTTCTTCTCTTTCATAGTGTTCAAATAATCACTGCTGGTATAAATCTACACAACTACTGAAATCTTCTATACCATTGCATGTTCCACCATATTTTCACCTGATGTGCAAGTTGCCTTCCTTCCTCAGTGATACCTGTAAAATTAGAAAAGAACCTCCATAGTTGTAAGGCTTTTGAGGATGTTAGAAATAAATGCTCCATTGTCTCTTGTTCACCTTACACACAACACTAACACCTTGACACCACATGTAATTTCATCTTCTTCAGCTATCACCTGTAGGAACTCTTGCCTTCCAAACTCTCCGTAGGAAGAAATTAATCTTAAAAGGTAAGTCTTTATTCCATATGTGCCCATAAACCTCCTTCGTTTCATATTTTGCTCTTAGTATATTCCAGGCTGTTTTCACACTAAAAATTCCACTTGTGCTTCCTATCCACCATGCTTTATCCCTTACATCAACATGTAATATGGGACTGATATTGTCCATTATATACTCTACTATTTTCTCAGACAGATATAGGGTTAGCATTAGTTTATTCCATTTCACATGCCTTATGAACTGCCTAACCTCTACTTCCTTTGCTTGTTGATCAAAATCTTTAACATAGTATAATGCCCCTTGTTTGGTCTAGATGTCAAATCAGACACTTGCTTTCCCTGATTTGATTTGCCACCAAATATTATGCTCAACTTCTTCCCTTACTTGAATCATCTTTTCATATGGGTGATGCACCTTGACCTTGAGCTAACACTGGATAATTCTTTTTGCAATACTTGTTCCACATGTATGTGCTTTAGAGTGAACTTTTTCATGTCCTAAAATTCCACCAAAGCTTGGCAAATAAAGCTTCAGCAATCGAATGAAGTGAATTTAATCCAATCCCTCTTTCCTCATTAGGTCTACATAGTTCCTCCAAACTATCCAATGCTTTCCCTTAACACCCCCTTTATTACTCCACAGAAACTTTGCCATAAGTTTATGTAGTTGCTCTATTACACCCTTAGGAGGATTCGTAGCTGACATCAAATAAACTGGAAGTGATTGCAACACACTCTTGATTAAGGCGTACCTTACCCCATAAGTTAATAATCTACTGTGTTATGCTAGAATTCTTCTTCTTACTTTTGAACCAAATCTTCAAAATGTCTTTTCTTCCTCCTCCCATAATATAAAGGACAACCCAAGTAGATGAAAGGGAAGGAACCATAAGCAATACCTGTGATTCTTCTGATTCTACTCTTTATTGATGTTGGTACTTTCTTATGAGCATATATGAAGCTTTTGCTGAGATTAATTAGCTGACCAGACACTTTTTCATACTCCACAAGAGCCCTCATCATCATCATCTTAATTGACCCTTTATGTCCTGAATAAAACAGTATTATGTCATCTACATATGACAAGTGATTTATGTTTTCACTCCATTTTGGCATCCCATATTCAATTAAAGTAGATTCTTTATATAACCTATTGAGACTCTTTGTTAAAACCTCTACTGCTATGCTGAAGAGTGCTGGAGAGAGTGGATCTCCTTGTTTGAGACCCCTAGTTGATTGGAAAAAACCATATGATCTACCATTAACTAATAATAAATACTAATTATATGTCTATGATTCTCTCTGAAAAACTAAATTTCCTCATCACCTTGGTCAGATAAATCCAATTAACTCTATCATAAGCCTTTGCCATATCCATCTTAACCACAATATTATGATGTTTATTCCTCCTATTAATATCCTTAGCTATTTCTTGTGCCAAAAATATATTTTCAGCAATACTCCTACCCTTCATAAAACCTGTCTGATTTTGTGAAATAATCAAAGGTAACAGATCAACCAATCTTTCATGAATCACCTTAGAAATAACATTACTAATATAGGTACTTAAGCTTATAGGTCTTAAGTCAGTAAATTTCTTAACTAACTCTTTCTTAGGAATAAGCACTAAATTAGCATAAGTTATATATCTAGGTAATTCATACCCATATTAAAAAACAATAATCATGTTTACCACATCTTTGCCGATAACCTCTCAGCAACTTTGAAAGAACTTTCCTGAAAATCCATCTGGTCAAACAATACTTTCACTGTTTAGAGACAAAGCATCCTACCTCACTTCCTCCTCTAAAGGTGTTTTGTCCATTTTCTCTTGTTGCCTACTTGAAATAATTTAAGGAATACATTTGAGCATGTCATATCCTTCATTTGTGTTATCCTCCAAGAATTATTTTTTTAAAACAGCTAACTTTTTCTTCCCTAATGCTTTCCTGATCCCTCAAAGTAACTCCTTGCTCATTCTCTATTTCGTGAATATGTAGTCTCTTCCTTCTTTCCCTAACATAGTTGTAGAAGAACTTGGTGTTTCTATCACCATCATGGAACCATGCCATCCCTAATTTTTGTTTCTAAAACTCTTCTTCAATCTGATAGAACCTCCTTAAGTCTTTTTTTACTTTCCTCAGTTCTTTTTTGTTATCATTAAAAGCATTAATTTCCAGTTGCAGTTCTTTCACCCTAACTATATCTTCCAGTGTTGACACCTTATGAAAGATATTGCCATAAGTGTCTCTACTTCACTGTGCAAGCACTTTCTTATATTCTTCAGTCTTTCATTAAAAATATGGAATGGATATCCTTTAACTGGAATATTCCAATTATCTTTCACCATATCCATAAATGTATGATGCTGAACCCAAAAGTTTAAGAACCTGAATGGCTTTGGAAATCTTTCCTGGTACCCATGACACTTCACCAATAATGGACTGTGATTAGAACCTTCTCTTATTAAATGTTCAACCTCTGAGTTAGGAATTTGCTGATTGAAAAAACTATTGCTCTAAATTCTATCCAATCTTTTGAAAATGCATGCCTCTTCTATCCTCCCATTCCATCATGTAAAAGAGATTCCAATGAATGACAATTCTGATAGTGCATATTTGTTCAAACATTGTGCAAAATTAATTGTCTTATCATAAGTGACAGCAAGTCCCCCTAGCTTTTCTGGATCATTGAGGATGACATTAATGTCTCCTCCTACTAGCCAAGGTTTGTGTATCTTCTTATGTATCTCTTCCAATTCATCCCACAATTTAAGTCTCTCAAGTGCATTACATCTAGCATACACAAATGTTATCCTGAGTTCCTCCTTGTTAACTGAGTGGGTAAACTTTGTAGTGATTTTTTGTTGTTTATCATCAGCTACAACTCCTTTCCTTTCATTACTCCAAAAGATCTAGATCTTTGAAGAACAATTCACCAAAGTATTTTCCATACCTAACTTCCTTCTATAGCTTTCTATTTTATTGGGTCCCTAGAAAGGTTCCAAGAGAGCTATAAAAGACAGCTTATACCTTCTTTTAAGATCAATCACCCTATCAAAAGAATTTTTTGTGTTGACTGATCTTATGTTCCAAAATAATATGTGTTATGTCATTTGGAAGTATTAGGTTTAACAAAACTACTCCTTGTGCTTCTAACATTTGACACTTTATTTTGTTTTCTCCCAGTTCTCAACCCTCTGACATGTCTTGCTGAGAGATCTCCTTTTACACTAATTTCAGAAATATTTTCCTAGATGTCTGCTTCATCCTCCTTAATATGTTTCCCTTTCTTGTAATCTGAATGTAATGCCTCTTTTGATTGACCTTGATCTGTTTGTTCACTAAGACCAAGTTGGGCTTTAGTTGATGATTCTTCACAATCCTCCTCAACTAAGGGTGTTGCTAAGTCATCTGGTGGTTCGTTCTTCTTTCCCTTTGCCTCTTGAATATTTGATATTGTTTTTTTTTGTTTACTCTCATCTATTTGAATCATTACTATTTCATTCCCATTACCACTATCCTTTGATGTTGTTGTTTGTTGCTTCTCCCCTTCTCTACTATTCTTACTACTAATAGATTTGAATACATGTACTTCCTTGTCATTCTACTTAAGTATCTTTGGAGAATTAGTCTCCTTCTCCTTGACTGCATCAAAGGTGTCTTCTACCCATTTCCTGTTAGACCTATTATCATGGATGTTTGTTGTTTCTTTTTTTACTTCTTGATTACTACTATCTTTCTATTGTACAACATTGTTTTGACTTGTTGTACCCTTATTTTGCACATCAGTAGTATCCTTTATAAGGACATCAAACTTATTCACTGTGGTAATAGCCTTCGCATGTGTTATATTCTCTCGATGACTCCACCTTTGTACCGTGCCTCCTCTATGCTGAGCATCACCTCCTCTATTTTCTCCATTCCATCATTGCTGTTCTTGAAAACTAGTATCTTGCTGTTTATCTTTGTTTCTGCCCTCCTCTTTCAAGGTTTTCTTTTCCTTTGCTATTTTCTCCTTTTCAAGATTTTTCATTTCTTCTTTAGGATCTTCTTGTTCTTCATCCTTAGGATATAGCTCTGGATGTAGGATAAAGTACTCTTTCTCATTATGTCCTTGCAACTTGCAATTTTTGCAGTACTTTGGAAGATAGTCACACTTAATCGTTATCCACTTTGCTACAATAACCCCTTCTTCTTCTTCCTTATACCAATGTTTACTCTCTTAGGGAGATAAGATAATAAATCCACCTCCACTTTCACCCTTGCACAACTGGGCGTGGTCTTATTACTAATAGTCATATCAACTTGTAAGGGCTTGCCAACTACTGCTGCTAATGAAAAAATTATTTCTTTTCTGAAAAAATTGGGTGAAAGAGCTGGTAAGTATATCCAAGCAATGGTAATCGACGTCTCCTCTTGTGGATCAAACAGCGGATCCCACTTTAAAGGTCGCATTGGATAATTCCAATTCCTATGTGCAATGTAAGAAATAGGTTTTGATAAGTGGTTGACGTAATCTTTCATTCTCGATGCTCTTATTAAAACATATCTATTACATAATAATCCAATATTCACATTTTCTTTGAGTTCACATTGTTTGGGAATTAGCTTCCTTAGATCTTGAATATCAGGCCATCCATATGAGAACTTCCCTACTACTGCATATTCCAGATCTTCGTTAACAATCGTCTGAGAAACTTCCTCCTCATTCCAAACTACTCTTGGTTCTCCATGCAAATACGTCAACGATTTAACAGGAATAACAATCGTTTTTGCCACTTTCGATTGTAAAGTGGCTGCATATGTACGTTCAATGGCAGGGCATGCAACATTCGTAACATGAGCTTGTTAGCCAGCCTCCAGTGGAGGGTGGCCGATGGCCCTTAAGGCCATCCAACGATCAAACTAGGGTTGTATTATTAGGGTTTCAGTACTAAGGCTACTTCTATCCGTGTTTCAAGTCGCTTGGTCTGATATTTTTAGACTTCATCCAAATATATTTATTATTTTTGTGCATTATTAAAAATACCTTGTAGAGTTGCTCTAACTTTTTATCTTGATCTTGTTATTAATGAAAATAATTATTTAACAATTACTTTTCATTGGGTAGATAGTAATTTTGTTATGCAAAAATGTATTTTAGCATTTTTATATAATGAAAATCATAAACACACTTCTGTATCTATTACAAAAGTTGCAAGATATTATGATATTAAAAATAAAGTTTTATGTATATTTTTTTATAGTGCATCTAACAACAAGGCTGTTGTTGAATTGTTAAAAGTTGAACTTTCTCCATCGTTATCCGAAATATTTTATTTTATGTGTGCTTGTCAGATTTTAGTTTTGAGCTTAGTATTGAAAAAGTTAGGTTTGCGGTTGGCTTTATTCAAAGAAATTATAGAGAAGTTAGACTTACAAAATTTAAAAGTAAATATCATCAAAGTAGACCTAGACCAATATTAAGTCCTGAAGAAGTAGATACTAGATGGAATATTACTTATGATTTTTTAAAAACTTGTGTTATTTATAAAGTTTCTATTACTATGTATTTTAATCAATTTGCTGCTTCTTTTTTTAAGTGTATCATACATGATTTCAATTGGGTTATGATTGATGATGTTGGTAAACTTTTGGAAAAAAATTATCTAGCTATGGTTGAATTTTCAGTTGCTATTATCCTACAATTTGTAATATTTTAGCTTATTTAGCCAACTTTTCTTTATTGCTTAATGAATATAAGAATAAACTAGGTTCTGAAAATAGCATTGTTGCAATGACTTATAAATTTTAAAAATATTTTTATCCATTTTTTTTATTTACTTGATTGGTGTTTTAATAAATCTATGTATGAAATATAACACTATGTCCGAATTTACTTTTATTATTAATAATGTTTTAGATGTAAAACCTAAAGAAGAACCTTCTTTGCTTACGACTATATCTGATGC
The DNA here is from genome assembly GCF_002878395.1 of Capsicum annuum. Taxonomy (NCBI): domain Eukaryota; kingdom Viridiplantae; phylum Streptophyta; class Magnoliopsida; order Solanales; family Solanaceae; genus Capsicum; species Capsicum annuum. The sequence continues at coordinate 196,970,032 of NC_061119.1, read as the reverse complement.
GAACAATTCATCAAGGAATTACACAATCATTATGTTGATTTATTTGATAATGTTTTACTGACACATATTACTCCAAGGTTCACTCTCCATCCTCCTAAGGGGCCATCATCTTCGAAAAAACAGGCACATAGTAGTTTTCTTGATTATGTTTTTTATTTAAATATTTAGAATAGGATGCCGCCTTTAGCACACAGAATTGTTTGTCGAAAATTATCGAAAAAAGCTTATGTATTATCTTAGACAGCCTACAGAGGATTGTAGAGCAAGGATCAACATTCTGAATTGGTGGAAGAATAATGAAAGACAATATCCTGTACTTTCAAGATTAGCTAGAGATATATTAAATGTAGCAATGTCAACTGTTACATCAGAGAGCGCTTTTTATCGAGGAAGGTAGCAGCTTAATAACAATCGACACTCATTGAAAGACAATGCCATGAATATTTTAGTTTTCCCTAGACACTGGATTAATGTGAAACGAAGAAATCAAGGAATGTACGTGGAGCCGACAGGAAAATAAGATCTTGAAAAAATTATGACTTCAAGGGAGAACTCAGCACAATAAAGTCTATTGCATGGCTTTGATCCCATTGATTTTGACAGTCCTCCACCAATTCCTATTAATATTAACATGAGTGAATTGAAAAAACGATACAAAATTTGTAGAATTGTCAATTAATCATTTAATCTATTGAATTTTTTATATTTCAATTCAAGTATTTAACTTTATGAAATTAGTGAGATGTAATTGTAATCTTGTAACTTATAAGTTTTGTATCATTTTGCAATCAATCAAATATAAGGTTCATTCACTCTTTAAATATTTTTTTCATTTAAATTGAACATCTTATATGAATTAAATACTTTTAATATGCTACTATCAAATTTTACATAAAGTCATAAACATAAACATATATGATATATTGAAAAATAATATTAGCAAATTTTACTTAAACTACTACTATTATTATTGACATATAAAAATTCTATATAAGTTTAGCTTTTAAGTAGTGTATGTTAATACTTGAATATATTTAAGAATTATTCTATTAAGTAGTATATATTGAATGTATATATGTGTGTATATTTTCTGAAGTAGTATAATATGTAATTTTTATATATATATATATATATATATATATTATTTTAAGTAGTATTTTAATTAGTATATATTTAATGTATATATGTGGTATACTTTTTAAGGTAGTATAATATGTAATGTATATTATTTAGAGTAGTATTTAAGTAGTATATATTGAATGTATATATTTGTGTATAATTTTTAATGTAGTATAATATGTTATGTATATACATTGTATGTATATTATTTAAAGTAGTATCTATTGAATGTATATTTTTTAAAGTGGTATAATATATAATGTAAATATGTTGTATGTATATTGTTTAAAGTAGTATTTTAAGTAGTATATATTGAATGTATATATGTGTGTATATTTTTTAAAGTAATATAATATGTAATGTACATACTTTGTATGTATATTATTTAAAGTAGTATTTTAAGTAGTATATATTGTATTTAGATATATATGTATATCTTCTAAAGTATTATAATATGTAATGCATATACGTGTTTTTGGTAGAATAGTATAATATGTAATGTATATATGTTGTATGTATATTCTTTAAAGTAGTATATTAAACAGTATATATTGAATGTATATACAACAACAACAACAACAAACCCAGTATATTCCCACATAGTGAGGTCTATGGAGGGTAGAATGTACGCAGCCATACCACCACCTCCGAAGAAGTAGAGAGGCTGTTTCCGATAAACCCCCGACTCAAGACACAGGATCGTAGACATACATCGCCAGCATACAACATAATAAGAATAACAACGATACAACAACCACAGAAATATGGTACATTAACCAACCAAAGACACCCCTCTCTCCCCAACCCTAGAATTACCAACGAAGCTACACCAAATTCTCCTAACTACAGCCTATGACTTGACCACACCACTTAGCCGTCTGCCTTAATACTCTTCCTCCAAACCTTCCTATCGAGGGTCATGTCTTCAGTGAGCTGTAATCGCTCCATGTCATATCTAATCACTTCTTTCCTGTATTCTTCGGTTTACCTCTACCCAGCTTGAAACCATCTAGGGCCAACCTCTTACACCTACGAACCGGGGCATTCGTGCCCCTTTTCATCACGTGCCCAAACCATCTCAACCTCATTTTCATATCTTATCTTCTACTGACGCCACTCCCACCTTTTCCAGAATAATCTCATTCCTAACCCTGTCAGCCCTCATAAATCCACACATCCAATGCAACATCCTTATTTCTGCCACCTTCAACTTCTAGACGTGAGAATTCTTAACAGGCCAGCACTCCGCTCCATACAACATAGCCGGTCGGACTGTAACTCTGTAGAATTTGCCTTTAAGCTTGGGAGGCACCTTTTTATCGCATAAAATTCTCGAGGCGAGCCACCATTTCAACCAACCTGCCCCAATACGGTGAGAAACATCCTCATCAATCTCTCCATTCCCCTGAATCATAGACCCAAGGTACTTAAAACTCTCCCTCATACAAACCACCTGAGACTTCAACTTCACTACCACCTCGTTCTCTTGCCTCGAGTCACTAAACTTTCAGTCCAAGTACTCCGTCTTGGTCCTAGTCAACCTGAATCCTTTAGCTTCTAAGGTTTGTCTCCAAACCTCCAACTTATCATTAACACCTCGACGTGACTCATCAATCAAAACTATATCATCCGCAAAAAAATACACCAATGAACCTCACCTTGAATACTCCGTGTCAACATATCCATCACCGCGGTGAATAAAAATAGACTAAGAGCCGATCCCTGGTGCACCCTGTCAAGTCCAAAAAATGCTCGAAATCCCCTCCCACAGTCCTTACCCGAGTCTTCGCCCCTCGTACATGTCCTTAATTACACGAATGTACACTACTGGGATCCCCTCACCTCCAAGCATCTCCAAAGAACCTCCCTAGAGACTTTGTCATACTCCTTTTCCAAGTCAATAAACACCATGTACAGATCCTTTTTCCTCTCTCTATACTGCTCCACAAGTCTTCGCACTAGGTGAATTGCCTTAGTCATCGAACGACCAGGCATAAAACTAAATTAATTCTCCAAAATAGACACTATCTTCCTCAACCTCTGCTCCACCACCCTCTCCTAAATCTTTATCATGTGACTCAATAACTTAATACTACAGTAGTTATTACAACTATGAATATCACCCTTGTTCTTATATAAAGGAATTATTGTGCTCCATCTCCATGCCTCGGGCATCTTAGCGGACTTGAAAATATTGTTGAACAACTTGGTTAGCCACTAGAACCCTGCCCTACTAGCAAACTTTCAAAAATCCACTAGTATCTCATCGGGCCCCGTCGCCCTGCCTCTTTACATTTTGTGAATAGCCTCACAAACCTCCTCCACCTTAATACGTCGACAACAGCCAAAATCGCAACATCCTTCGGTGTGCTCCAACTCCCCTAACACAATGCCTCTATACCCCTCATCATTTAAGAGCCTATGAAAATACGACTACCATCTTTTCTTAATAAGAATGTCTTTCACCAAAACTCTGTCATCCTCCCCCTTAGTGCACTTAACTTGGTCTAGATCCCGACCCTTATGCTCCTAAGCTTTGGCAAGCCTATACAGCGTCTTTTCCCCGCCTTTCTCCTCTAATCCTACATCATTCCTAACCCCAAAACCAAAGCCTCAATGCACATCACCATAACCTATCAGTAATGCCCTGATGTGCCCATTAAAGTCCGCTCCGATGAAAATCTTCTCCAAGCTAGGCAAGCCACGAACCACCTCATCCAAAACCTCCCAAAATATCTTATTCTCCTCCTCGTCCAGGCCCACTTATGGTGCATAAGAACTACAGACACTCAATGAAAACCCCCCAACGACTAACTTAATAGTCATCACCCTATCACTAACCCTGTTAACCTCCACTACCTGATCCCTAAGCTTTTCATCCACTAAGATACCTACTCTATTCCTACGCCTCTTACTACCTAAGTACCACAGCTTGTACCCATCCACATCTCTAGCCTTAGATCCTACCCACTTAGTCTTCTGGACACATGTAATATTGATCCTTCTTTTCCTAAGGATCTTTACCAGCTCTATCGACTTACCCTGAAGGGTCGTTATGTTTCATGACCCTACCCTCAACCTATCATCTCTCAAAACCCCTCTCCTAATACCTCGCCCTCCGCCTCTCCTCTTTAACCCAACACCAAGCCCCGACCTCACCCTCAGCCCCTTAGGATATGACCCTATCCCATCATTTACCACCAAAGCCACTACTCAGCACAGGACAATAATAACAAAAAAAATGGTCCAAAAACAGCACAACAGTACAAGGCACAAGTAAACCACATAATACTACCAAAATTCATGAACAACAGCTACTAGGCCCCAAATTAACATTCATATATATTGAATGCATATATGAATGTATATTCTTTAAAGTAGTATAATATGTAATGTATATTGTTTAAAGTAGTATATTAAGTTAGATATTGAATGTATACATGTGTGTATATTTTTAAATTTAAAATTTAAAGTAAAACATATACACTTAGATAATTTGTTAAAACTACTTGCTTAGATATTCATAAACATACAAACTTAACTTAAATTGGTAACATTACATAATTGAAATTTAAAAATATACAAACTTAAAATCCTAAATTGATAAAATTACATAAATAGAAATTAGAACAACAAACTAAGTTGTTCTAACTAATTCCTAGTCATCTATTGAATTTATGTGTGTATAGTCCTTAAAGTAGCATTTTAACTAGTATATATTGAATGTATATATTAAAAACCCATTAAAATTTGAATTAGGCCTTTTTTTAACCTTTGGAGTAGTAAATCGACCCAATTAGATCGGCCAAAAAGCTAGGTGGGTCGGTGCTGAGCCGCCAACATTAAAATTATTGTTGAGCCCGATATGGACCGGCCAGAGCAACCGAATCGATCTCGGTAAAAAATATTAACCCGATGCTGGGTTGACCCAGACCAGCCCGACTGACGGGTTTAATTCAGAATTATAGAGCTTTGCAATACTCAATACAAGATTATCACTAAGATCATTGCCAATAGGATCAATCCCGTTCTCCAAAACATCATTGGATAAACTCACATTCTGGATAGAAAATCAACCTCTCTAAGTCCATAATAATTTTCTCTAAGAATTGTATATAGAGTCCATGGACAAAGCCTCTTTAAGTTGTATAGCAAACCATGTCATGCAATATATCACCCTCTCTATCAAGATTCACAACCTCATTGATAAAGTCCAGAGGAACATTATTTGGAAAACACTGAGGCCAAGAGAAAAATGCACTACATTTGTTGGCACACCATTACTAAGCACAAAAGCGATGGAGGGTTAGGCATGCAAAAACTAGCTACTAAGAAGGAGGATATCCTCTTCAACTTAGCCCGAATACTTCCTAACAAACCAAACATCCTCTAGGAAAAGATTCTTAATGTCATGTACAATAGAGAGAACCAATTTCCTAGAACTACTCATTCTAGGACCTGAAAGAACATTAGTAAAGCATGAGAAATCTGCAAAGAAGCATCCAATGGATTATTTTTAATAAAAGAAATATTAATTTTTTAAAGGACGGATGGATCCCCAACCTCCTCCATATAGGCAGCATCATTCATGGTCCTAAACATCATAGTCATTCCAACCTCAATCATAGTGATATTTGGGATGCTAACTATTGAAATTTGAGGCATTTAACTTTGAAATTCCTCCTTATATCTCCTAGACTATGCAAGCTACCTTATTCTCTAACGCCAAGGAGAGGCTGACTCTCCCATTTGGAGGCTCACTGGTAATGGTCTCTTTTCTTTCAAAAGTGTTTATAACTTCATAACTATTAAACACAATCCATATTTTGTTAATGCTATTAATTTCTCTTGGATATGAAAATCGAAAATTTCCAATAAAATCAAGCACTTTCTTTGACGACTTCATCATAACAGACTGCCTACCGCTGGTACTCCCTCTGGAATGGGACTGAACCTTCCACTAATTGATATACAGTAATCCGTAGGAAAACATTGAGCATATTTTTATGACTACAGTATCACCAAATAATTCTAGATCAACCTTATCAATAGATACACGAATAATCCTTCTTTAAATGCTTTCCTCTTCCCTTTTAGCAACTAGGAGAACACTTAAAAAAATGCTAAAAGACAGATTTTGACAATCTTATTTCATGAGGAACTCTTCTCTCCTTTAGCCTTTGGACTATTTGGAAAAAAAAGGAACCACAATCTGTTTAACCACCAGTGCAACAAGCGATGCTTCAATCAATCTTACTTTAAAGCAATTGAGTTCAACTACCTAAATGGCAATAAAAACTCCCAACAAACTCAACACCACCATCAATGTCAAGTGGAATCCTCCCCCAAGGAGATTATACAAACTTCATACTGATGGGTTACGTCTGAAAAATCCTGGGAAAAAAGGTATAGGTCGTGTAATTAGAAACCATAATGGAAAATTGGTTAAAGGATTTAATAATGACCTTCTTACAATCGTTAATAAAATGGAGCTATTTTCTATAATAAAAGGCCTTAGAACTTATCATAATTTATTTTTCTTAGACGTTAATACTAACTCATTAGATGTTACCTTAACGTTAAGGAGGAAAACATCCATTATAGTTTCATCATTAATGAATGCAGGTGGCTAATAAGAGAGCTCAGAGGGACAATATCCAGCATAGATACAAAGAACTAAATGGGGTGGTCGATGCTCTAGCCAAGAAATGAGCAAAAATGAACATCCTTAACTGTTTGGCAGGACATTTTAGGAACTAATTTTGTTAGGATCATTAATGCTTTTACTGATCCTTCAATTTTCCTAAGGACAAACTCCTTTGTTTTGGAACCAGGCAGAGAAGCCACCCAATTTCGAAGTTTAATTTAATGCAATCTTGTTTGACCAAAAAAACAAAAGAGCAATAACTATGACTTATTTAAGACCCAACTGTCTAGGGTCTAATTTAGGAAAAATTGAATTTTTTATTTTTATGGAAAACTTTTCGTCTAGCTTAGTTGATTCTTTTACATATTTTGCAGGAGCGTGAGAATCAGGGATTTATTTTTTGATTGTGAGTTGTGAGAGATTTTAAATATGAACCATAAAAAGTTGAACAAAAAGTCCAAAGAAAAAATATTTGTTGAGCAGGGCAAGTAGCAACATTAGCAACTACTTCTCCAACTTTTTGTGTCGTGTTGGTTCTCTTTTGAGCATCAAAAGTTGGCCCCTTTCCTTGGTTGTCTGACATAGACATTAAAATTGATTAAATAGTTGTTACTTCTATTGCTAGTTCTGCTTCTTTTCTTTCAATTTACCAGACTATGCAAGTCCTTTCATATAAATCGAATGTTATTTCTTCCATATGTACGTATCTAGCTAAATAATAGGAATCATTTAAATTGAAATATGAAAAAATTTATTATAGTTATCGTTTTTCCAACAAAATTGAGAAAATTTAGATATACTGATAATATGATGGATTTTTACAGTATCGCTATGTTTTATCAGTTATAAAATATTATTTACCATCTTAAGGGGATCTAAATACATGTATTTTTGATTTTATATTTGTGAAATATTTTTAAAGCATTTGTCCATAGCTTGATCATTAACTAAATTTGTGTTTTAAGTATTATATGAAGGTGAAATAAGCTACATAAATACGTTTACACCAAGTCACATTAATTTTTAATTCTATCATGCTTAAGTGATAAAATTCATGCGAGATTACATATTAATTAATCACGTTTAATCAACATAACAATATACAAAAGGTAGATACGCTCTTAAAAAGTTATTCTCTCTATTTTGGTAAACAAGCCGTAAGTTTAAGCTTAAATAAACTAAACACATATTAAAGAGGTTGAACACAATAATCTAATAGAGAAAATGTTACCAAAAGCATACCTGATGTAGAAGACATAATTTATAGCGAACATTCTACCTTCTTGCCCTTAGCCTTACGTTATTGCAGCTGCCAGTAATGAAAAAGGGTACAGAGTAGTGCTAACCCTAGTGGATGGAGGATGATCAATTTATAACGCTTAACTAATTAACACTTAATCTGGTACGTCCATCAAATTGGTATATGACAAGATTTATTCTTTATTAAATATTAGTTATGGGTTGTACATTAATTGGGCCACTTGGCCCAATGATCACATAACATTAATATTTAATGACATAAATATTAGTTTTGAATAAAATAAAGAAAAAAACACAAAAATATAGGACCTCTTGACAATAATTATAGGACACAATATTATTTTAAAAAATTACAATATTTGTCATGTATCTCAGATACATCGATTAAGATCGTGTATTCGTGTATCTTCAGATACATGATCTATATCAAAAAAATGAAAGTTTATCTTTATATACTCATGTATATAAAGATACACCTATATTTACTATATTAAGCATTGTTAGAACGTGTATTTTTAGAGAACTGTGTATTGAAGATACCCACTATTTTGTAATTTTTTTAAAGATAGTTGTGGCTATGTTGATTATGCGGATGTTAGAAGTAGAGACTTGGAGTTTGAGGTTGAGGATAGGTTGTTCCTCAAGGTGTCTCCCATGAAGAGAGTAATGTTGTTTGGAAGAAGGGGAAGCTCAGTCCCCAGTATATTGGTCCTTATATGGTTTTGTGGAGGTTGGTACTGTTGCTTATGAATTTGAGTTGCCTTCTAGTTTAAGCTCCATTCATCTGGTATTTTATCTCTCCATGTAGAGGAAGTGTCTTAGTGATCCTTCTTCAGTTGTTCCATTGGAAGGGTTAGGTATCTCGGATTCTCTGTCTTATGAAGAGGTCCCAGTTAAGATACTAGATTGGTAGGTTCATCGGTTGAGAATCAAGGATATGGCCTCGGTTAAGATTCTATTGCGAAGCCACAAGGTGGAAGAAGATACATGGGAAGCGGAAGCAGACATAAAGTCCAAGTATCCACATTTGCTTTCTGCTCTGGATATTCGTACGGAAGATATGTGTTCTTGAACACATATTTATTTTCTGAGTTTGTTACATAAAAAGTTGATTTCCTTGCATCTTTGTTTAATGTATTAATGGTAAAAGTAGAGGCATCTAAGGGGTGCAAGTCGTACATATACTACCTTATCCGTCATTCGGGGATGAATCTTTCTACTAGGGAAGACTGAAACACCCTAGATTCCTGAACCATAGAAAATTTCCTAAATTTTTAGTCTCTATATAGGATACGGCTAAGGGGTACCAATTGTATGTTGGGCTATGGTTCGTATAGGGTAGTCGTATGCTGACCAATATTGGTTGGTAGATTGGATTGGTTTTTGGAATGGTTAGAACTTGGGTAGTATGAGTCGTATATAAAGATACAAGTCATGCCATGGACTTGTATGGTGGAAAGTATTAAATCCTCTTGGGATTCTATTCTGCTAGAGGTACGGGTCGAGGTTACTAATCGTATACTTAGATATAACATGGTTTGGGGTAAGTCGTACCTTAGATAGTGTTGGGTTCAAGGGAGATGACCTTGGTTATGAGTGGTGGTACCACTCGTATTGGAGGGTACGATTGGTATGGATAGTCATATCCACCTGACGGAATTTTTAGGAGTTTAAGCGAGGGTAATCTGGACATTTTTCCACTTAACCTAATAAGGCCCCACGACTTATATTCCTATTGGGAGGTTATTTTTCCTATTATTCTATTCATTAACACTTAGAAACTTCCCTTAATAGAAACTTCCCTTAAACACTCTACAATTCTCTCTAAGGCTTTTGGGTAAAGGAAGGCTAAGGTTTCATCTTAAGGATTAATTTGGGGCTCTTGTTGGTGATTTCTCTTAATCAATTTTGTCAATTAAGGTATGTTCTCTTCCCTCATTGTTAGTTCCTACTAAAGACATGGTTTTATACAATGTTTTCAAGGCATGATTATTGTATAGTTTTTGGTTTTCAAATATCTATTGAGGGTTTTGGTTATAAATGCTTGGTTATGATTTTTCCATGTATTAATTATGTATTCATACTGTTTTAATGGTGGTTTGGATACTTAGTTGAATGAGAATGGTTGATTGGTAATTGGAATTGATTTTTAAAATATTATGCCCCCAATATGTTGGATAAAATGCCTTTGAGAATGCTTTTACTATATTGTTGGACTTATAATGAAAACTATTGTATGGTATGGTTTGGTAATGGAACCCTAAATGGTTTAAATAGTGTGGAATGATTAAATGGAATAGTTTGGTTAAATAAACATACTTGTGGGGTATAATGGAATCCCCCAAGCCATCATAATAATGGAACACTTGGGGTACATGGGACTCCCTTAAGTTGACTTGGTAATGCGATCTCTGGGTACATGGGACTCCCTTGATCTCTAGCAGTTTGGCTAATCACAATACTTTCAAGTTATAGTCGATATGACAATACCACTAATTATAGCCTTGGTTTATAATGGATTGGTTGGATGGAAAATAGTTTTAATTGGGCAAGGATGGCGGGGTGTGATAGCTAACCGTGAAGGTGGGAGTCCAACGGACGAACACTAGAAACTCATGTTTGCCGATATGAGGGGTTGATCATAGTGACCATATATGATACTATGAGGTACATAGAAATCCTCTAAGTACACTGTACATATGTATCATGGAGAGCGAAGGGTACTTGGGAATCCCCTACTCTTATGGTATCTCCAGTTCGTGCGGCTACAGTTATCGAGGCCCGTTCAGGGAGTTACACTAGACCTATATAGCCCGTGGGTGGTTAAGGATGGTTTAGCTTCACATACTCAGGTTAATGATTTTAAATGCATGCTAAACCTGGTTTCCTTTCTCGACATAATTATATATGTATATGTATGGTTTATATGCATATGGATGATTTTTGTGGTTTTACTAAATGACATTATTTTATCTTTATCCTGAGTTCATGCTAGATTTCACCTGCTAACCCGTCTTCGGGCATCTGTATTGTTGTTCTACTCCTCCTGCTTAGTTATCGAACATTCAGGATCAAATTTTGGATTGAAGTGGTGAGCTTTCATCTTTCGGAAGGATCCATTTCATGGATGTTATCTCATACTTTGATTATGCTTTGGATATTGGTCTTGGCTATGGTTGGGGGCATGTCCCAATCAAATTTTGGTATTCTTTTAGTTAGAGGCTTTTGTGTGACTACTATGGGTTGGTATGAGTGGGATCGGTATTGGTGTCATCCTTAGTATTGCCATTGGTATTGGGGCTGATATTGGTGGACTAAATTTCTCACTGTTCTATCCTTTTATGTTATGTTATGGAACTTGGTTTAGTTATTATTTAATTGATCGATTTATGGTTTGGTTTGGTTATCGAAAGGGTTTGGGCGGTTGGACTCGGTTGGGTCGGCCCCTATAATAAACCTATCCCAAAGTCTGTAATTTTGATAGTTATGCTATCTTGTTATATGTTTGAAATTCAACCAATTCAGGGGAGGAGACTGGAGGTTGGGTTGGGTAACGGTAATGGTCCCCTGTCTCGGTCGGACTTGAGACGCCCATTACGACAAGGCCCTGAGTTGGGTCGTGTCACTTTTTTTAAAAGCGACCACACGTGGTCTCTTTTTTAAAAAAAAAAATTATTTATATTTCAATATTAATTTTTAAAAAATTATCAATTTTTTTAATTCAAAAAAGCGACCACACGTAGTCACTTTTTTTTATATAAATTAACTAACTAATTTATATACAAAAGCGACCACATATGGTCGCTTTTGTATATATTAATTAATTAATTTATATAAAAAAAGACCACATGTAGCCGCTTTTGTCTTTAAAAATATTTAAATAATTAGTTTTTACTAAAATTTAATTAATTAATTAAATAAAAGTGACCACACGTGGTTGCTTTTATTTATTTAATAATTTTTAATAAAATCATTTGTAAAAAGTAATTAATTAATTATAGAAAAGCAACCCCATGTGGTTACTTTCTTAAAAATTTTTATAGTACCGATCGCATGTGGTCACTTTTCTAAGAATCTCCAGATTACCAACCATATGCGGTCAGTTTTTCTAGTAAATTTTTTTAAAATGACCTCTTTTGATTGGTTTTTCTAGTTATTACTCCTAAAATTGACCACAAGTGGTCAGTTTTTTTGATAATTTTGTAAAAAAATTACAACATATATATATATATGCTAAATTCCATCAAATCTGCAATACAATACAACACACCAATCAAATTTAATATGTAATCAACCATCATAAGAATACAAAACATTAAAATCAAATTATTAACACAAAATTTATCAATGTTTCAAAAGTAAACTACAAAATATACAAAAGACTACAAAACTACAACATCAGTATCCTCAGTCATAGAATCTGAATCCTCTGTGGTGTAATAATCATCCAGTAGGCTTAGTCTTTTCGCTGCCTGAGGTGCATCACAAGGACAAGAAGGAAGAATCCGTGCAGATTGAAGAATACAATCAATCTGCTCCTGCATCATTCTCATTTGTCATGATGTTTCCTCTTTCTTATTCTTCGCCCTCTCATTCTGTGTAGCAAGCTCTTTAGTGAGTTGAGAAATCGTATTTGTAGTAACTCAAAGATTTCTCTATCAACTGATAAGGTAAAGGATGATTCACCAGACGAAGACCTAATATTCTCTGAAAAGCATTTTCTATGGTAGCCGTAGTATGTGCCTTTAACTGGAGAACCCACAGTTTGTTTTCAGTACTCCTCCTCTACATCTTCAGGTATTGTTTTACCCTGATTTTCAGAAGGTTGAGTACTACGATACTCATTAATTAACTACATATATTTGTCCTATATTCAAAGTATAGTTAAAATTAATAATAAAAAAATATTAAACTATTCGTACTTAAATAATATCAATTATGAGAAAAAAAATTCATATATACAAATGTGATTCTTACATGGGTAGCTTTTGCGCATGGATTTTAATGCCCCGAGAGTACACCCTGGGCGCCACACGACGCTTACGAACACAAGTGACCACAAACTAACCCATGATACTGGTACCTGTTGTGAGCACTGGGTAAAACTTATAACAAAAGATCATATGCAAAATTTAATTGAAAAATACCATAAGGTTTTAAATCATACTTCTGATAATGTTTGTAAAATAATACTGATAAAATAGATGATAATAACAACTGAAAACTAACTGACTGTCTGTACTAATCTGAAAGGCTCTAAACTGTCTGGCTGTGGAGTTGATGGGACAACGCCCCAACTAACTCCAACTGACTACTGAACTAAACATACTAAAATAACTATAACAGTCCTCGGAACATGAGGACTCACTACTACTACTGCTGCGGGTACGCTGGGATATCTAGGTACGGTCGGAAACCTGAGCATCCGAACCTATGATATGAAACATCATAGCACAAAAAACGAGTATGTGGTCAGTACTCTGAATGTACTGGTATGCTAAATGAGGTTAGCCTAATAAACATGGCTCATATGCATGAATAATAACTGACTATATGAATAACGTGAGATACCTAGTAAGAGTGCATAAAATCTGTAAAGACTGATAATGCATGACCAAGCATAAAATATGTTCTAACATAATCTACGAACTGAAACACTAAATACTGATAACTGGACAACTGATATCTTTATGCTATGGTCAACAAAACTATGACTAAATACTGGACTGAGATTGTGGGAGCTATCATCTAACCGACATGCCCTAAATGAACTGATTGGGGTCCAACCTGTAACCCTAGTTAGAAAGGTGTCAGTACCGTTCCACGGATACTAACAATGGCTATGTGGATCCACTAAATAGTCACCCTCATTTGGCAGGTGCTCTAATGAGATATGTGTTACCCTCAACTGGCAGGTGAACACTTTATCAATCCTCAACTGGCAGGTTGATATCTCTAACCTACGTTGGCTACGTAGTTCTAGAACTAAGGGACTTCTACTAAAGGTCACACCCTCAACTGGCAGGTGAGCCCCCATCCCTAGGTTCGCTCGGTGCTAAATCCTACTCCCAACTAAACTGACTCTAATTACTGAACTGAACTGAGCTTATTGACATAATGTACTAACTGAACTGACAATGCTATATCTGAAAACATATTGACAATACTAAGACTAAGTAAACAACTAAGTTTCGGGTATTTATAACCCCCAGGACTCGATAGCAATGACAACAAGATCATAGCAACACTTTGAGAACATGACATGTAATTAATATTCAAAACTCATTCCTTGAGGCATTTCATCAAACACTTGTAATGCATGTCTTAAACACGGGAATAGTTTTTAAAGCATATAGTAGTAGCATGATTTTGATACTAAATCCCCAAAGTAAGGCTTAAATCTTAACACCACCATTCAAACATGTAGGGTTTAATAACGACAACAATTTCATGGAAACATGATATAAACTTGAAATTCATGGAAATTTATAGGCAAAGATCATGGGAACATGTAAAAATCATGGCTTTAAACTTAAAATTTAGTTCTTGGACTCCATGGGTGAAAAGGACCCATGGATGAACATTTAACATTCCTTAGTTGGTGAAATTGAGAAAGTTCTTAATGAATTCTTGAAGACTGATCTTGAATGTTGGATGAGTTAGGGTTTGTTCTTAAAAGAGGGATACTTTAATTTGAGAGAATTGTGAAATAATGGGCAAATAATTCTATCTTGGGACTTAAATCCCGTGTTTTGGATGAATTGGGTGAGGGAAAAGGACCTAAATGCCCTTGAAAAATCATAACTGAAGGTGGAAATACACGGGGGCGATGGAGCACGCGCCGCAGGCTCCAGTCTGCCGGGATGAACCGCGGTCCACGGGCTCTATCGCGGGTTCCCCTTAGGGGTGAAATGAAGGGTGCATCGCGGGCTAATCCCGTGCTACCTCTGTTTTAGACGTCCAAACTCGTCCTTATGCTGGTCCGAAATTTTCGAAACTTACCCAAGACGTACTATGGACTATCCCGATCATGAATCAACTTTAACTTTCCGATGTTTGGACGATCAAAAATAAATTCATCAAAGTTAAGGGCTTTAGAAATGAATAAGTCTTAACACTTAGTGAATATTCTAAGTCGTTGACTCCTTTAACATGCAAAAGTGAGCTGAAATGAGCTAGGATTTTACGGAGTCTTACAATATCTCCCCCTTGGAAACAATATGGCCATCACCGGAAACAATATGGTTGAAAAGTGGCCACACTTAACTAAATTCAAAAAACAAGTTCACTTTTCAAGTAACTAAATTCAAAACACAAGTTAACCTTTCAATTAACTAAATTCAAAACACAAGTTCACCTTTCAAGTAACTAAATTCAAATTTCAAGTCACCAATTCATAATTCAAGTCAATACACTTAAAACATTTTCAAGTCACTAATTCACCTCTTAAGTTACTATATTTAACAATTTTCAAGTCATGAATTCACATTTCAAGCAACTACACTAAACCATTTTTAAATCACTAATTCACATTTTCAAATGACCACATAACTAAATCCAAAACACAAGTTCATCTTTCAAGTAAGTACAGTTAAATATTTTCAAGTCACTAATTAAATTTTCAAGTGACCACACTTGATCATTTTGAAGTCACTAATTCACTTCTCAAGTGACCACACTTAACTAAATTCAAAACACAAGTTCACTTTTCAAGTAACTACACTTAAATATTTTCAAGTCACTAATTCACTTCTCAAGTGACCACACGTAACTAAATTCAAAACACAAGTTCACTTCTCAAGTGACTACACTTGATCATTTTGAAGTCACTATTTCACTTCTTAAGTGACCACACTTAACTAAATTCAAAACGCAAGTTCACCTTTCAAGTAACTACACTTAAACATTTTCAAATCACTAATTCACTTCTCAAGCGAACACACTTAACTATATTCAAAACACAAGTTCACTTTTCAAGGAGCTACACTTAAATATTTTCAAGTCACTAATTCACTTCTCAAGTGACCACACTTAAATAAATTCAAAACAAAAGTTCACCTTTCAAGTAACTAAATTCAAAACACAAGTTCAGTTCTCAAGTAACTAGCTTACATTTCAAAACATTATTCTTAATGAATTTCAAGTAACTAGTTTACATTTAACGTGCCTAGACTTAACCATTTCCATAACGCAAGTTCACATTCTCAAATAACTACACATAATTATTTTTAAAACACAAGTTCACTTGCAAATAACTAAGTTCAAAACACAAGTCACCAATTTACTTCTCAAGTGACTACACTTGATCATTTTCAAATTACTAATTCACTTCTCAAGTGACCACACTTAACTAAATTCAAAACACAAGTTCATATTTCAAGTAACTACACTTGAACATTTTCAAGTCACTAATTCACTTTTCAAGTGACCACACTTAACTAAATTCAAAACACAAGTTCACCTTTTAAATAACTAAGTTCAAAACACAAGTCACTAATTCACTTATCAAGTGACTATACTTGATCATTTTGAAGTAACTAATTAATATTTCAAAACACTACACTTAACCATTTTGAAGTAATTAATTCACATTTCAAATAATTCAACAAGTTTAATAAAGCAAATAAGTAGAGGCGTCGCATGTCCCTCTTATACCATATAATCATTACAAAACCTATGGCTTCAAAGCATTCTACAGCAAACAATTCCTCGGTAACACTACATTTAAAGACTTCATCATAAGAAAATAGAGAGAAATCAACTTACCTTTGCTTGGCCTAAGTTGAAGAGAAAGAGACAAGCGGTCACCAAAAAATAGCAAAGTAATCCTTTTCCTAAATTCGAGTTCGGTCAAAAAATCTACAATATTGACAATATCTAATTAACTATTTGAATTTTAAAATTGGATAAATTATTAGTGAACTATTTTATCCTTAAAACATGATCGACTAACTATTTATCTTGATTTAAAATGAAATGGAGGAAATAATAATTATTTTGTAGTCCAAGCGTATTATAGTAAGTACTAATAGCATTCAAAATTTACTGAGGTTAGCATTATTTGTCCCAAATACCCATTGTCTCAGCATTTTCTATTTGCAGAGCAAAATCTGATTCTCAAATTCCTCTTTCTTGCTCATTTATTCTAACTTCCCTATCTTTCCTTGTTCAATTCCTT
Organism: Capsicum annuum; assembly: GCF_002878395.1. Taxonomy (NCBI): domain Eukaryota; kingdom Viridiplantae; phylum Streptophyta; class Magnoliopsida; order Solanales; family Solanaceae; genus Capsicum; species Capsicum annuum. The sequence continues at coordinate 196,952,828 of NC_061119.1, read as the reverse complement.
CGATTTCAAAGTAACAGGGGTATTTTCAGGGGTTATGCTTGCTCAATTTGAAAAACTTAATTTCTTCACTTATAAATATATGGAGAACACAGTAAAAAGCACTACCTTTGTGGACAATACTCAAATTCTTGGGAAAATTAGAGGCAGTCATTGAGTGTCGACTGTACGGATATTTGGGGAAGAAATAGCGATAGTAACCACTAAACAAAAGTTTCATTAATGGAATTGAACTGTTGTGGTGCATCTTAGGAGGGCCGGTTTAAGGCGGAGTGCGGTGACCGAAGACAGACATCAGTGAATACTGATACGGAGAACTTTAAGATAGTCATCAGTGACCTGACTGTATTCGCTGACTCGAGCTGAGGCCGGTGACCTTAGTGTCGTCGTCGGTGAGATGTTGTCAAGTCGGTGAGCTGAGTGTTGGGTTGCTGAGTGTGAGTATTTTAGTCGTGAGTGAAGTGAAGATTTTTCAATTGAGAAACTAGGGTAATTACAAAGGGTAAAGGGCAATTAAGATGGGTTGGGTCGGGTAATTATCGGGTATTACAAAATTTTGAGAAAATCAATCATAAGTTGTCGATTTATTTTTAAAAAAATTATCATTCAAAAAATGATCACTTGTGGTCAATTTTTATTAAGAAAATTAAAATTTTAATAAATTGTAAAATATTTATAACAATATCCAAACAATTTAATGCAGTATATATAAATTAGATAATTAGTTATTTTATCATCACATTAACACGAGTAGTATGTTTTCTCAATCATATAATAATATCAATGCATTTCGTAAATTAGGATGAATTTTTGGTTAATTATCTTTTAAATACGATATTATATATCGCGTAATACAGCGTGTTAATCAAATAAATTATCGGTTAATTAGCTTACGTTATTACGATTTCAATAATATACCCTTGTCTACATTGACACAAGTAGTATATTTTCTCATTAGTATGATATTAACGTATTATTCAAAATAATTTGTTATATAGATTTAGTTATCTAGCTTTTGATTACTGCGTAAGTCAGTACACGAGATATACGTATATATACATATATTCGATTGGCTATCAGCTTCAAAATACGTACTATATACATCACATACACGATTTTATTACCCATAATAATACAACATATTTCACGTATACTCAGATAAATTATCGGTTAGTATATCTTATGTTATTACACCTTCAACAACATACTATTACCTTGATCGATCGATTGTATGATATCAACGTATTCAATATATAACTAGATAATTTAGTTAACTTTAATTTTGACTATATACTACGTACATCACTACACATGAGATATACATACATATATATAAATGTAATTTTCGGACTACGTACATCACTACATAATATATACTATATATACCGATACACACACAAAAGAAATCGATTATCAGGTTCTAAATTTGTACTATATACATCACATACACTAGTATATTACCCCGTAATATAAGGCGCGTATTTCACATACATATTTTGATGAGTTATCGATTAATTTGATTAGATTACATTAATATAACTTCAACGTACAATATATTATTACTTCGATCATTTCAAATCAAGGTATTCAATATATGTTTGGATAGATTCTACTAGTTTTTGACTACATCGTTTATCGATCACTATATTATATATATATATATATATACACACACACACACAATACATTCATTATATTCTGATGAATTATCAATTATATATGTAAGTTACACTATTATAACTCCAATAGCATAATATTATTATGTCAACTGTATGATATAGACATATTTATTATACAAAGATTTAACGTAATTTAACGTATATACAATAGAAAATATATTTATTTTATATATTGAAACATAAGTAAAAGATAAAGATTATGTTTAACGTGATTTATTTATTTTATTTAATATATTTCTTAGCTTATTTTTAGTATAACTTTTTTTATAAAATTTAAGTTTAATTGATTATTATTATTATATAGGATATCGACTACGTGTTGTTAGTGTAATTAAGAAAATAATATATTTGATTTTACATATAATAATTAAAATATATTTTTTTAATAAAAAAGTGACTATAAATGGGTTGTTTTGATTATTTTATTTTATTATTTTTTAATGAAAAGAGACCACAAGTGCTCTTTTTTTAAAAATATTTTTTTCTTTAATCGAAAAGAGACCAGTTGCGGTCGCTTTTATATAAATATTTTAGTTTAATTTTTATAGAAAAGCGACGACAAGTGGTCTCATTTTTTTATTTTTTTAATCATAAAATGACCACAAGTGATAGATATTTTAAATAATTTTATTTATTATTTTTTAAATTCAAAAGCGACCATTTGTGGTCACTTTTTAAAAATAATTTTTAATTTAATTTTTAAAATAAAAGTAATCACAAGTGGTCACTTTATAAGAATTATTTTTAATTTTATTTTTTTAAATAAAGCGACCACAAGTGATCGATTTTTGTAAATAATTTTCTTTTTCAGTTTTTTAAATCAATAAGCGACCACAAGAGATCGATTTTTTCAAAATATTTTCCTTTCTTTTAAAACCCAACACCGACCACTTGTGGTCATTTTTTTGTAAAATATTTTTTTTATTTTTTATCATAAAATACCAAAAGTGATCGATTTTTGTATAATATTTTAAATTTATTATTTAATTAAATGAGACCACTTGTGGTCACTTTTACAAAAATATTTTTTTAATAAAAAATAGACCACTTGTGGTCTCTTTTAGTTTTCAAAAAACATTATAATTAATATAAATTAATATGAAAAAAAATGAAATGATTATTTGATAATTTTAAAATATAAAAGCGACCACAAGTGGTCGCTTTTATTGCGACGACTAGCTGTGGTTGCTTTTTTGTAGTCGCAAAAACTGTTTTTTCTAGTAGCGGTACACTGTCTACTGTGACAGTCAAAGTGCAATAGACTTAAGCAAGAACTTCATGTACCATGCAAGAACAAAACATACTGATGTGAGGTATCATTGAATTCATGAACAAGTGGAGAACGAATTGAGAACAAGTGGAGAACGAATCGTTCCCTGTTAAGAAGATTCACATAAGTGAAAATCTTGTGGATATGCTGACAAAGGAGGTGTCAAAAGACAAGTTCGAATCATGCAAAGAACTTATCGACATGAGCTCTCTCTAAGAAGATGGAGATATCTCATTCAGATGCATGGGACTGGAGGGGGAGATTTGTGGGATCCAGCTATATAAATGTCATTGAAATTTGCCCACGAATCTAGGAAGATATTTTTCTTCCTTAAGCAAAATTTCAAGAATACGACAGGAGTATGATATATGGCCACCGTCCAATAAAATCTTTCACATAGCAATTTGGTCTTTTGTTTCTCTAGTGATGAGGTCATTAATGACATTAGTAGCAACATTAGCTACTATAAATAGAGGGAGCTTTAGCTCAATTTAATACAACACACATAGAGAAAAAATAATATAAAGAGAGCAGTGAGGTATTTCACAGACAATGATAAAAAATAGTCCGTGAAGAAAAAATTAGAGTGAGTAATATTTTAGTAAGGTGAGTCAAAAGAGAGTTATTTCGTATAGTAGTCACTTTGAATATTGTACTTGTGACTACAATGTAAAATTTCTTACTATAGTAATTTCAGTTGTTCCTCTTAATCCGTAGTTTTTCCCTTATAATAAGTGTTTCCACATAAATTCATTGGTGTCATTATTTTTTCTATTATTTTACTAGAAATATTTTTGTTGTTGTTCCACGTTTATCCAACATGGAAAACCTGTTAGGGGAGTTTTCAAGTTGGGATAAGCTAAGAGATTTTTTAAATTTTGTGCATAGTAACTTTCCAGATTTTGGGCCAAAACTGTTGAGTGGGCTTGTGGAGTTCACTTTTTGTGCAAGAAATGAAATGGATGAAAGAAATATTAGACCAAACATTAGCTTTGAGGAAGCCATATTTATGAGGGGAAAATGAGGATATGGTATACAACTTCCTATGGTGCACCATTTTATAGAGGAATAATTCAAGAAGATGGTAGAACTGTTACTCCCGCAAAGTTCACTTTACTGGTTCATTATTACACTAAAAATGATTTTTTAAAGTCGTGGATCGGAGACAGTCTGTTGCAGAAATACATTATAAAGTTGTGTGTAATAAATCATTGTGGTTCTATTCTTTACAATGCATAGTGAGAGCTTTATAGCACTGAACAACCCTCTTAATTTTATTTTTCATTTTAGCATTTCTACAGAATTTTTTTTTTCCGTTTTATCCATGACACTAACTACTACTAATTCTTTTTTCATTAACTACTAATTCTCCAAATCATTTCTTAAGGTATTTTGAAACGTTAATAGTCATAGCTATTATAATTGTAATATGTCCATTTCATTATATTTCTTATAGAAAGTGCAAAGTTCATCATGAACAAATAAAATTGAATGAAAGTACTAGTAGCTTTTCATCTATTCATTTGTTTGTTTTGGGTGGAAGCTGACTATTTCCTCCAACTTAAATTTAACTATGAAGGATTATAGGTGAAAGTAACTTCAACTTTGATTGCCTCAAAAGTTAATGTGGTAAAGAATTACCAAGATCACACTAATTAGATCTGAAAGCTAATCTAAATTATCCAAGAGTGATATTATTTGCCTCAAGAGTTTAGTGACTTAGATGCCAATAAATGTCCACTAATAAGGCTTAGTGGCGATGGAGGCATTGACAAACTTACGTTAGGTCTACACTATTAAAAACAAGAGAATGATGAAGGTTCTTTACAAAAGTGGAATTTTTGGCCGGTCGAAAAAGTTTCTGATGAGTCAATTTTTAACGGACATTCCTCGAAAATTTCATTGAAAATACACTTGTTTTTTAGTAATGAAGGTTATGCTAGTTAGAGGTAGTGGAAATTCGATGAAATAGTTATATCACAATTATAATAGAGATCTAATATGGCTACCAAATTGCCGGAGATTGAAAATGCCTCCCAAAACGTGAAGATTTATGTCACTTAGGCAAACGTTCTCCAAATTTCGCTCATAGAAAGAGTTTTAGTACATTCAATGTCTTTTTTAATTGGTCGAGGCAGACGTTACCATCATGTATATAGATGTGATGATAGATTTATTTTACTCCTAATATTTTGGCATTTTTTTATTATTCTTTTTCTTTTTGTTCTTGTTGCTTCTTTCCACAACAGAAATTTATGATGGACAATAAGAATAATGAGAAAGATTTCGTTTTACATAAAAACAAATGTCATTTATTTATTCACCTACAAATTTTAGCCAAGAAATGCACTACAAGTAATACAAGCTATTCAAAGTTCAAACCAAATTACATCAATATAGGAATTCTTTTTCAAGCCCTCCATATTACACCATCTATTGAGCTTTAATAAAAGGGTAGATTTCATATCTAAAGTTGCAACTCCCTCCAACAACTCTTCCACCTTCTTTCCCATCGCAACAAATTGAAAGTTCAGTAATAATACCCTCAAGACACTTCTTACAATCCTCATTAGAAATATCTATTGTACATTGAACCAATCCAGACAATTTCTTATTTTCTTCAATCTCCATTTCTCCAATTGCATACAAATTCTTCTTTTTATAAGCAGTTTCAGCCAAGCTTCCTAATAACTCCTTGGTCTTGCATTGAAATTAGGGGTGTCAAGTGGGCCGGGCCGACCCGGCCCACGTACCTATCCCGGCCCGGTTTGACCCTGCCCGATAAGCCCTAGGGCTTTAGGGTTTCGGGTCCCGGGCCGGTTATTTTGTTAAAATGGGCCCAGCTAACCCGGCTCGGACCAAGCCTGGTCCAGGCCCGCCGGTTAACCGGCCCGACCTGGTCCGGAAAAATTAAAAAAAAAAAAAAAGATATTTTGGCTTTTGGGTCAAACTAGCCGTTGGCCCAACAGCTATATAGCCGTTTTTGGG
>NC_061119.1:196886159-196943894 GCF_002878395.1 Capsicum annuum | reverse complement strand
ATACTACTTCAAGAAATTACTTAAGACGGTTGAAAAGTCATGCATAATTCTTTTGTTCGTATGGAAGGTTGAACTGTAGTATGCACTTGGAAAGTTCATTAAATACAAAAGTGTTAAATCTCAAAATTTCTGAATTATTCCAATTGCTCTCTTTATTAACTAACTAATATATTTTCAAGATTTGGTCCTACACTGTAACAGTGTAAAAAAGGTTGATATAGTCTAATTTTTCTAATTTATGTGGTGGTATTTGAGCAAGTCTATATAGATTTTATTTTAATAAAAAATCAAAAAAGAAAATCAAAATTTTCATTTCCATCCGCCAAAGAGTGTATATTGGGTCATTTGTGTAATGGTAGGAATATATGTGAACTATTTTTTAATGATGGGTATATTAACCGTAACTCACAAAGTTAAGGAATATATTAGGTCTTTTTTTCATTAAAGAATATAGATGAAAATATATCTTAATTTCATTAATTATAAGGCTTTAAATAGCCGTTTGAATAAAATAGTACACTACTTCTATAAATTAAAATATTAGACTCTTACGATAATTTATAAATTGAATATTTTAATAACACAAATATTCTCTGGTAACTAAATAACTAATTATTTTCAAAAAATTAGCTAAATCCTATAATTTTTTTCAAAAATTCCATTGAATAATTATTTAAATTATAGAGAGAGTCATGAGAGAAATAAATCATTTGCCTTTTTCTATGCTATTGGTGCAATGAATGGAGTTCTCTCTTAATCAATGTCTCGATTCTAAGTCATGAATATAAAAAAAAATAAAAATTGATAGAGATACCCAAACAATGCGTTACAAAGAATCTAAATCAATTAAATTTCAAAATAAATACGAATATCAAAAGAAAAAGAAACATTTATCGTTTCTGCTATGTTCTATTAATATACGATGTAGGAGTCATGCCTAACCCCCAATCAACAAATGATTTTTGACCTCGTTATAAAGGTAAAAGGTCAAAGTCGGACGCATTTAAAAATAGTTAGTCAATATTTGGGTCATTAGACATGGAGTGGGAGTCAGTCATTTTAATTTCACTGAATGATCTTTTTTTATTTTTATTTTGAGTCATTTTGACCTAAGTAGTTGTGAAACAGTTCTAGTTTTAGCAATCAGCTTCGTTATTTCCCCTTCTTTAACTTCCTTTACTGGGACATGAGGACCATCAAGAATTACATTCATTAGCTCACTATCTTCAGCCATAATAAAGTCAAACATTCTAGTTTTCCACCACTCATAATATTGGCCATTGAATCGACGTGGCCTAGTGGTAGATTGTTCTTCTTCCAAATAAGGTGGTGCAATCATAGTTAAGAATCCACTCTAGGTGTGAACCTTTTAGAATGAGCTCACTCTGATATCACTTGTTGAAATGCAAGAGTCCACCACCGTTAAGGGACCAGGTCCCTAAGAGGCAATATATGACAAACACACAAAACACAAGAGAAACAACTGAAAGTAAAAGACACAGTCAATTTTTACGTAAAAACCTCCTTTCTCAAGGGAGAAAAATCATGATCTGTACTCACAGGCTCTCAAACTCCACTATAATCAGAATGAATCGTGATTACAAACTCCATTTGAACTTAGCTCTAAGTTTCACTAAACTGCAATAACTTTATCACAATCTACACTTGACAACTCTATCAAAAGCTCTATCAAAATTGACCAGCTCTAGCCAATATGATTAGGAAACTCTACCTAAGAAACTCAAAAGCAAACAAAAACTTTACTCTCTATCTTTAGAGTAATTCAGTTATAGGACTCGACTTAAGAACACTAAGGTGTTGTTTGGTTGGGAATGTAGTTATGCAGGGATAAGTTATGATGGGATAAGTTATTCTGGGATTACTTATGCTGGGATTATTTTTTATTGAGTGTTTGGTTTGTTGTTTTCAAATTAATATGCATGGTATAATTTCTAAGAATAAAGTATTTGATTACCAAAATACCCCCATCTTATTTAACTTCTTCTTTGTTTATATATATTTGTTTTCAAGCTTTAAATATTTATTCTTAAAAATAAAATTTTCATCTTATTTAGCTTAATTTTTGTGTGTGTGCATTTTCATGTTTATATCGTCTGTATTTTAAAAATAAAACTTTCATCTTATTTAGCTTTAATTTTTTTGCATGTGCCTTCCCATGATTATACCGTGTGCTTTTAAAAAAAAAACTTACTACATCTTATTTAGTTTGAATTAAAAACTTCCAACTTAAGTTTGTTAAAGTAAAAGAAGATTTGTTGTTTATGTCACTTCATTTAAACACATATTACTCATATAATATAGAATATTAAAATTTATTTTAATTGATATATACAATATCAATTTTCAAGTAATTAAAAAACTATTTAATTTAAAATATGTAATTGAACAATAGAGTCGATTGTGAAACGATAATGTGTATTAAAACTAGGCATCGCCTTTGTAGTTGTTAAAATACTTTATAGATTACTAGTGAATGATAATTATTATTATAAAATCTACCTACTTTAGTTAATCTTTTCATTGTGTATTAAGAACTTTTTGTGTTATCAATTCACAAAAATAACACTTGGAAGGAAAAAGTTGATGTTGAATTCCATTTTTCTATGCTTAAAAGATTATAGTACCTACATTTTGTTGGATATATAAAAAATTATAGTACCTAGTTTTGATTCTTATTATGTATGAATCTAACATATTTTATTTTTTAATTTGCTAATTTTGCATTTTGATCCTTTATATAAGAAAATAGCGTATAAGTTTATAAAATTCACAAGCAATGGAATGAAAAAAATAATGCAAAGTTTAATTAATAAGAGGCTAATTTTTCTTAGTCATATATTTCCTTCGTTCCAAAATAAGATATTTTAGTCTTTTTAATTTGTCATAAATAACACGTTTTAGATAATCAAGTAGATATCAATAATCTTTTTTCAATTTCAAAAACAATAATTAAAGATGATGAAAAAGATTGGAGAAATGTGTTTGTAATGGATTTGGGATATTTTTATCAATTTATAATTTATCCCGAGATAAATTAAGGTGGGATAACTTATACCACCAAATATGTGGTATAACTTATCCCGGGACTATTATTAATTCCGGGATAAGTTATCCCAAATATTGCCAAACCAAATGATGTATTAAAAAGTTTATCCCGGGACTATTATTTTATCCCGGAATAACTTGTCTTAGTATCTCACACCAAACGGCCCCTAACACTATACACAATATGAATAGTAGAACTTGAGTTTGTAGAGGATTTTTGCCGCCATAATAGAATTCTTGGATTGCAAAATCTATTGAGCCATAATCATCTCTTTGTATTTATAGGAGTGTAGGACCTTATACTTGAAATTTGATTAACTAAGGTGTCCATTTTGATACACTGTGCACCTAAACAGTTATTGCGCTATAAAATAAAACTGTGCAGAGTGCGACAATTGTACATTGGCAAGGCAGGCAATGGACCTGGTCCCTAAGTATCATGTAGTCATCATCAAAATATGGAATAACTTTATTTTTAAGGTGTGTATGAAATTAATAATGAACAAGTAAAAATAAATAAAGAGAGTATTTATTTAGAGTTGTTTGTTCTGGGTGGAAGCTGACTATTTTCTCTAACTTAAAAATTTAACTATGAAGGATTATCACTTTGATTGTATCAAAGTTAATGTGGTAAAGTATTACCAAGATCACATTAATTAGATCTGAAAACTAATCTAAATTCAAGAGATATTATTATTTACCTTAAGCGTTTAGTGACTTAGATGCCAATAAATGTCCATTAAGGCATTGTGGCTATGGAGGCCATTAAGGTTTAGTGGCGATGGAGGCAATGACAAACTTATGTTATGGTCTCACTATTGAAAACAAGTGAATTTTCGATGATGGTTCATTTTAAAAGTGGGATTTTTGACCTGTCGAAAAAGCTTTGACGAGTCAATTTTCGGCGAACATTCCTTGAAAATTTTCACTGAGAACATCCATGTTTTAGTGAAATTTGATAAAATAGTTATTGTGCATGTAAATTTATCCAACTATCACAATTATACAAGAAATCTAACATAGTACTTTAGTTCATTTGTTTTATGTTTCCATTATTTTAGTTTAAAATTCAGTATAATGTGAGGTCCTAATCCATGACGGGATGGGACACCAAAGGCAAGTTCTTGATTTTTTGTATACAAAGATTGCTTTTATTATGATATGAACACGTATTGATGCTTGCAGAATAGTTAAAGATGTTGCAAGCAAGAATATCATATAGCTTAATTGACTGCAAGTTAAATAAATTTGATCCTCTTTAGATCATTCTACAATATTGCTGTGGTTGTTACAGTGCAAGGATGTTTCGAGAGTTATGAAGAAAGCTTTGAGCTCATAATGAGAAAGGATTAAGAAAATATGAGTTGGGATCATTTGGTAGTCGGAGTAAATTATTTTTAAATTACAGTCCTTGGATTATGATTCCTAAATTAATTTATCCCTGAGATAAGATAAAACAGTAGAGTCTAGGACAGAGGCGGATCTAGAATTTCAAACTTGTGAGTTTCTGGTAAAATAAAGTAATATGTAATAATATAATTAAAAAAGTCAACACCTAATAGGGATCAATCCCATGGTCATGGAACTAAGCACTTTAAGGGTCCATTGCATGCCATCAAGCCAATGTTATTTTTGTTTATGGGTTATCATCTATAATATTTTATTGATTCATTCTTTTTTTAATATATTTATTATGGTAAGGGTGGGGGTTCTCGGAGTCCCCCACCCAACACTGCAGATCTGCCCTTAGTCTAGAAGCTATGGAAATTGTAGTTTTTATGATCGACTTATGAACCAAGTTTATGTTAACTGTGAACCAAGTTCTTGATTACTGTGGGGCTAGTCAATTTAGTAATGTGACGTGCAGGAAAGTACTTCATTTAAATCAGCAATGCCCAATTAATGTATTGAAAAGAAGCAGGAATCCTAAGTCAAAAGGAAATCTTTTTAATTATGGCAGAGAGGTGTATTCTTGCAGGTTTTCTTACACGAATTGGTTTGCATAAGGAAAAGGCAGTTGTAACCTAAGGAAGATGAACATGAAATATATATATGCAATATCATAATCAACTGAGCGACACCTTTTTGCATATTTGCAGATCTGAAAAAACACAAAAGCAAGAAAGAGCAAGGCGATTTGAACTAGAAACTGAATAATATCAAGTTATTACTAGGTGGCAGTTTGGTGTCAATATTAGTTTTGCAATAAAAGTTTTTACTGAGTCGTAATAGCTTTTGTTCAGTATTAGAAGTGAAGTATTTGTGAGGAGTTATAACAAGAAAAAAGTTTGACTTCTTGGAGCAGTTAAGTAGTGTGTAGAACAGTTAGTGTTAACTGTTGGGGTGAGGTACTCAAGTGAGTCCCTTAGATAGCTGAGTTGTAATCTAAAACGTTGATGGTGTGAAGATAGTGGAGATTGGTATTGAAATCCTCCTAACTTATTGTTGTGTTTAGTTTGCTTTTACTGCTTACTACATTTCTCTAAATCAGGTTCCGAATATGTGTGGTGGAGTTAGCCGTTTTATCAAAAATAATCTCAAGTTGAATGAAATATAAGGTGAATAACACATGTTTAAGTCTGAGATAAAATTTATACTCTATATGATTAATGGTATAAATTTCGATCAAACAACAGAAAATAAAAGGTTTGGCCCCTAATTACAAGACATACCATAAATTTGACCCCTAATTACATGACATACTAAAATAAGTATCCTAAATACACAAGACAATAAGTGGGTGTATCTGAGATACACGAAGCTCGCTAAGACACACAATCAAAATTTCAGGCCTTTCATCATCAAAGTTGCTGTCGCACTTCGTTTCTAGTCGCCCGATGAATCATGATGTCCCCAGCCCCATTCCTCTTCATCTTCTACTTTTCAGCTTCTATATGCCACCATCACTAGAAAAAACCATCAATAGAACACCACCAAACAAACCTCACTCACCACCACGTAGCTAATCACTAGCCAATCATCATCACTATTGGAATTTGATTCATCCATCATATCTAAGGCAAATCTGATTTCTCCATCCATCATCATCAAAAATTAATTCTTTTCTCTATCTACCACGAGATCCACCACCATTGGAGCAGTCTTCCCTATGATTGACCAATTTGATTCCTCTCTCTACTATCATCGGATGGCGATTGAGCTTGAGCCAAATATGAATACTCCGACAAGCCCAAGCTAAATCTGAGTATTTTTGTATTTGAATGGTTAGCAATAACAGTTTATCTTTTAATTTTTGTGACTTTGTGATCTTTTATGTATTTTTGTGATATGAAAATTTGTGTATCTCTATGATTTTTGAAAGTGAATCACAGACGCACAGATAGAATACATACATCAAAGTCATCTTAGTTATTTTGATTCTAGATATATGAAATTGATAGCATATACATGGAACTGAGATTAGATACACAGTCTCAGATACACAGTCCTAGATACACAATCTCAAATATACGCAAGCCTATGTATCCTAAGATACACGCTATAGACACGTAATTTCCCCCCTCTCAAAAGTCAATTTCACCCATTTAACCCACCATAACATGCACCCCACCCAATTCCATAATTCCTTAAAAAACAGACAAAAAATAATAAATTTACAACAAATTCATAATGACTTTGGACACCTCACCTCATCCTAACTACCCCAACTCCTACCTCCACCCCCTAACCCACGTACCCTTTCCCTACCCCATCCCCACTCGCGTTTTTTCCTGTGCCACTAACAGAATTCATGATACACATAATAACAACCAAAAATAGTTTTATACCTCATACTCTCACACTTACATAAACCTCTCATATACCGATCAACACACTGATAAACTCACACAAAATTCACTCACTGGGAATTCATACACGCACGCACTCCTACATAGATAATAACAAACGGGAGAGAGACATATCTACATGACATAACACATAAAAAAGGGTAAATAGAGTATAAAAATAAGGATTAAGAGAGAAAGCAGAGAAAAAAAAGATTGATCAAAGAGAGATGCGAGAGAGCGGAGACTTAGGAGAAAAAGGTGAGAGAGTAAGAGAGAAACAGGAGATATATATAGATAAATTAGAGAAAAACAAAGGTATTTGAGAAAGACAGAAGATAGAAAACAACGGAAATGACTGCTCTGGGTAGTTCTCATCGACAAATGTCGTTGTCGCTCGAAATTTAATCTATTCGCTGATTTCTATCACTATCTAAGCTCGCCGGAGATTCGATGAGACAAAAATAGCACCTCAATCCAAAAACACTTTGGTCCCTAACCCTTTCCACCAGAAACAGAAACGACCAATCAATCCCAATGCCAAGTCACATAAAAAATAACGAGGTCATACAAAATAGAGTTTGGGTCAAAGTGTTGATTTGGAATTCATTGTTTGAGGTTCAAGTTGAGATATTCGGATCTTATTCCATTTTAAATTCCATAATTTGGTATAATAAAAGCTTCTAAAGTCCAATTCTTTTATCCCATCTCTTTCTATTTTATCTCAATATGGTGTGTTGATGTCGTGATTTATGTGATTCATGTTGGATTGATGATATATTTTGATCGTGTGTTTGAGCTTCTATAATTGTTGTGGCTTTATTGGTTGATCTTATATCGAAATTAGTTAATTATTGATTGAGAATGAAATTGGGTAATAGGTATTGAAAAATTGATAAAGTGAATATTGATTATTTTGATTCAGTGCTGGTTGTTTAATTCAGAATAATTGTTCATTGTATCAAACTCGATAGTATCATATTTTTAGTTTGAAATTGGCAGGCAAATGGTAAGTTGAGTAGGCAAAATTTAGGGCTTGTGAATTTTTGAATGTTTGAAATATTTTTTGAATGGTTTCGTTTTATCGCATTTGGATCAATTGTACTCATTTGGCCGAGGAACGCCCTGAGGTTATTTTTATTGTTTTATCTGGGGAATGACCCGAGGGATTTGTGCTTAAAGATGGCGCATGATCAAGACCCAGAATATCGGGTGGAGCTTAGTCTAGGATTAGTTCAGAATAGGGTTTGCATTTTCATTTTTTTTCTATATTTGGTATTGTATAATTCGAAATGGACATTATTTTATTTTGAATTTTTGTTTGGTTTGTTTGTTTGTTTGTTTTATTTGTTTTGTTGGTTTATTCACTTCATAGCATCATACTAGCTGATATACTCTATGAAGCATGGTCGAACCACGGGATCGAGGGATACCTAACACCTTTCCCTCGGTAAATAAAATTTCTTAACTAAAATCTCTGTTCATGGATCAGTTTTAAAAGAGTTAAAAATTATTTTGAAAAAGAATTTTCAAAGGTGACTTGGCGACACCAGATTTATGCCAAGTGGTGACTCTGAGTTTGATTGTTAAAAGTCCTTTGCGAAATAAATTTTCATTTTTAGTCACTTTAATAATACAATTCTTTTCAAACTTAAAATAAATCTTATTGGTGTGAAAAAAGGGTGTGACACTCTTATGACTCTACTGGATATTTTTAAAATTCGTTTTTTATTTTTTGAGTTGTATCGGTTGGTTTGGCACAATGGGTGTATAGATGTTTGTTTGTGTTCTTGTTTTATCATTGTTGCATGCTTACGTGCTATGTGTTTATAATTCTTCCTTATCTGTTATCAATTTATATCTGGCATCATATGTATTATCCTGAGTCATTTCTTTCGCAACAAGTCCCGTAGTATACGATGTGTACACGATCTTTTGTTGAGTCACCCTTATTTTAAGAGGGGGAGCTGTCGGTTGGTATGGAATAGGTGGAAATCTATTACCGCCACTATCTATCATACACTCCCTCGACAACCTTGTTAGTTGAACCCTCGCCTAGGTCAGCCTTTAAGTCATTCTTATTTGCATCATGTTGAGACCTAACGGAACTGTTTGGTCCTTTGTAGGAGACTCACCCATAAGCATCCCTACGTGCTAATTGTTGCATCTTTGAGGGTAACAAGATCATTTGACAAATTGATTTGGGGGAAGCATGTACTAGAATTAAGAAAAAATGTGTGTTTAGGCAAGAAAAAGTGAAAAAAGAGAAAAAAGAAAAAGAAAGAAAAAGCGTTTCGGAGTTTATAGAAATTCTGTATGGCTTTTGTTTTTCACAATTAAAAATTCAAAAAGATTTTTCTATTTACCTTTTGCACGCATTTTCTCAAAAAATCCATCAAAAAGATTTTCCTTTATTTTTCTTCAGCATGCATTCATAACTCGATAATGTCAAAAAAAAAATTATTGTAGAAGCTTTATACATTTTTATAGGGGAAAATTCAAAAAGATTTTATTTCAAGATTTTGGTTCTTTTTAGATAAAGAAAATGCCAAAAAGATTTTGTTTTAGTGTTGTTATATTTTTCTATGTCGAAATTCTTATATATATATATATATATATTCTTCCTGTTGGTGCTTCATTTTAGAGTAATTTCATCTAAAAATACAAAAAGATTTTTCTTTCATAGTTGTTGAATTCTTTTTACATGAACTTTCAAACAAAAAACTCAAAAAAAAAATTTATTGATATTTTTCAGTGTCTGTTTTAGGCCGTGTCCCTCAAGTCATGGTCCAGTCTATTAGTTATTATTTAATTATCCAATCTGGACGAACTACGTACACCTGATTCTCCTCTCTTGGGAGTGAGATACGTAGGCAACCCTTCTTGGGTTCGGTGATTTTATTTTAAAAATTCAAAAAGATTTTCTTCACGCTCTATTTAGATTAGGTGTTTCATATACACCTTGAAAAAGAAAAATACAAAAAGATTTTCTTAAATAGTCTTAGGTTTCATTTTGGTATGAAATTCACAATTGAAAATCCAAAAAGATTCTTGTCATTATCTTTTAAAAATAATGATAAAAGGGAAAAAAAATTCTCTTTATTTTAGATTAGTTGTGTGCACGTGTTGCTTCATCTGAAAAATACAAGAAAATTTTTCTTTGATAATTTTAAGTTTTTGTATGAATTTTAGAATCAAAATTTAAAAATATTGTGTAAATATCTTTTGAAAAAAAATCATTTGGTATTATGTTAGTTAAGCCATGCTTTCTCCATATGAAAAATACAAAAAGGTTTTTCTTTGATAATTATAGATTTCATTTTGCATAGGGGATTTAAACCTGAAAAATTCAAAATAAAATTTCGTTAATTCTTTTAACCATTTGTTATTTTCTTTTCTTCGAAAGTTTCAAGAAAAAGGAAAAAAAAAAGAGTATGATTGTCCATTTTGTGGTCAAACTTAACGAACTACGCACACCTGATTCTACTCTCTGGAGGATGAGATATGTAGGTTTTCTTCTAAGGTTTGGTGATATTTAAAAAAAAATAAAGAAAAGAAAAAAGAGAGATTTTGAAAAAAAATGTTGAACCTTAACGCATTTGTTATCTCCATTGTTCCGTTTGTTTTAGGTGGTTGGTTTGTGGCATTTTGGTTGGCCCTTCATATTACATCAAATCCAAGGAAGAGGTAGTCATGTCCAACAAGAATATTAAAAGTGACATCATGGATCTGATACAGAGTTTGGAAAATCAGAGTTTAAAGCAAGAGCTTGTGAGATTAAGGCCATAAATAATGGAAATATATCAAGCTTGGGCATATGGGTTGCCTGCTTTTTCATTCCCTACTATTGACCCTATAAATACCTTGAGTTTTTCACTAAAATTGTAAGGCTAGTTTTTGCTGTTGTTGATGCGCCATAACATGCCTCAGAATTTACTCCAAGACAAAAATATCCCAAAGCTTCCATCACTCATTCTCTAGCTCTTCACTATAAACCTACCACATTGACAACACCATCTACCATTTGTGCTTTTGTTTCTTAACCCTCTACTGAGGCTCCACCTTGGCTACCCGCCAAACAGTTGTGCTTCCCCAATTTACTAGAGATCTAAGTTCAATACTCTCGATGATCGTTGTTGTACTCCTGAGCCTATATTTAAGTTAACTGGACTTGCAAAATTTCTTACTAAGAATTCTGGTATGATAAAAGAGCAAGAGGAAATGGTCAAAGAAATGAAGAGTGTAGAAAACGATCTGAAAAGTTTCTTAGGACTTGTGGGTTCTGAAGATATTTCATATAAAGACTGGGGCATGTCTTCAAGTATTAACCTTCCTCCAAGCTTTGAGCTATCAAAATTTGAGAAACATGATGGACATAAAGATCTTGTGAAACATTTGGGACGATATTACAATCAATTAAAGGAAACTGAAGAAAAGAAGAAGGAAATGTAGTTATTGTTATGTTAGGGCTAAAGCAGAGCATGAGAGTTCTAACTAACCAATACTGTCAACCTCAACCCCAAGCCTATATATCAGATCGACATAATCACCTGCATCAAAGTTCCTCTTTTCAAAATCCAACATATTCCATTCCACTTCCTCAGTATCTTTTGAACAATGCACTACTTCCTCAGTATCCTTTGAACAATGCACAACTGTATACTTATCTGTCTTCTTCTCCAAAATGGCATGCATCGGTTCCTCAACATCATCCTCGACCTCTATATATTTACCAAAGAACTTGCAAGTTTAAGTTCCAATCGAGGCCAGAGTTTGCAAAGAGGAAGAAGTTAAAGGATAATTTTACACCGATTGGGGAATCGTATGCTAGTTTATTCCAGAGATTGAGATAGTTGGGCATGATCACTCCTCTATTTGGGTACACTCTTGACCTACAATCAATAAATTTTGATCCTCATATACGATGTGCATATCATTCTAATGTTCAGGTTTATATTATTGAAGGTTGTTGTGCTTTGAAAAGAGAAATAGAAAGGATGATTCAAGAAAAATTGATCGTAGTGCAAAACATTGATACTAAGAGCGTCACATAGAATCCTTTACCAACACATAGTAATGCACAATACATGGGAAGCAATGAGTTAAGCATGAGGATTCAGAACTTATTTGTTGAAGGGAATGTGTTTGACATTGGTGGAAGCTCTAGTAATATGGATATGTAAACTAGTGGATAAGATGTTAATCTCGGCATTTGAGAAGACACTCCTCTCCTTACTAGTAAAAGGTTTTGGTAGTTTTTTTTTCCGTTATATGAATTATTTTAGGATTGTAGTTTGGGATTTATCTTGTTTTGTCCCTCTGTCATTTATGTTCAAACCCTTCTATCTTTCCTTTCAACTAAATGGAGTGTCGCTTTTTCTTTTGCTTTTTAATATGTGTTGTTTGTTTGTTTTCTTTACATGGTATATTTTATGTTGGTTCTAGTGATATTGCATGTTGGCAGAATTTTTAGCTAGATCTAAAAATCCAATTAATCATGAAACTTTGAATCAGAATGTTAAATGTAGAAAAAGAGTGTTTGAGAAAACAGATAGAGTGTTTAGGCATTAGGTGACCAAGTTGAAGCCTTCCATGAATAAATTAAGGCAATCACGTTGAGAATCACAAGAATAACTTGATCATCACTTAAAGGCATATCTCAATTAGATCAAACAGCAGATGCACAATCTCCTGTCAAGAGAAACAAAAGAAATTTTCTCCACTAAAGTATGAGTCATCCAATGTGAGGTGTGTACAACAAAGATGGAGTTGTACGTTTGAAAAGAACGGAAGAAAAAGTGACGCACATGCTCAGTTAAAGTTAGTGTTGTTAAAGTGTGCAAATGATCTTCATCTTTCACTTTTATATTGTATGATATATACTTGCATTTTCAAAGATTGATATGACGAAGGCATTTTTCTATCCAAACATTGTGTCATTCTTTGTTTACCCTCGTTGAGCTTTATTTCTATTTTCTTTAATATCCACTTTTGGAATCAAGATAGAGTCAGGAAAATTCAAGAAAAAGGATCGAGTGAAAGAATAGAGTCAAAAAAGTTTCAAATAAAAAAAAGTGTGTCAAAAAGAAAGAAAAGAGAAGAGTTTCAAGAAAAATAGAGTCAGAAAAAGTTCCAAAGAGAAAAAGAGTCAATAAAAGAAAAAAGAGAAAAAAATAAATCAGAATCAAGCAAAATAACAAGTTACCGAAACTACATTTGAACTGATTTTTTTTTTTGGGGTGAGATACGTAGGCAACTCTACTCTCGGTTAGATCCAACCAAATAGATAATTTTGATTACCCAATCAAAAGAAAATGGGGCATGAGATAATTTTTATTGTTTGAGTCAATTTCAAAGTTATAAATCTTATCCATTTCAAGTGTCTTTTGAGCGTCGTGTCATTTTTTTTCCCTATCCAAAAGCAACGTTATAACAAAAGAAAGACTTTCAAATCAATCTTTGAGAATGTTAAGGCTAAAAATGCAATCGATATATGGCGTCGTATTTTGGGTACTACTTTTCTTTATCAACATAAGAAACCAGGAGAGAAATAAAATGAGAGAGTCTTATTAGTGAAAACTTTCACGGGCAGCATAAGGCGATTGCGAGTTAAAAAAAATTAAATGAGAGAGTCTTGTTAATGAAAACCCTTACGGAAATCATAAGACAATTGTGGGTTGAGATAATGAAATGAGAAAGCCTTATTGGGGAAAAACCTCACGGAATCATAAGGCAATGGTGAGCTAAGGGAAATGAAAATAAGAGAGGCTTATCGGTGAAAAACCCTCATGGGACATCGTAAGCGATGATGAGCTGAGGGAAATATGAATGAGAGGGGCTTGTTGGTGAAAATCTCTCAAGGCATCACTAGCCGAATGAGGTATATAAATGCAATTGGCCTAAAGAAGCAACTCAATTCAAGGTCATTAACTCAATAATAATTGGTGAGAGTTTGGATGAAAAGATCAGACAGTTTAATCCAAATGCATGTCATAATCATTAGAGTTGACTATCGTTTTCAGATAATTTTTTTGGTCTTTTCTCTGTTTTCAACAAAAGACACATATCATCTTTTCTTTCTTCTCTGTTTTCTGTTTTTGTGCTTTAAGTCTGTTATTCAAATAAAAAATTCTTATCATTTTCCTTAAATTTTTGAGTCAAGTTCATGTCAAAAAAAATGAGAAAAGATTTCAAAACCTGCTACCAACTTCTTCAATTGCATAAAGCAAGACAAAGGCCAGAACATGAAAAAAACATGATTGTAAGCTGACTTAAGGCATGCAGAAAGTTGTGTCAGTAAAAAAGTTTTAGGATTCATGAAAATAGCAAGGTTCAAGGGGTTTATCTGAGAAGCATAGAAAAACAGAGATATTGTTCTTGTTTCAAAGTCACTCTTAATAATCTTATTTTGGATCAATGGTGCAGCAAGACAATGACATAGGTAAATTGTAACACCCCGCATTTTCGGTCAAGACTTTAAAGCATTGTTCCTATGTGTGTGAACTTTAATCCCACAATTTTTATGTTAATACATGTGTCATGATCATTATCCTAGTGTTTGAAGTGCTTTTGAGGTGAAAAACGTTCATAGGGATTACTTAGAACAAAGTTGAGCTAAAAGCCTTTGATTCGTTCAAGTTTGGTATTCGATTCTACAAGGGCCTACTTTGAACATGTATAACTTTTGATATAGGTGGAATTTTTCAACTCAAGACCCTCCAAATTGTATATAATTGAGTTAGCTTTTCAACGATACCGATTTTGCCTTAATCCGATACCCGAACAAAAAGTTATAGCCATTTTCGTGAGAGGCAGTGGTGGCTCGCGATAAGCCCGGGCCGCAGGGCTCACATCGTCGGACTAGAGCGTGCGTCGCGGGGGATGCTCCCCCGGGCTAAGGGGCGCGATGCAGGGTCTATTCCCATGGTGTTTTAACTTCTTAAGGGTCAAGGTGCAGTTTGGTCCTTTCCCCTCAACCCCAAACGTCCAAAGGATAATTTATAGCATCCAAAGGGGCATTATTTTCCCATCTTCCTCAAAATTTTAGACGTAAAAACCCTCCCTTTTCCCACATGAATAAATTTTAATTTTTTCCTCTTAAGAACACAAGAATTCAAGCTTCAATTTCAAGAAATCATCTATTAAGGTATGTGGGAGTTCATCCATGGGTCCCCTTTCACCCATAGAGCCCAAAAACCTTTTTTTTATTTAAAGTATGATTTTTCCATGATTATGAAGTTGTATACGTTCAAGATTCATTTAAATCATGTTTCTCCTAGTAATTTGACTCAATTCACGTCCAAGTATGATTCTATGAAAAATTAGGTTATCTCATGTTTCAAGTTTCAATCTCTCATGTCATATTCAAGTGAATTTCATGTTATAATGTCAAGTTATGATCTTAGCCATGTAATCATGTTGATTTCCCATGTTTAACATATTCCCATGTTCAAGTTCATGATTCCCATGTGTCTAATGAAATGTCTATGCTTTTGAATTTTGAACCATGATTCCATACTACAGTTTTTAAGTATTGAGATCGTGCTTAGTGGTCATTCAGTACTGGCGGGTTGTGAATACCTGATACCTATGTATTTTTACATATTTTTGTTTTCAAGTAACAAGTCAGTAAGAATCATGATTTTATTCCCATATTCAGATTATCATTTTTATAACGAACTCACCAGTTTTACTTCATGTTAAATACATCAGTTTACATGGTCATGGTTATTTCAGATTATGCATGCACTATCAGTTTTTAGAATACCATGTTTAAGCATATCAGTCATCAGTGCATACACCAGTTCATGATTCCAGTGTTATTCAGTTGGGAGTAGGATTTAGCACCGAGCGAACCCAGGGATGGGGGCTCACCTGCCAGTAGAGGGTGTGACCTTTAGTAGCAGTCCCTGAGTTTCAGAACTACGTAGTTAGCGTAGGTTAAAAATGTCAACCTTCCAGTTGAGGGTTGAAAAGGTGTTTACCTGCCAGTTGAGGGTGACACATATCTCATTAGAGCACCTGCCAGTTGAGGGTGACTCCTTAGTCCTTTGGGATACCAGTTTAGTGGATCCACACAACTAGTGTTAATACCAGTGACACGGTACTGATATTCTTCCAACTGGGGTTACAGATTGGACCCCGATTAGCTCAAATTGGGGCATGTTGGTTATATGATACCTCCCATAATTTCAATCAGTATTCAGTGTATTTTCAATTTAGGTTTGTTTGACTAAGTGTACAGACTTTCAGATATTCAGTTTTATAGATTTTAGTTTTTTAGATTGCATTTTATCTCAGTAATATAACAGATATACACTTAGTCTTGAATTCTTATATATTACAGTTTTCATGCATTCATGCTCAGTTATTTCAGACTGTTTAGTTAGTCCTTATCTCATATGCACAGTACCCCACAATTTTAGTCCAGTTATTTAGACTAAGTATAGTTCAGTCTTACATGACTGATATTCAGTTATCAGTTAATCAGTATACAACTATCAATTAATCAGTATACAGATACAAGCTAATCAGTATCCAGATATCAGTTATTCAGTATTCAGACGTCAGTTATTCAATATTCAGCTATTAGTAATTCAATTAATTAGACCAGCTTAGTATATGATATGTTTGGTTTTGTATGTTTATGCATTCGTGCTCTACATAATTGTATATTCAGATCGAGTTATGCTAATTTCCATCACGTAGTTTCAAACCCAATATTCATACAGTATCCATGTTTTACTATTTTCCAGCTTCAGTTCTACTTATATTATAAAAGGAAAGTTTTAAGAAACTAAGGGTAGTGATTCACCAGCTTATCAGATTATACTACGCATGTTTTAAGATACTTCAGCTTTCAGTTTATCTCAGTCTCCTGGTAAGTCTACTAATACTTATCATGTATGTTTTTTTTAAGATTTGATACCTATTCAATATTATGTATTGCATTCACCCACACTTACTCAGTACATTCCAAAAGTACTGATCCATATATATGTCTATGTGCTACATTATCTTATAATGTAGGTACTAGTTATAGCCTAAGCATCATAATCAGACAGTTGCAGCTTCAAACCAGCAGGTGATGAGTTCTCCTATTTCGGGGACTCCAGTTAGATTTAGTTCATGTAATGTGTTGTATTTATGATTTTCCATATGTATTGATTAGTGGTAGTTGGAGGCATGTCCCAGCTATCTATCATCAGTATAGTAGAGGCTTCATAGATATCCGTCAGAGTCAGTTACGTAGCTTGAGTTCTTTCCTTAGTTTTATCAGATTGTAAAATTTTATCAGTTACATACTTATTCAAATTTCATTATTATTATGCTTCCACATAGCAGTACTAGCTATTTAATATATTGAATCAATTACTCAAGCAGTATTGTAACGCCCCGAGCCTATACCCCGAACGTTACATGATGCTCATAATCTCGAGAGACCACAAGCTAACCCATGACTAGTACCTGCTGCAATAACTGAATAATAATACTGTAATTATGCAGAAATTAGGCGGAAACTTGCCATAAGGTTTAAATTGAAAGTAAATACTGAATACTGAAAACTGAATACTAATACATCTGTATGAAATACTCTAGTCTGGAAAGCCTCTACTGTTTGAACAAGGAGTTGATGGGATAAGTCCCCAACTAACTCCGACTACTGAAATAAATTGAGTACTGAAATACTGAAATATAAGTCTGTCCTCGAACAATGAGGACTCACCACTGGTATGCTGCTGATGGATCCATTACCAGAAATTTGCTATTTTCCGACTGAAAAAAAGTAGTTGCAAATTTTCGACTACTTCGATCAGAAAATTTACTTTTTTATTTTTATTTGTTATAAAATACTTTTCCGATACTATTTGTGACTACAACAGTCAAAATATTTGGTGGTAAATTTTGAGAAATATATATTCTGACTGTTGTAGTCGTAAATAAAAATAATTAAATAAATGTATTAGTAAATATATAATTAGACCCTTATACGAAAAATAAATAATTATTTAAATAGATTATTAAATATATATTTCCGACCACTGTAATCGAAAATTCTAAATAAATATATGACTAAACATATAATCATACCCTTATACAAAAAATTAGTAATTAATAAAATATATTATTAATTATATTACTACTAAATACATTAAATAAATATATTACTAAATACATTACAAAATTATATTAATTGTATCCGACTACTGTAGTAAAAAATATTAAATAATTAAATATATTTAGTTTTTACCCGACTGTAGTGGTTGGAACATTATATTTAATTATTAAATAAATAATTTTATAAAATATAAGTTACACAGTAGCCTTTCACATTGTTTTAATTAATTTAAATATTTAATTAAGTTGTATTAACTAATTTAAATATGTAATTAAATTGTATCAAATATATAACCGACTGATGTAGTTGAAAATATTAAATAATTAAATAAAATAATAATTTTTTGATCACTGTAGTCGAAAATCTTATAAATAATTAATTTAAATATATAATTTAATTGTATTAAATGGACTTGACTAACTTTCTACTTCCTCTGAGATTGTATGATATGCGTGATAAGAAAATTACCAAGAGATAAAGAGTAACCAATCCCAACCGAAAGAGGAAATGAGTGAAGCCGCTTTCCCAAGGGACAAGAGAACATCGTCTGAGCCCTTAGATATGTTATTTGCTGATAGAGATTTTGAACGAACCGAAACCAAAAACCCTATAACTGACTGAAGTAGTCGGAAAAAATAAATAATTAAATATGTCAAATAATTAATTATTT
Organism: Capsicum annuum; assembly: GCF_002878395.1. NCBI lineage: Eukaryota > Viridiplantae > Streptophyta > Magnoliopsida > Solanales > Solanaceae > Capsicum > Capsicum annuum. The sequence goes on along the minus strand of NC_061119.1, from coordinate 196,925,254 downwards.
CCTTTTGGTTTGATTATCTTATTGTTCATTTATTGTTCTTACTAGAGTTCACCTTGATTATCAGATTTCTAGTCTGCTTAAACTAACAGGAAACCTTCTTTTTGCACCTTCTCGCTATCCATCCATACTAGTATAGATCTCTTATTGTTTCTTGCCTTCGATTTCTATTACTATCTGATGTTTTTGTAAATCAATTATCATATTATTTTGTTGTATTTGTTGTTGTATTACTTCTTTCCTGGAGTACTTTGGACTGAGGGTCCTTTCAGATTTTGGTGATAAGTTTATGATGTTTTATGTCCTTTCTAATTACCAACCCCTTACACCTCTTCATTGAGGCACTATATGATAAAGATGATAAAGTCAATTAGAGAAAGTTACTAGCACTAGTTGATTATTAGACTGAAATGCCAGCTATAAATGAGATGTACTTAGTAGCGGTTAGTCGGTTAGTAGCGGTTAGTCAGGTAGGTACTATTAGATTTCTTGCACAGTAGTATAATGAATACAGAGATATTCTGTTATATTGGCAGAATGATCAATTTCATCTTAGCTCAAATAAAAGTTTCCTGTTTTTCTTGTTCATTCACCTAGCTAGCAGATTTAACAAATGACTATTTCACTAATGGGAATTATTTGCAAATGTGACCATCTTTTCTTTTTCCTTTTCTGGAAAGAGTTTAAATTTATAGTATGCCACATAAACATATATAAAGAGTAAAGAATAACTTACTAAGATCAATGCCTTTATGTGATTTCCAGTTAATTTCACCTCAGATTTTGTTGTCTCACTCTCCATAACATCAAGCAACAAGTCCAAAAGGTCCCTTCCTACAGCATCACCTTTTGATTCATCCAATTTCCTCTCATTTCTTAATATTTTCCTTTCTGTTATAAACTTGTCAAGCAAAGCATCATATTTTTTATATGTATTGCTTGAGCTGAGGGTTTATTGAAAACAACCTATTTACCTCTGAGGAAGGGGTAAGTTTGCGTACACTCTAACCTCCCCACGTATAAGATTTCATTGGGTACATTGTTGTTGTTGTAATATTCTAGGATTATTGTGCAATCACTACAGACAATGTTAGATTTTCGGCCCTTGTGGTTTTATTTTTTGGAAGATTGCAGACATTTATATTTCGTGTGTCTTCATTGACAATGTACTATGTGCATTGAGATTTTTATTCTTAGGCAGTGAAATAGGATGGTCTATGTGAGTGTAATCACGACTTTGTGGGATGAAATTGATTCAGCCCGCAAGCAGCAATAACAATAGGGATGAACGGGGACACTTTGGAATGGGGTCAACAATGCTTGTTTCTTCAAAGTGATTATTTTGGTACATACATCAGTGTAGCTTTTTGTTCGTAATCTATATATATATAGTCACATCCACTCATTGTCGTAACTTTTGGAGTTATCATGGTCGTGCATGTTAAAGTAATATTTGCACTAAGTAGTTCCATTATGCTCGGGTAAATGTTTGCATAGCTTTTGCTGTCAGTATGCAATGGTATGTTTATTACTTTTACATGACAATCACCTGAGCATATTCATGAGCTGTGACTAGAAGAATTAATGATCATACCTGCATGTTGTCTCTATGATTGAGACTTCATTTTTATTGTTGCATAATACTTGGTGTGAGAATTTGCCTATGCACAGGAAATTGGTGTTATAATGTTCTTCAACACAATTTAATTAAAAAAATGGTTTGTCAACTAATCATAGAAGTTACATCTTAACAGCACTGGAAAGCAATTAGATTTCATTGCAATTATTTGTCCAAAACCTCTACACAGAGAAAGCCTACCCTTTTGGTTTATACTTCGAGAAAGCCTAACCATGCATTACACTATTACTTAACTACATACCCTATTTATTATCTTTATAATCATCAAATAAATAAACCTGCAGCTCCTATGTAAACTGAGCAGTTGTGAGGAATTCCATCACCCAAATGATAAATTCCTTTTATGTCACTGTGACATGTACCATTTCCATCTTTAACATTGAAGATTCTAATTGTGTGTCTTCTCTGTTTTAGCATCTGTTGGCAGAATTTGGTGTTCATATCCCCTAGTTTCTACCAATGGCATTTGCATTTCTGTTGCAGGTATACATATCTAGATTTGGTCCACTTCTTTGTCTCTTTTGCCTTCTCTAATTCCTCCTGTATCAGTTATGAATTAAGAGGGTCTTGTTGCAGTTGTTTCTAGCAGTCAATCAGATGTTCTTGTGCTTGATCAACCTTCCTCTCTAACACAGACTAACTCCATTTGGTGGTTTTTTTTTACCCAGGTGGTTAATAAAGAAAATTAATAGAATCAAAAGGTCATGGTAATGGACGGCGTAAGAAAGGTAAGAGAGGACCTAATAATCTTCCCGCAGGTCAATATACAACACCAACACCACCACTTGTTACCACAACTCTTCAACCAGCTACTACAAATATTCTTCCTCTTCCAAGGGAAACTATTTCACTACCAAATGCATTTTTCATGCCCCCACCGCCCCACCTGTTCCATCACTCTTCTCTCTATAATAGTCTGCATAGTAGCTCTTCATCTGTACCTTCAACATCATCCACACCCAGCCTTTCTGGATTGAGAATTGGAGGTCCTAGCATATCAACATCGCCATCCATTAATAGTGTTACAACGTCTAATGCTATAGCATCTGCTTCCCAAATTCTGAAATTTAAAGAGGTAGTAGAATATGACGGCAATGGGAGGCTAATTATCACCCCTGATGGTAATGGGTAAGTAAACCTTTTGTTTTTTAGTAATTTTTAAAAATTTTGAAAGCTAATATAATTTTATTGCAGGTTCATTGCCGCATATAGCGACGGACATATGGTTATAGAAGTAATTAAACTATTTTACACGGAACCATTGGGTAGTTGGAACGAGATTCGATTCGACGTCAGAATTCTTATGTGGAACCAGTTTATGGTATAATCAAAATCAAGGAATTTACCATTTCAGTATGCTATCAATGATGAATTTACCTTTGTATCCGTCAACTCATTTTATTGCTTTATATTAAACTATTTTGCAGGCAAAGTGTGCATGGAATTCTTGTCATGAAAATGAAATACAATGCATTTTCAAGTTGAAAGCAGCACTACGGATCAAAGAACACTTGTATGAGGCCCAAAGGAATTTGGAAAAACCTGGTTGGCTGAGTGCTGATGTGTGGGTCCAGTTCTTGGAAAAGTGGGATACTCCTAAATATAGGGCAGGGAGGGAACGAGCAAAGGCAAATAGGGCATCTCAAACTGGTGGCTCGTTGCACACTGGAGGTTCGATAAGTTTCGCTATGCACCGACGAAGACTAGTAATATTAGCTTAAATTTCTGATTTGTTCGGTTTAGTTCAATGTTCTAAACTGTGACATAGTGAAGTCGTGTGGGGCTCTTTCGATTCACTATTGTTGTTATCTTCTTGTTGTTGTTCATCTTGAAGTTTAGTGAAGCCGTGTGGCCTATTTTGATTCACTAGCATTGTTGTTGACATCTTGTTGCTCTTGTTGTTGCTTGTTTCTTTTGTTGTGAACTTGATCTTGTATCACTCTGCCTGATGGTTTTAGAAAGTAAGAAGAAGAGAATTAGTGGTTTAGTTAGAGAGGTGATGACTTAATTGGAAGTAATGAGAAAAGTATTTATAGTAACACTCTTAGTATAAGGCAGTCGTTGGTGTGGAGCTGTCAATGTAGCTGGCAACAAACAAAGAAACAAAGTTTGAATAATAAAAGTAAGTAATTGAGATTAGTCTGAATCTTAATGTAGCTGGCAGGCAGTGCTATCTGAAAGAAGACTTTGAGCCTTTTTGTATTTCAACTCTTGAAAGCTATGGAACTGTATTGCTAGTGAATGACTAAAAGTTAGGTGGTTTGCACCGCGTAGATAGAAGGTTATTTATAGATAAACACCCATGGAGCATCATTTGAGAATCTCGCCCCTATTAAGTTCATTATCTGCACTATACTATAGTTAGTAACGGCTAGCGAAGATCTCAGACCCTTCCACAACCATTGGACTCTTAAGCTTATCTCAACCTGGATCTTGTTAGGTCACAGTCTAGTGCTTGTTCCCTTACTTCCAGAGCAAGACAGACTGTGCTAATATGACACCGGCCTCTTGCATCTTGACTATTACTCTTACAGGTTACATTCTAACAATAGCATTTGAAGTGTTATAAAAAATTTTTGATTCTCAAGCACCTTGTGTTTTTAGTTCACTTTAAATGTCTTACATAAATTGGGACACTGAATATCTTTATCAAAATTAAATACACACTTTTTCAACCCTGGTAGATTTTCCCATCTATGTAGTTGACCCATCACATCAGGCGCCAACGTTGTCATTTATTAAGATTGATATTTTCTGCAACCAGTAAATGAGTAATCAACTATAGACTATAGTGCAAGTGTAGAATATGTGGTGTGTTACAAAGAAATGATACCAACTTTTACCTATGTTATTACAATTTAAACAATATAGCTCAACCAGAATTTTGTTCTAGTCCCTTTCACAATAATGATGCATAGGAAACTAAGGGACTATTGTTGATAAAAGTAATTAATACACTTCACACTCGGAGTTTAACAATTTAGTTTTGCAAGTTAAGATAAATAAAAAGAATTTGCATAGTACAAGGATAAAACACTATATATGGATGGCTCCTAATCTCAAGATTTCATCAAATTCAATTTTCGATTACAATATTATTAAGTATTGTTGCTATACCTTTAGCTCATTTGCAGCGATGGGATTCTTGAAAATCCTTCTTATTTTCATCTTTTGTTCATTCCTATGCCCTAGTATTCAGAGTGATCTCGAGACTTATATCACTGAAATGTAGGATAATAACATGATATTATCTGACATGTCCTATTGAGTGTTTTCATCTGACACAGTTTTGTAAGGTACTGAGTGAAATGTTTTTTTCTCAACAGCTACTATATCGATATGACTTTGTTGGGGTTTATTGAACTACATCAAAAACTTTTGAGTTGCTCTTTCTAAGTGAACCATTGCACAGAACTTATATTCGATTACATACTACCTAGTGTCTGATACAGTATCTCCATTTCCTAATCCATATGCCTATGCTACATTGGAGTACATAACAACTAGTAATTCAACTTTGTCGTGCCTGATGTATACCCTTGTATAATAACTGTGTTCAATCCCATGAGGCAAAGTGTATGATATATTATTCCCAATTCCTTATTGACTTCATACTTGCTACCCGGACTTGTCTTCATACTTGCATTATCTCTTTTTCTAAAATTTTGCAGGAATATGAAAATGGGGGAAAACCCCCCCTTTTCTTGAGGTCTACGAAGAGACGCATAGGAAGAAAAACAAGGACGGTACAAGAGGAGATTGTATCGAAACACGTGCTAAGAATGCATATGTAAGATAATAACTTTTACATACATTATTTTATTATTATTACTCAACGTGGCTTGTTTACATACTGACAAATAATTTTACTTTAAGGAAGAGTTTCAAAAAAGCATAGAAGAGTGGCGTCAAACCCAACCTACTTCAGAGGATGGTACCATGGTCCAACCATTACCTGCAGATATGACTAATATGTGGACAGCTATGGTAGGTGGTCCAAAGAAAGGTAGAACATACGGGACAGGGGTTCTCCAATCCTCGAGTAGTCCTTCGATGTTTCCCAGTTCCTATTCTACTTTGCAAACTGTGGAAGAAATGGAAGCAATGAAAAAGCAAATTATGAAATTAACGCAGAAATATGCAGCTAACGATGCTAAGTTTGCTAAATTTGAGGAGTTGGTTAAGAAGCACATGCCGCAAGTATTTCATGATAAGGAAGATAGTGAATCTGTTGATAGTTAGATTGTAGTTATTGTTCTTGTTTTTTGTTGTGACATTTAGATGTTTAAACTATTTGAGTTGATGTTTGTTTTGGATGTTTTAAAGTGGTTGTATTAATAAATTTTTATTGTGTTTGATCCTATTGTGAAAAATACATTAGTTATGTTGTTTATAATCTGAGAGCAGTGTAAGCTAATGCAAGATTTAATGATATCATTATTGAGTGAATATTTTTATTAAAATTCCGACTAAAGTAGTCACAAGAATAATTATTAAATAATTATTTATTATTGTTCTTAGTACAGTAGTCGAAACGATTATTTTATTAAATAATTTTTTTGTTAGTTTCTAATCACAATAATTGAGAAGAATATTTATTTATTAAAATTCTGATTAAAGTAGCCAGAATAATAGTTTTTAAATAATATATATTAAGTTTTCGACTACAGTAGTCGAAAATATAATAATTATTAAATAATAATTTATTACATTTCCAACTGCATTAGTCGGAGAAAATATAATTATTTATTAATTTTCCGACTACAGTGATCAAAATAATTATAATTATTAAATAATTATTTATTAAAATTTCAACTACAATAGTTGGAATAATTATAATTATTAAATAATTATTTATTAAATTTTCGACTATCGCAGTCAGAAAATTTATAATTATTTATTAAATTTCTGACTATAATAGTCGGACTATTTATAATTATTAAATAAATTTTTATCAAATATCCGACTACATTTTCGACTAAAGTAGTCAAAAATTTTCGACTACAGTAGTCGGAAATATTTTTCCGACAAGCTATATTCTGACTACCTTGAAACAGTCGAAAAGTAGTCGGAACTACCTTAATTTCTGACCACATTCCAAGAATAGTAGCCGTCGAAAAAATAATATTTTCTAGTAGTGATTGCGCTGCTAAGTATGATCGGGAGCCCGCACATTTGAACCAATGATATAAGATATCATAGCGTAAAAGAAAGATATGCGTCAGTACTTTAAATGTACTGGTATGCTAGTGAGGTAGGTTGAAGTGCATGGGTTCATATGCATGAACACTACTGACTGAATAACATGAGTATAATTGAATGAGAGTACATGCATGAATACATAAGTTGTAACGGAGGTCATGGTAACACTGGATACCGAGTTCTGGATTATTGATTTACTAATATCTGAGTTTACTGATACTGTATTACTGATAGATGAATGACTGTATCTGATAGTTCTTATTCTGTGGAACTATGCTGAGTTTTGTACTGAATTGAGTGACTGTATCTGATAGTCCTGATTCTGTAGAGCTGAACTGAGTTTTATACTGAAACTGGAACTGAAACTGAGACTGTGGGAGGTAATTATCTAACCGACATGCCCCTTTCTGAACAGAGTAGGGTTCAACCTGTAACCCAGTTGGAAGGGTGTCAGTACTGTACCATGGGTAAAGACAACTACGAGTTAACCCTCTCAGACAGAAAGCTCTTTCGTCAACCCTCGCTTGTAGGAAAACTCGTATGAGACGTATCAACCCTAGTCTGGCAGGAAGATATCTCAACCTACATTGGCTACGTAGTTCTGTAACCCAGGAATTGCTACTAAGAGTCAAACTCTCTGCTAGTAGGAATGCCCCCATCCCTGGGTTCGCTCGGTGCTGAATCCTACTCCCAACTGAATAGACATTGAACTGATTCCTAGTTCATACTAGGCTTGACTGAATTGTTACTGATTACACTGTCTAACTGAACTGAACTAAGTTCATTGAGTTTCGTTAACTGATAAAATACTACTGAATTTTGTTAACTGACTAAAAGTACTACTGATCATGACATGACTGAGATTATTCTGTAACTGACACTAGCTCTAGGTAAACAACTAAATTGTCGAGTATTAAATACCCCCAGGACTCGATAACATGAAAAGTAAAGCATCACATGACCCTACGTAGCATAGAAATGCACACTTGTTCATAATGCATCTATAGAGGCATTTTATCAAACACTTGAATGGCATGCACTAGTATACATGCTAGCATGATATAATCTCACTATTTAATTCACATGAACAACTCATCAAACACTTGGAAGGCATTCTATATGCACATAGTACTAATCAACACATGAGCATCACAATTTCAAGGCTTTAACATGAATTCACATGATACTACATACATAATAATTGTTTATACATAAATTTTGCACTTAATCATGGAATAGAAACCCAATCAACATTATAATCATTAGTACACTTGAATCCAAATCATGGAAATCATTAAATCAATTTACTTAAAGTTTAAAAGAATTTCTTGGACTCCAAGGGTGGAAGGAACCCTTGGATGAACACATGACATACCTTAACGCTTGAATTCTGAAATATTGATGGACTTCCTTAGAACTTGGATTCTTGAATGTGATGAACTAGGGTTTGTTCTTAAAAAATTCTAGAGAGAATGAGTAAATTTTGCCTTTTGGACGGCTTAATTACATGTTTTGGGGGCTAATATAAGATAGGAAAAGACTCATTTACCCCCTGGACGCGGGTTTTAATACTGAAAACTGGACTAGCGATGCGCAGATCGATGCGCCGGTCGAATCCGCGTCAGTTTACTAGAATTTACACTGGGAGCTGGAGAAAATATTGATCGACGCGATGGGCAACGTGGCGTGTCAAGATCGCATCAATCCACTAGTTTGAGCTTTCAAATTTGTTTCAAATGAAGTCTAAAAAATCCGAAACTTATTCCGAAACACACACTGACATTCCTGATCATGATTCAACCTAAAAATCATTACTTTAAGGTCATGAGGGTCATTAAATAGAGTCACCAACTTACGAAGGATAAAATAACACTAAGTCTGAATACTTAGCTAAAATTTTTTAAGTCTGGGACCCCTTAGCAAGCTTTAAAGGACTGAGTTAAGCTTAGGATTTGTGGGGTCTTACAATATCTCCCCCTTGGGAATATTCATCATCGAATGAGGCTGACTGACCTAAGAATTCTGATAGAGTAAATCTAGATACAGTACATGCACAACTGTATCATGATTTCATGACTGACACTACTGATATGCTGAAACTTCTTACTGAACATAAATATTTGATGCATAAGTACATGGATGCGATTGCTGATAACCTGAGTCTTTTATACTGAACATGCATATCTGATGCATGAATATCTTACTGAACGGACTCATGAATGTATGACTGGGTATGCAATGGTAATTGATACCAAGTTTATAAAGAAAATCTGAGCATAAAACTGAGTAAGTTTAAAGAGAATCGTTACCTTGGGTTGAGTCTTAGTTTATGGAGAAGAGGTGAGGATACTTGGTTCGCATATCTGCTTCTGCTTCCCAAGTAGCTCCCCCAACAGACTGATTCCACCAAAGAACTTTGACTAGAATAACTTCTTTGTTCCTCAGTCTGCGAATCTGATAGTGAAGAATTTCAACTGGGACCTCTTCGTAAGAGAGACTGTTCTGAATATCTAGGCCCTCTATAGGGATTACAGTTGCTGGGTCATCTATGCACTTCTTAAGCAAGGAGACATGAAACACTGGATGCACTAAAGCTAAGTCTAAAGGTAACTCAAGCTCATAAGCTACCTTTCCAAAACGGCTGAGAATTCGATAAGGACCGACATATCAGAGACTGAGCTTCCCCTTCTTGCCAACCTCTTTACTCCTTTCACAGGAGAGATTTTCAAATACACATAAGCACCAATCTTGAACTCAAGATCCTTTTTGCGCATATCTGTGTACAATTTCTGTCGGCTCTGAGTTGTCTTAAGCCTTTTCCTGATCAACTGAACCTTCTCTAAGGTGTCAAACACCAAGTCAGGCCCTACCACTATGGCCTCACCCACTTCAAACCAACTAATGGGAGATCTATATTTCCTCTCATAGAACGCCTCAAACGGAGCCATCAGAATGCTGAAATGATAGTTGCTGTTATATGCGAACTCAATCAAAGGTAAGTGGTTATCCTAACTATCTTTAAAGTCTATTGCACATGCTCGAAGTATATCCTCTAAAGTCTAAATGGTCCTTTCTGCTTGACCATTTATCTGAGAGTGAAAGGTTGTATTGAGGTGGACTTGGGTACCAAGACACTTTTGGAAGGCTTTCTAGAAATAAGAGGTAAACTGGGTACCCCTATCTGAGATTATAGATAACAGAACTCCGTGTAATCTAACCAACTCCCTGACATAGAGCTTGGCATAGTCTTTGGCTAAATAAGAGGTATGGACTGGTAGGAAATAAGATGATTTGGTCGTTGTACCTACAATGAACCAAACTGAATCGTGCTGACGATGAGTACGAGGCAAACCCGTCACAAAATCCATGTTCACTTTTTCCCACTCCTAAGTAGGAATACTGCACTCCTACATAGACCCACTGGGTTTTTGATGCTCAATCTTAACCTGCTGACATGTAGAGCACTTAGCTATAAACTCTACGATGTCTCTCTTCATCCCACTTCACCAGTAGATCTCCCATAAATCACGATATATCTTAGTGGCCCCTGGATGAATAAAGTAATACGCAACATGCACTTCTTTAATAATTCGTTGTCTCAGGTCATCTACACTTGGCACACATAGCCGACCCTGACAACACAATACATCATCTCCCTCTTTAGAGAAAACCTATATCTTATGATCTCTGACTAATTCTTTCAACTTAACTAGGATGGGATCCCTATCCAGTTTTTCCTTCACCTCAAAAACCAAAGATGATTCTAAACTACTCTGCACCCATACACTACCTTCTGCTGAATCGACTAAGCGGACACCAAGCTGGGTAAGCTAATGAATTTCCTGAGCTAACTTCTTCTTACTATTTTCAACATGAGCAACACTACCCATAGACATCCTACTAAGAGCATCAGCCACTATACTGGCTTTACCCGAATGATACAGGACGCTCATGTCGTAGTCCTTTAATAACTTCAACCACCTTCTCTGACGAAGGTTTAGGTCTTTCTAAGAGAAAACATACTGTAAACTCTTATGTTCTGTGAACACATCAACATGCACTCCATATAAATAGTGCCTCCAAATCTTTAAGGCAAATACTACTGCTGCTAACTCAAGATTATGAGTAGGATAGTTCTTTTCATGGGGCTTAAGCTATCTAGATACATAGGCTATGTCCTTACCTCTTTTCATAAAAACACACCCCAAACCAACCCTGGAGGCATCACAATATACCACAAATCCATCTGAACCATCTACTAGAATCAAAACAGGGGTTGTAGTAAGTCGAGTCTTCAACTCCTGAAAACTCTTCTCATAAGAATCTAACCACTAAAATTTGACCTTCTGAGTCAATCTAGACATAGGGGATATAATATATGAAAATCCCTTAACAAACCGTAGGTAATAGCCAGCCAAACCTAATAAACTCCTGATATCTGATGGAGAGATGGGTCAGGGCTAGTTTATCACTGCTTCAGTCTTTTAGGGATCAACTCTAATGCCATCACCGAAAATGATATGGCCTAGGAAACTACTAACCTTAGCCAAAATTTACACTTACTAGATTTGGCGAATAGGTGATGGTTTTTGAGAGTTTGCAATTCTATTCTGAGATGGTCTGCATGATCACGTTCACTGTGAGAGTAGACAAGGATGTTCTTTATGAAGACTATGATGAATATGTCCAAGTAATGCTTGAACACACGGTTCATCAAGTCCATAAAAACTACTGAGGCATTGGTAAAACCAAATGACATGACTAAGAATTTGAAGTGACCATACCGAATTCTAAAAGCTATTTTCGAAATGTCACATTCTCTGACTCTGAGCTGATGATAGCCTGATCTGAGGTCTATCTTAGAAAATTAACTGGCACCCAGAAGTTGGTTAAACAAGTCATCAATTTTGAGAAGTGGATACTTGTTCTTGACCGTGACTTTATTTAGCTGAAGGTAGTCTATACACATTCTAAGGAAACCGTCTTTCTTATTCACGAATAGAGCTGGTACACCCATGGGAACACACTGGTTCTGATGAATCCCTTATCTAGGAGATCTTTCAACTGTTCTTTTAATTCTTTGAGTTTTTAGGTGCCATCCTTTATAGTGGAATAGATATGGGTTGAGTATCTAGAAGAAGGTCGATTTCAAAGTTAATTTCCCTTTTGGGAGGGACTCCAGAAAGATTTTCAGGAAACACATCTGGAAATTCACATGCTATTGACACTGATTCAAGATTAGGGGTTGCTGAGTTAGAGTATTAGAATCAAATGAGATGGTAGACACATCCCATAGAAATTATTCTCCTTGCCCTAAGGTAGGAGCAAGCTGACCCCTGAGTGCTGAAGTACTACCCCTCTACTCTAGGACGGGCTCATTCGAAAACTAAAACTAGACAATTCTATTTCTGCAGTCGACTGACGCATAGCAGGAATGAAGCTAATCCATGCCGAGAATGACATCAAAATCGGTTATCTCTAATTCAACTAAGTCTGCTGAAGTAACTTTTTGAGATACCATAACCGGACAGTTCATGTATACCCGCCAAGCTATGATAGATTTACCCACTGGGGTAGAGACTGAGAAAGGCTCTGCTATAATTTTAGAACTGACTTCGAAGTCGACAGCTATGTAGGGAGTTATAAAAGACAAAGAATCTCCTGGATCTAGCAAAGCATAAACATGTAAATGATAAACTTATGACATACCAGTGACCATATCAGGAGAACTTTCCTGATCTTGTCAAGACTGAAGTGCATAGAGTCTGTTTGGGTATTGCCCACTGGTGGCACTAAACACGGCACCCTGCTGATTTGGGCGATCGAACTGAGTAAAGGATGGTTATGCTGACTCTGCAAACCTATCTAAGGACACTGTCTGACTCTGTGGCCTGGCTTGCCACATTCAAAATATACGTCACTGCCAGCTCTGCAGACACCCTGATAGTTTCTGCCACACTTCTGGCAGAGAGGATTTTTTGGGTACTATTAACACTACCCTAGGATTTAGGGCCTGACGCCCTATCTCTATTACTGTCTCTGAATTTTGGCACTGGAGCACTGGATGAGAACAGAGCTAGAACTAAAGATTTTGGGCAGAACTGAAAATGATTACCACCTTCTAACTTAGGCTGGGAGAAGTTGAAGCTACCTGTTCTAGATCTGTTGTTCTCCCTCTCTTTTTTCTTTATTATTAGCCTCCTCTATCTATTAAGCATGGACCATGAGCCTTGATATGTCCATCTCTTTAATCAATATTGCGGTCCTACACTTCTTTACCATACTATTAGATACGCCAGACACAAACTTACTCATCTTAGCTCTGCTATCTGCTACCACATGAGGAGCGTATCTGGATAACTGAGTAAACCTAAGAGAATACTCTTATACCATCATGTTTCCCTATTTCAGATTAATAAACTCCAAAACCTTTGCTTCCCTCAACTCTATTAGGAAGAACCTATCCAGAAAAGCAATAGCAAACTCCTCCCATTCTACGGGCCCTGCATCTGTGGCCCTCTTTACTTTCTATTATTTGAACCATGAGTGAGCCACATACTGCAACTGATATACAGCTAGCTCAGCACTCTCACTATCTATCACCCATATAATGTTTATAAACCTCTGCACTTGATCAAGAAATTCCTGTGGGTCCTTATCTAACTTTGACCTAGTAAAAGATGGAGGGTTCATTCGGGTGAAGTCCCGCATCCTAGCTGCATTAGTATTGGCCACTGGATTGGCCAAAATGGTATCTGGGTGTTCATTCTAGGTTGTCACAGAATGAGATAGGATGGTGAAATCTTCTTTGAATTTAGCGTGAGAGACATATTCATCCAAGGGATCTTCCTGAACGGGCTGAGGTGCTGATAGATTTTTGGTTCTTCTTTTCTTAATCTTTTTGGGAGGCATGTTCTGTAAATGAAAAGTAGAGAACGGATTAGACTGAGAGTTTAACTTGATATCATGCTCACTCGCACGACATGAATACTGAAAGAAGGGAAACTTATCCTAAGACATCTCATAGCCTCCTATCCATAAGTGTGGCACGCTACACGCCCATGCACAAGACTCTACTAGATGTAACTTTCAGACTTACTAGGACTTTGTTGAACCTTAAGCTTTGATATAAAGTTTGTAATGCCCCGAGTCTGTACCCTGAATGCTACAGGTGCTCATAATCTTGAGGGACCACAAGCTAACCCATGACTAGTACCTGCTGCAATAATTAAATAATAATATTATAATTATATGGAAATTAGGCGGAACTTTCCAAAAGATTCAAATTGAAATTAAATATTGAATACTGATACATCTATTTGAAATACTCAAGTCTGAAAAGCCTCTACTGTCTAAACAAGGAGTTGATGGGATAAGTCCCCAACTAACTTCGACTACTGAAATAAACTGAGTATTGAAATACTGAAATAATAAGTCTGTCCTCAAACAATGAGGACACACCACTAGTCCGCTACTCATGGATCGGGATCCAAAGTATGATCGTGAGCCTGTGCGTCTGAACCTATGATATAAGACATCATAAAACAAAATAAAGGTATGCGTCAGTACATTGAATGTACTGGAATACTAGTAAGGTTAGCTGATGTGCATGTGTTCATATGCATGAACACTACTTACTGAATAACATGAGTATAATTAAATGAGAGTACATACATGAATACATAAGCCACAACAGAGGTCATGGTAACACTAGATACTGAGTTCGGAATTACTGATTTACTGATATCTAAGTTTTTTAATACTGTATAACTGATAGTTGAATGACTGTATCTGACAGTCCGAATTTTGTGGAACTGTGTTGAGTCCCCTACTGAACTAAGTGACTATCTAAAGTCCTGATTCTATAGAACTGAACTGAGTTCTATACTGTGACTGGAACTTAAACTGAGACTGTGAGAGGTAATCATCTAATCAATATGCCCCTTTCTGAATAGAGTGGGGTCCAACCTGTAACCCAGTTGGAAGGGTGTCAATATCATACCACGAGTAAAGATAACTGTGAGTTAACCCTCTCTGACAGAAAGCTCTTTCATCAACCCTCGCTGGTAGAAAAACTCGTATAAGATGTATCAACCCTAGTATGGCAGGAAGATATCTCAACCTATGCTGGCTACGTAGTTCTGTAATGTAGGGATTACTACTAAGGGTCAAACCCTCTATTGGCAGGAATGCCCCAATCCCTGGGTTCGCTCGATGTTGAATCCTACTCCCAACTGAATAAACATTGAACTGATTCCTAGTTCATACTAGGATTGAATGAACTGTTACTGATTATACTGTCTAACTGTACTGAACTAAGTTCATTGAGTTTCATTGACAGATGGAATACTACTGAATTCTGTTAACTGATTAAAAGTTCTACTGATCATGACATAACTGAGATTATTCTGTAACTGACACTAGCTCTAGGTAAGAAGCTAAATTGCCTGGTATTAAATACCCCCAGGACTCGATAGCATGAAACGTAAAGCATCACATAACATTTCATAGCATAGAAATGTACACTTGTTCATAATATATCTATAGAGGCATTTTATCAAACACTTGAATGGCATGCACTAGTATATATGCTAACATGATATAATCTCACTATTTAATTTACATGAACAACTCATCAAATATTTGGAAGTCATTGTATATGCACATAGTACTAATCAACACATGAGCATCACAATTTCAAGGCTTTAACATGAATTCACATGATACCACATACATCATAATTATTTTTACATAAATCTTGCACTTAATCATGGAATAGAAGCCCAATCAACATTATAATTATGAATACACTTGAATCCAAATCATAAAAATGATGAAATCAATTTACTTAAAGTTTAAAAGAGTTTCTTGGACTCTAAGGGTGGAAGGAACCCTTGGATGAACACATGACATTTCTTAAAGCTTAAATTCTTAAGGATTGATGGACTTTCTTGGAACTTGGATTCTTGGATGTGATGAACTAGGGGTTGTTCTTGAAAAATTCTAGAGAGAATGAGTAAATTTTGCCTTTTAGATGGCTTAATTACATGTTTTGGGGGTTGATATAAGATGGGAAAAGACCTATTTATCCCCTGGATGCAGTTTTTAATTATCGAAAATTGGACTAGTGATGCGTAGACCGACGCATTGCGTCATTGGCATTGATGCGATGGCCAACACACTATGCCGAGTCCGCATTAGTTCACTAAAATTTGCACTGGGACCTGGAGGAAAATATTCATCAACACGATGGGTGACGCGGTGCGTTGAGATCGCGTTGATCCACTAGTTTGAGCTTTCAAATATGTTTAAAACGAAGTTTGAAAAATCCAAAACTTGTCTGAGAACACCCACTGACATTCCTGATCATGATTCAACCTAAAATCATTACTTTAAGGTCATGAGGATCGTGAAATAGAGTCGCCAACCTATGAAGGCTAAAGTAACACTAAGTCTGAATACTTAGCTAAAATTTTCTTAGTCTGGGACCCCTTAACAAGCTTTAAAGGACTGAGTTAAGCTTAGGATTTTGCGGGGTTTTACAAGTATGCCAAATTATGGGTTAGTTTGGGATCACTTGTGGTTCCAATAATCGTGTTACGACTAGGGGGTAGTCTAGGTTCATGACAAACTTGGTATCAGAGCTTAGAGTTCATGTGTCCTAAGGTGTCTATGAAGATGTATCTAGTAGAGTCTTACAGAATGGTATGTAGATATCTGTACTTTTCTTTGAGAGGCTATAAGATATTTATGAAATATTTTCCTTCTTCCATGTCTCAGATCATGCAGTAGTAGTGTTCTCTAGGGAGATTATGTAGATTCTTATGTGAATCCATTCATACCAACTCTGCCTTATTCTTGAGGCAACATGAATAGCCCAGCTTAAATCCTTATATATAGAGTTTTCTCAGATAGTACCCATAGATAGTTATGGGATTGCACGCAAGCTAGAAAGTATCCCAGCAGTGCTTTTAAGTTTCGAAGTTTTAAAGACTTTATTCATGTTCATGAAAATCTTGCACTAAGACAAAGTCAGATATGTTTTTAGATCTCTTCTCAGAATTTTTTGATAGAATATGATCTAGAGTTAGAAACATGAACCCAGAATTTTAGTAGTAGTGGAGTTAGGATAGTGTTATCTGGATTAAACAACTTATGTATCCATGGGGTTAGTTGTATGAAAAGTGAATCAGTAGGCTTAAAGTAGTGTATGCAAGAATTTGTGTATATTAATTTAAAATTATATATTATTGATGTTGGGTATATTAGTATGCTGGTAATTCTCATGGTTTAGGGAGAAATATAAGTTTAGAGATATGATATTAGTAGGCTATGATGGAAATTGGTATTGTTCATTAATTGTTTGGGGATATCTATGTTAAGTGTTAGAATTTAAGTTTAAATCTTAGAAGATTGAGCTAATCAAAAGAAGAGTTGAAATTCTTGATAGTGTGAGCTCAGTGTCTGGTGTTACCCTTGAAAATTCTAAGTTAGTCAGTGTTTAAGCTATTGTATGATGATTGTTAGGACTATAGAAAGTTAGGAGTTCTATCTCAGGAGGAAGTATTAGTAGTGGATTTTACACGGTCAGGTTTAGTCTTTCAGGGTGAGATTATTATCTATGTGTGTTGTTATATCTTAGACTCTAGAGTAAAATGGTTGCAATTTAATTTAGAATTTATTAAGGGGTATACAGACTTAAAATGGTGACGTTAAGCTAAGGGGGATATTATAGAGCAAGTAATCAAGTTAGGCTCTCAAATTCTAGCAGTGACACTAGTGTATTGTAGAGCAATATTAAGGGAAGAAGATGCCCGATCCATTCTTATTTCAGTATTTGTACTTTAGTTATCACAACATCTACTTATGCCTTAAATGCCAGCTCCATGATCATAGCTCACATTTATGCCTTTGCCATAAAAATCATGTACACTTACAGTTTCTAGTATGAGGAGTTCCAGTTCAGTCAGCAGTATGAATCATGTTTCATGAAATCATGAACTCTGAACTCAGGTCATGTAGCTCATGACTCATGTACCCATGCTTTACAGTATGTTCAGTTCCAGGTACTCATGCTACACTCTTAATGAACAGTTAAATTCAGATTTTGTCATGTCTGTTCTCAGATTAGATCTCTTTGATGAATCTATGATGTTGATATTCCATTTCTCAAGCCTCAATTAAGTGCCAAGTTACGTATAGTATCCTTCTATGCTTTAGGATCTCATGTTCTAACCTTTCAGTGACCTCTCATTATGTAATGATAGTAGTGATGAGTAATTGTTTAGATAGGAGAGAGTAGATGTCACATGTTTGGGAGAGAAATTATTGCATACTTGTTGTATCTCAGGTTATAAGTATGAAGGATAGTTGAGGCGGAGCTTTTGATATATGTCATGGTTAGTTGAAATTTTATGTGATTTTCTTAAGAATAGTGAGATGGAAGTTGTATTGATAGAAGTATTAGAGAGGACGGTAAAGATGCTCTGATGGGTGTTTGTTTAGACGTTCATATGTGGTCATCATGATAGGCTTAAATGTCATGTTGGTATATAAGTGGATGAATGCATTGTGCGCTACTGAATTCCTAGTAAGAGGTTGAATTTAGTTATTGAAGTGGTGAGAAAAATTATTCTTGAGAGAAGAAGTGGTGAAAACTCATGGGGTATTGAATTCAAAGTTCAGACTAATATCACAGTGTTATGTGTGCACTTGTAGATTCAAGTAGGCTTGATCATAGTAAGAGGATTCAGTTCAGCTCAGACTTCAGTAGATAGAGTTATCAGTGCCCTTGTGAATATTTTAAGTATCCTTAAGTGAAGTGCAGTTTTGGAAGTGGAATGTATAGTTAAGTATAAGCTTTTAGTATGATTCAGTCTGTATAGCCAGCAATCCAGTCTAGTAGTCAGATAGATAAGTTCCTATAGTTTTTCATCTTTCCATCTAGTCATACTATCCGGAGTCTCATGAATATGGCTATTCCAAGAGGTAATTTGTTTGCATCCAGGTAATTTGCAAATTTAGCTCAGTTCATACATCATGCATTAGTTTCAGATTTCAGATATTCAGTTATAATTCAGTTTGTAAGTGTCCCGTGCATCATCTCAGTATTTTCTTAGTTTTTAGCTAATTTAGTATCATTCGGGGGACGAAATACCCCAAGGGGGAAATGTATTGTACTACCCCTAGTATTCATATCCAAAACCTCTTATCCTTTCTTCACGAAATAAGATCCAACTTGAAGTAATGGTTACTCATAAATTAAATCTCTCGTTTCTATCTCAGCCTTATAGCCATTCTCATATCATTGCATGTATTCATGAAATCAGTTCAGTTCATGTGTCATGCTCAGGCTCAGTTATGCAGTCATGTTCCAAGTTATGCATGTTTAGAAGATGATCTCAGTTCCCTTAGTACTCTCAGTCTAACCAGTCTCATTTGAGGACTAATGATTCCTAGGAGGGATAATGTAACACCCCGCATTTTTAGGTTAGACTTTGAAGCGTCATTCCTTCATGTGTGAACTTTAATCCTATGATTTGTATGTTAATACATGTGGAATGATCATTATCCTAGTATGTGAACTACTTTCTAGGTGAAAAATGTTCATAGGAATTACTTAGAACAAAGTAGAGCTAAGAGCCTTTGATTCATCTAAGTTTGGTATTTGATTCTACAAGGGTCTTCTTTGAACGTGTATAACTTTTGATATAGGTAGAATTTTTCAGCTCAAGACCCACCAAATTATATATAATTGAGTTTTCTTTCAAACGATACCAATTTTTCCTTAATCCGATACCTAAGCAAAAAGTTAAAACCATTTTTGTAAGAGGCAGTGAGGGCACACGATAAGCCCGCGCGGCTGGGCTTACAATGCTGGACTAGAGTGTGCATCGTGGGGGCTACTTCCCCGGGCTAAGGGGTGATATGCATGGTTTATTCCCACACTGTTTTAACTTCTTAAGGGTCAAGGGGCACTTTGGTCCTTTCCCCTCAACCCCAAACGTCTAAAGGATGATTTATAGCATCCAAAGGGGCATTATTTGCCCATCTTCCTAAAAAATTCTAATGTAAAAACTCTTCCCTTTCCTCATGAACAAAGTTCAAGATTTTCCTCTCAAGAACACAATAATTCAAGCTTCAAGTTCAAGAAATCTTCAAGAAATAATCTATTAAGGTATGTGGGAGTTCACCTATGGGTCCCCTTTCACCCATGTAGCCCCAAAACCTTTCTTTGATTTAAAGTATGAGTTTTTCCATTATCATGAAGTTGTATATGTTAAAGATGCATTTAAATCATATTTCTCCTTAGTAATTTAATTCAATTCATGTCCAAGTATGATTCCATGAAAAGTTAGGTTATCTCTTGTTTCAAGTTTCAATCTCCCATGTCATATTCAAGTGAATTTTATGTTATAATGTCAAGTCATAATCTTAGCCATGTAATCATGTTGATTTCCTATGTTTAACATATTCCCATGTTCAAGTCCATGATCCCCATATGTTTGATGAAATGTCTGTACTTCTGTGTTTGAACCATGATTTCGATACTACAGTTTTTAAGTGTTGAGATCATGCTTTGTGGTCATTCATTATTGCTGGGTTTTGAACATCCGACACCTATGTGTTTTTACATATTTTCATTTTAAAGTAACAAGTCAGTCAAAATCATGATTTTATTCCCATATTCAGATTATCATTTTTATAACGAACTCACTAGTTTTACTTCATGTTAAACACATCAGTTTACATGTTCATGGTTACTTCAGATTATTCATGCACTACTAGTTTTTAGAATACCATGTTGAGCATATCAGTCATCAGTGCATGCACCAGTTTATGGTTCTAGTGTCATTTAGTTGGGAATAGGATTTAGCATCGAGTGAACCCAGGGATTGAGGCTCACCTGCCAGTAGAGGGTGTGACCTTTAGTAGCAGTCCCTGAGTTCCAGAACTACGTAGCCAACATAGGTTAGATATGTCAACCTACCTATTGAGGGTGACACATATCTCATTAGAGCACCTGCCAGTTAAGGGTAACTCCTTAGTCCTTCGGGACACCAGTTTAGTGGATCCACACAGCCAGTGTTAGTACCTGTTGCACGGTACGGACACCCTTCCAGCTGGGGTTACAGGTTGGACCACGATTAGCTTAGATTGGGGAATGTCGGTTATATGATACCTCCCACTGTTTAAGTCAGTATTCAATGTATTTTTAGTTCAGGTTTGCTTGACTAAGTGTACAGATTTTTAGATATTCAGTTTTATAGATTTCAGTCTTTCAGATTGCAATTATCTCAGTCTCATAACATATATACACTTAGTCTTGCATTCTTAGATATTACAGTTTTCATGCTCAATTATTTTATGTTGTTCAGTTAGTCCTTATCTCATATGCACAGTATCCTACAGTTTTAGTCCAATTATTCAGACTAAGTACAGTTTAGTCTTACATGATTGGTATTCAGTTATCAGTTAATTAGTATACAGATACAAGATAATCAGTATCCGAATATCAGTTATTTAGTATTCAGACGTCAGTTATTCAATATTCAGCTATCAGTCATTCAGTTAATTAGATCAACTTAGCATATGCTATTTTTGGTTTTGTATGTCTATACATTCGTTCTCAGTATAATTGTATATTCATATTCTCGAGTTATACCGGTTTCCATCACGTAGTTTCAGACCCAGTATTCATACAATATCCATGTTTTACCTTTTTTTCAGCTTCAGTTCTACTTATATTATAAAAGCAAAGTTTTAAGAAACTAAGTGTAGTGATTCACCATCTTATCAAATTATATTTCTTACGCATGTTTTAAGATACTTCAGCTTTTAATTTATCTCTGTCTTTTGGTGAGTCTACTTACACTTAGAATGCATGTTTTTTAAAATTTTGTACCTATTCAGTTTTACGTATTGCATTTACCCCCACTTACTCAGTACATTCCAGAAGTACTAATCCACATATATTTTTATATGCTACATTGTCTCATAATGTAGGTACCAGTTATAACCTAAGCATCATAATCAGACAGTTGCAGCTACCAACTAGCAGGTGATGAGTTCTCCTATTTCGGGGACTCCAGTCTGATTTAGTTCATGTACTGTGTTATATTTATGATTTTCCATATGTATTGATTAGTGGTAGTTGGAGGCATGTCCCAGCTATCAATAGTCTGTAAGTAGAGGCTTCATAGATGTCAGTCAGAGTCAGTCGTGTAATTTAAGTTCTTTCCTCAATTTTATCGGATTGTAAAATTTTATCAGATACATACTTATTCAGATTTCATTATGATTATGTTTCCGCACAGCAAAACTAGCTATTTAATATATTGAATCAATTGCTCAAGAAGTATGCCAACTCATAGGTTAGGTTGGGATCACTTGTGGTTCCAAGCACCATGTTATGACTAGGGGGTAGTCTCGAGTCATCATATAAATAGTTGAAAGCAAGATTGAATGTGATAAGTGCGAGGGCGATCACCTCAAAAGCTAAAGCCACAAACCAGCCATCATATCCTTGCACTCACAAGTTTTCTTTGTATGAAATAGGAAGACTTGCTACCTTCAAATCAAAAGATTCAAAGCGCAAATATCCAGAGGTGTAATTTCTTATTTCTACAAATGCAAGAGGCGGTTTTGTTGTACAGTTTTGGTAATCAAAATTATGGTAAAGTTTATCATCTTGTACCCTTAAGAGACACACTCTCTAATTTGGGTCTTTCATGTCTCTTAGCTAGGAGGTGCACTTCCTAATTCAAGCTGTTAATCCTAAAAGATGCACTTTTTTGTTAGAATCTCTCACTTTTCTCTTAAGAGACGCATATGTTGGTCTTGGTCATTTAATTTTATCCTCAAGAGGTGCATTTTTTAATTTGAGTCATAATTTATATTTGCATTATTCATTTTGCAAGTAGTTGTGATTGACTTTGACACCCGTAAAAGTTTTTTTATGATAAACTGAGGGGAAAAAATTTAATTCATGTTATTTGAAACTTCACTTTAGGACCTTCCTAGAAAATGAGACTTTATTTTTTTTGGAAAATGAAATCTTTCTTTATAATAATCTTTGTTTGGGATAATTTTTGTTCTACAACAACAGCAACAACAAACCCAGTTTATTCCCACATAGTGGGTTCTGGGGAGAGTAGAGTGTACACAGTCCATACCACTACCTCTAAAGAGGTCGAGAGGCTATTTCCGATAGGCCCCCGGCTCAAGACAAAAGATAGTATGAAAGAGGAAAAAAAACATAGAACATGATAAAATAACATATGTACAACATCCACAAACATATTGTACATTGCCAAACACAGGACACCAAGTTCAACCTAAATACTGACTGCGACTCATTCACACCCTTAGCCCTCTATCCTAATGCTATTCCTCCATAACTTCCTATCTAGGGTCATGTCCTCAGTCTGCTGTAACTGCTCTAAGTCATGCTTAATTACTTCTCTCCAAT
The DNA here is from genome assembly GCF_002878395.1 of Capsicum annuum. Classification (NCBI taxonomy): domain Eukaryota; kingdom Viridiplantae; phylum Streptophyta; class Magnoliopsida; order Solanales; family Solanaceae; genus Capsicum; species Capsicum annuum. The sequence continues at coordinate 196,901,945 of NC_061119.1, read as the reverse complement.
ATTTCTTTGGTCTACCCCTACCCTGATTGAAACCTTCCAAGGCCAACCTCTCACATCTACGAATTGGGGAATCCGCGCCCCTCCTCATCACATAACTAAACCACCTCAACCTCACTTCCAATATTTGATCCTCTACTGACACTACTCCCACCTTTTCCTGAATAATTTCATTTCTAACCCTGTAGTCCTCGAGAATCCACACATCGTTCTAGTTTTTAATTTTGATCTTAGGAGCCCGCCTGGAGAACAAGGTGAATAAATTACATGTCGGGAGCCTGCTTGGAAAATAGGGTGATGAAATTGTAATTCGGGAGACCTTCAGGAGGATAGGGTGATAAATTGAAAGACAGGAGCCTGCCAGGAGAATATGGTGAGTTAATTGCAAGTTGAAAGCCTGCCCAGAGAACATGGTGATGAAATTGAAAGTCAGAAGCCCATCTGGAGACCAAGGTGAGAAATTGCAAGTTGAGAGCCCGCTCAGAGAACAGGGTGATAAAATAGCAAGTTGTGAGCCCACCCAGAGAACAGAGTGATGAAATTAAAAGTTGGGAGCCCACCTGGAGAAGAGGGTGATGAAATTGCAAATCGAAAGCCTGCCCCAAGAATAGGGTGATGAAATTAAAAGTTAGGAGATCGCCCGAAGAATAGGGTGAGTGATACAAGAAGGGACTACGAAGCCCAAAACAAACACCAAAATCAGTCCATAAAGAACTGAGGACCTTTTTGATGACTACACTCAGATTCACAAACAAGAACACTAATACACGAGATAGGGGTGTGTTTCAACACCTAAAAAGCCACCCGAACTAGATTTAACAACAACAATATGAATACAAGATGAACAACAATATGGTAACAATAACACACCTCACGGGTTACATTAACAAGAACAAGAAACAACGATTACAACAAACAAAGGATAGATAGATAGACTACATGGAGATGTAATCTTAAGAACCCAAGAGCCTATTCCACTTTTGGACCCTTTAATACTACACAGAAAATTCACCTATCTCTTACATTGGTACAAGAGGAACCTCGATCTCCCAAGCATCCAACATTTCCAAGATTAAATCTAACACGAGTAATTCCACACTCAAGTTAAAATCCCTAGTTACAATGTTTCGGCCAAGAGGCCTTTCTCACAAGAGAGAGAGTTTCAAATGTTACAACTTTCATCAAAACTAACTAATGAAACCCTAATGTGTTCTTTATATAGCTATTACAAAATAGAACCTAAAATGCCCAAAATACCCTTTAAGAGCTAGGCAACCTTCAAGTGTATTTAGGGGTTGCCTTGTTGTGTTCCAAGGCTCCTCTTTACACTTCAAGATTGAGATTAGGGTCGATTTGGTGTGTTTTAAGTCATTCACTCACACACTCCAAGTCTCAGGATCATTACACTCTTACATGCGTCCATCTTCATGGTTGTGCTTGTGTCATCCTCTCCTCCTTAAAAATGGATTCGACCTTAAATCCATGCCTTGCAAAATCAAAGAGAGACAAACAAATACACTTCCTCGTAGACTGAGGGTTAGGGTTAGCAAAAAAATAAACAATAAGGGTATGCACCCTAAACACTTAAAATAGTCCACACCAAAAAAAAAATCAAGGACCTTTTAAGTTCAAGTCTCGACATGCCAAGGCGGTTCATATTTGACATATAACCAAGAGTCCTTAGTGTTAAACATTATGAAGCCATCAAAAAATTCACCAAGGACTTGGCTATGATAAGCATAAAAAACAAATGCACCTAAGCCGAGAGTAAATCTTCCCCACCCTAAGATGGCACTGGGATGAAATGGGAAGAGGGGCTATAGACACGGGTCTAGACAACACTTCTATTTTCCGTAGCCTTTACCACATCTACACGGCCTACTCTCTACATTGGCATACATATCATCACAAGCAAAGAGAGAGTACATAAAGGTATCACTCAAGTCTACTTCTACTATGGTGTCCTCTGGAAAGCCACATAAAGTAGAAGAAGAAGTCATTTTCAACACTACACATTCCTTACCCGTGAGAGTACTCTCATTTTCCAAGAAGAGATTTCCACCTTGAGGAGGAATGTTTTCATACCATAGTGGGTTGGAATATAGGCTATAGCCTCCAAGACAAGCTATGCCATCAACTTCACTCACGCCACTAGGTTCCTTAGGAGTGATTAAACTATCTTCAAACAAGACATTGTACCTAAAAAAAGAAAGATCTACCCCGTGGATAGATTTGGGATAAGCAAGCTCACTCTCTATAAGTTCATTATCAAGTTTCAAAGATGTTCCACATACGTGATCATCTCGATGAGCCAAACAAACATTAACATCTACACCACAAGACAAGCTCACGGGTTCACTCCTATTTCCTTAACCAATATCTTCAAATTCTTCACTCACTTGAGATTCATTAATCACATCACACATATCCTCAAGTGGTGGGCAAGTTTTACACACAAGTTGGTCAATACAATTTTCACACGATGGTGTACTTTCATTCAACACAATAGCTTCAACACTAGGTAGACACAAATAGATCTTACTAGAAGAGTTGATTCGGTCATCTATAGGATCAACTAGTGTATCCACTCGCACAACATGTACATCATCCACAAGTAGTAAGGAATCAATATACTCATATGTAGGTAAACTACTACTCACACTCAACTACTTATTAGCCACACGATCATCATTCATATGCACCAAAGTGTAGGAGTTAGATATTTTACCTTGACGTTCATGAGTATGTTCATCTTTACCTCGGAGTGAAGGTCCTTCACAATCTTGGACAGCAACTCCCTTTGGGAAGCTCTCATTGCAAGGTGTTTGTACAATTGGATTTTGAGGGAAGAGTTTGGGTAACAATTGGTGTATAATTTCAACATGTCATTTCATATCTTCAAGATTGTCATCAATGCGATCAAACATGCAAATGAAATTATGGGAAGTCATGGTACCTAACAAAAGACAACAACAAACAAAAGAAAACAACTAGTTAGTTCAAAAAGAGCCTCACCACACTCTTACTCTCGGGTTTACCTAACACTTGGTTTCACAAGTGTTGAAAGCTGGCTTGTACTTCGCGAGTGATTGAGGATCAAGTCTACTCTTGCCTAAAATAGATTTTCGTTTGAGTTGACTCAAAGAAAATTTATTTGCGGACTTGAACCAACAAGATAAAATGAATTCACAAAATAGAAAAGCACACAACAAACGCTTAACATAAATGAACGAACAAAAAGACTAACTAACAATCTAGTAGATGAGTACTAGTTTGCCAATTAGTATTGGAACCAACAAAATTAAAACTAAGGAACAACAAACGGAAAGTACAAAATCTAAAATTTGATCCAAAATTGGATGCGTGGACAGTAACTTGATGACATGGAAACCACGTATTGGTTGCGGTCTTTCTAATGAATTGTTATTCTTAAATATTCATGTCTTGGTCAAATATTTAATTTGGATTGATGGACTTTTGTTTTAGGAGGAAAAAATAAGTCTTGGTGCCTTTTTCAATTTTCAATTTTCAACACTTGACTTTTTCTTGTACTTTTCCTTAAAACATGGATCCTTAAATCATGAAAAAGTGTTGGAAATTGGTTGAAACTTGATTGATAGGTCTTGGTTGGTTGTAGTGTCTTGCAAGACTAACAAATAATACACCCTTTTCCTTTAACTTTTTGGATTTAGCAATCACTTTATCTTCAACAATATTAGAAGGTGGTAATGAACATCAAGAACAATGACAATAACACTAAGAACTACAAGAATAATCTCTAAGAACACCTACAATTTTTCACATGGCCAACCCCACAACAACAATGGCTCACACAGCCAAGACTACAACACTTCAACAAAATGTTCTTAGGCCACCAATTTATAACAACACACACATCCAAGCTTAAGAACAACAACTTCAACGTCCACAACAATTAATAATATCACCAATACATGGCAAAAGGTGAAGCCACAACAATAATGCCAACACAATTGGCCAAGTTATGCTCACAATAACAAGATCAACATTTCAAGCTCAAATTTAGATTTAGACTCAAGAATGTTAGAGATGAAGAAAATAAACACTAGAAACAGCAAAACAAGTAAAAAAAACTCGGCCAAGACACAACAATAACACAATTTCGGCAAAGAACACAAACACGGACAGATTTGCTTGTTTTTTATTTTTCAGTTTTCTAACACTTTTATTTTTATTTTTCTAAAAAGCAAGCCCAAGATTGATCATATAGGAACAAAATCAAGCCATTCTCCGATAACAAATGATACAAGAACGGACTAGGAAGCATGAAACAAACACTAAAATCAGTCCACAAGTTCAAAGAACCGAGGACCCTTTTGATGACCATACTCGAATTCATAAACAAGAACTACAATACACGAGATAGGGGTGTGTTTCAATACCTAAACAGCCACCCAAGCTAGATTTAACAACAATAATATGAAAACAAGATGAACAACAACATGGTAACAATAACACACCTCACGGGTTACATTAACAAGAACAAGAAACAACCCTTACAACAAACAAAGGATAGATAAATAGACTACATGAAAATGTAATCTTAAGAACCCAAGAGCCTATTCCACTCTTGGACCCTTAACACTGCACATGAAAATTCACCTATCTCTTACGTTGGTACAAGAGGAACCTCGATCTCCCAAGCATCTAATGTTTCCAAGCTTGAATCCAACATGAGTGATTTCACACTCAAGTTGAAATCCCTAGTTATAATGTTTCGGCTAAGAGACCTTTCTCACAAGAGAGAGATTTTCAAATGTTACAATTTTCAATATTCATCAAAACTAACTAATGAAACCCTAAAGTGTTCTTTATATAGCTATTACAAAATAGAAGCTAAAATGTCCAAAATTCCCTTTAAGAGCTAGGCACCCTTCAAATGTATTTAGGGGTTGCCTTGTAGTGTTTCAAGGCTCCTCTTTGCACTTCAAGTGTGAGATTAGGGTCGATTTGGTATGTTTTAAGTCCTTCACTCACACACTCCATGTATTGGGATCATTACACTCTCATATGTGTCCATCTTTGTGGTCGTACTTGTATCAGTAAGGAAATTGCAAGTGGGAGCCTTTCCAGAGAACAGAGTGATAAAATTACAAGTCAGGAGCCCGACCAGATAACAGGGTGATGAAATTACAAGTCGAAGCCCGCCCTGAGAATAGGGTGATAAATTGAAAGTCAGGAGCCTGCCTGGAGAACAGGATAATAAAATTGCAAGTCTAGAGCCCACTCGAAGAAATTACAAGTCGGGAACGAACAAGGTGATGAAATTGCAAATAAGGAGCCTTCCTAGAGAATAGGGTGAAGGAAATTGAAATTTAGGAGCCCTACTGGAGAACAGGCTAATGAAATTATAAGTCAAGAGCACTTCTGGAGAGCAGGGTGATAAAATTACAAGTTGGGAGATCGACCGGAGAATAAGGTGATGAGATTGAAAGTCAAGAGCCCGCCCGGAGAACAGGGTGAAGGAAATTGAAAGTCTGGAGTCCTCCTGGAGAATAGGGTTATGAAATTGCAAGTCGGGAGCACACGCGAAGAATAAGGTGATGAAATTGAAAGTCAGGACACCACCCTGAGAACATAGTAAAGAAATTGAAAGTCAGGAGCCCGCCTAGAGAACAGGGTGATGAAATTGCAAGTCAAAAGCCCACCTAGAGAATAGGGTGATAAAATTGCAAGTCAGGAGATCGCCCGGAGAATAGGATGATGAAATTGCAAGTCGGGAGCCAGCCTGAAGAACAGGACAATAAAATTAAAAGTCAACAAGGTGAAGAAAATTACAAGTTGGGAGCCCGTACGAAGAACAGGGTGATGAAATTAAAAGTCAGGAGCCTTTGTAGAGAATAGGGTGAAGAAATTGAAAGTTAACAAGGTGGAGAAATTGCAAGTCGGAAGCCTGTCTGAAGAACAGGGTGAAGAAATTGAAAGTCAACAAGGTAAAAAAATTATAAGTCAGGAGCCCATCTGGAAAATAGGGTGAAGATTTTCAAATTCACGTTCAAAGTTCAGAAGTTCCATATGAAAGAACATGGTCAATGTTCGAGTTCATCTCCAACACCAAATTTTGCATGGAAGAAGAATCTATTTGCAAGTTCAGTTCAAAGAAAGTTGGATATGTTATCACTTGAGAAAATATTGAAGACTCAAGACTAGAAACAAGACATATTGCATAGATAGGACTTTTGTAATTTCATTTATCTTGATAACTTATAATTATTATTTTTAATGTAATGACAGAGTCGTGGACTGAAACCTTGACAGGACCTCACTCAACTCTCCAACTCAGTATAGGCCCTCTCCTTATCAACTCTATAACTATATGTGACTTGAATCCCACATAACTTGGGATAGGTAGGATGCCCAAAATCAAGACTCGATTGCACTTTTTCCTTCTGTATCTTTCTTATGAGTAATGGTCAGGTCAAAATTTTATCTCGTTGTCTACTTCTTTGTCTGAAAATACTTTATGTTCACAAACAAATAGGGGCATGATGTTGACATGAAATTTTCCCCTCCCGAAAGTCAATTTCACCTATTTAACCCTCCTTACCATGCACCGCACCCCATTCCATAATTCCTTCAAAAAGGGACAAAAACTAACAAATTTATAACAAATCCATTACTTTGGACACCTCACCTCATCCTAACCACCCCAACCCCTACCCCTACCCCTAACCCACATACCTTCTCCCTACCTCATCCCAATCACGTTTTTCCCTATGCCATTAACAAAATTCGCGACACATAGAATAACAACCAAAAAATAGTTTTACACGTAAGAGTCTCACACTCGCATACACCTCTCATATACCCATCTACACATTGATAAACTCACACAAATTCACACTCACTGGAATTTATACACGCACACACTCCTACATAGATAACAACAATCGGGAGGGAGACACATCTACACAACATCACACATATAAAAAAAATAGGGTAAATAGGGATTGAGAGAGAAAACAAAGAAAAAGAAGAGTGATTGGAGAGAGATGCGAGAGAGGGAAAACAGAAGGGAAAAAAGGAGAGAGTAAAAGAGAAATAGGAGAGAGATATAAAGAAAATAGGAAAAAACAAAGGGATTTGAGCAAGAGAGAAGAGAGAAAATGATAGGGCTGACTATTCTGGAGAGTTCTCGCTGAGAAATGTTATTGTCACTAGAAATTTAATTCGTTCTCCATTTTCCGTCATTGTCTGATCTCGTCGGAGCTCTGGCGAAAAAAAAAAGCACCTCAGCCCAAAAACACTCTGGTCCTAACCCATTTCCACCAGAAATAGCAACGACTAGTTGATCCCAATGCCAAATCACATAAAAAATAATCGGGTTCAGACAAAATGGAGTTTGGGTCGAAGTGTTGATTTAGGATTCGTTATTTGAGGTTCAAGTTGAGATCTTCGGGTCCGATTCCATTTTTAAACGCACAGTTTGGTATAATAAAAGATTCTAAGGTCCAATTCTTCAATCCTAACTCTTTTTATTTTATCTTAATTTGGTGTGTTGATGTCGTGATTTGCTTGATTCGTGTTGGATAGATGATATATTTTGATAGTGTGTTTGAGCTTCTATAATTATCGTGGCTTTATTGGTTGATATTATATTGAAATTGGTTAACCATTGATTGAAAATGAAATTGGGTGACGAAAATTGAAAAATTAATAAAGTGAATATTGATTTATTTTGATTTAGTGATGGTTGTTTAATTCGAAATAATTGTTCATTGTATCAAACTCGATAGTATCATGTTTTTTAGGTTGAAATTGGTAGGCAAACAGTAGGTTGGGTAGGTAAAATTTAGGGCTTTTGGATTATTGAATGTTTGAAATGTTTGTTGAATGGTTTCATTTTATCGCATTTGGATCAATTGTACTCATTTAACTAGGGAATGTCCTGAGGTTGTTTTATCTCGGGAATGCCTCGAGGAAGTTATATTCGAAGATAGTATGTGATCAAGACCCGAAATGATGGGTGGAGCTTAGACTAGGATTAGTTTAGAATAGGATTTACATTTTTGCATTTTTCTATTTTTGGGATTGTATAATTCGGACTGGATATTATTTTGTTTTAAATTTTTGTTTGGTTTGTTTGTTTGTTTGTTTTATGTGTTTTGTTGGTTTATTCTCTTCATAATTTCATACTAGCCGATATACTCCACGAAGCAACGGTGGCCGAACCATGGGATCGAGGGATGCCTAACACCTTCCCCTCGGTCAACAGAATTCCTTAATCGGAATCTCTGTTCATGGACCAGTTTTGAAAGAGTAAAAAATTATTTTGAAAAAGGTTTTTCAAAGGTGACCTGACACATTAGATAATGCCAAGTGGCGACTCTGAGTTTGATTGTTAAAAATCCTTTTCGAAATAAATTTTTATTTTTAATCACTTTAATAATAAAATCCTTTTAGAACTTAAAATGAATATTTTTGGTTTAAAAAAAAAGGGTGTGACAGACACGACCCCAATGATACACGCGGCCCTAGTATATTTGTAACTTTATTTAAATTTAAGAAACTTTTATAAATAAACCCTTATGTTTGATTATTTCTGTTATTTGCCCATAAATTTGTACGACCCTAGTGTAAACGCTAGAAGGAGCTCCATCAAGCCATGAATCGTGCCTGCAGTTCAATCGTGGCACATTCCAGAATGACAAGAACAAAGGAGGGCTCACTCCCAGATAGTCATTGTGGTCAATATTAACCAACCATATATAACCAATGAATCTCAGTTGATCGTGATAACAAAGTCACTTTACCATTTATAATACCTCATTGTGTATTTAAGCCATCGGCAAGAAATTATATTATCATAATTGATTGGATTTCACTATATATATCAAAGTACGAAAACATATTTGTCCATACTTAATTCACCTTACATACTTGAGACAAACAATGCAAACAAGACGATAAGCTACATTCAAACTAAATTACATCAATGTAATCATTTGGTTCAAATTGTATCATCTTTTGAGCATTAGCAATATAGTATCATATATTTTCTGAGTTCTGCTAAGGAGTACTAATAAAAGGGTAAATTTCATATCTAAAGTTACAACTCCCACCAACAACTCTTCCACCTTCTTTCCCATCACAACAACTTGGAAGTTCAGTAATAATACCCTCAAGACACTTCTTACAATCCTCATTAGAAATATCTCTTGTACATTGAACCAATCCATACAGTTTCTTATTTTCTTCAATCTCCATTTCTCCAGTTGCATACAAATTCTTCTTTTTATCAGCATTTTCAGCCAAGCTTCCCAATAACTCCTTGGTCTTTGCATTGAAATATTCAGGCTTGCTCACAACGCGAACATTCCACATGTAAAACTTGTATGTGTTATCAATTTTTCCTAAGAAATTTTTGTTGGAATATTTCAAGAGACAATTATCGTACCATATGATGGCTTCTTTATCGTATGGACAACGTTTTCCAAGTTCTTCACTAGCATCTAATACACATGTCTTGCAATCGTCACTTGAAGCATCACCTCGACATAGAGAAAGTCCATTTGATTGGTCGTAATTTTTCCCAATTGAGCTAGTTGAGAACCCTGTTAGAGGTGTTTTCAAGTAGAGATCACCTAAGACATTTTTCAAATTTTGTGCATAGTAACTATGGGCTGTGAAATTTCCAGATTTTGAGCAAAAATGGAAGAGTGGATCTGTGGAAATAACTGTTGCAATGGATGAAAGAAATATTAGACAAGAGATTAATTTTGAGGAAGCCATATTTTGAGGGAAATATTGAGGTGGTATGAAAAGCTCATATGGTGTAACATTATATATACTACTTCAAGAAATTACTTAAGACGGTTGAAAAGTCATGCATAAAGCCATAATTGTTGATTTTTTCTTCTTCTTCTTCTTCTTTTATTTTTATTTTTTTTGCATTTTTTTAATGGTTGTGACTTGTGAGTGGGAAGTTGACTCTGTCCATTTTGATATGCTTTTGTTCTTATGGAAGGTTTGAACAGTAGTATGCACTTGGAAAATTCATTAAATACAAAAGTGAAATTACAAAATTCCTGAATTATTCCAATTACTCTCTTTATTAACTAATTAATATATTTTCCAGATTTGGTCCTTCACTGAACTGTGCAAAAAAGTTGATATAGGCTAATTTTTCTAATTTATGCAATGGTATTTGAGCAAGCCTCTATAGATTGTATTTTAATAAAAAATTAAAAAAAAATTAAAATTAGGTTTTTCATTTTCATGCGTCAAAGAGGGTATATTTGGGTCATTTGTGTAATGGTAGGAATACGTGTGAACTGTTTTTTAATGACGGGTATATCAACTGTAAATCACAAAGTTAAAAGAATAATATTAGGTGTTTTTTTCATTAAAGAATATAGATGAAAATATATCTTAATTTCATTAATTATAAGGCTTTAAATGGCCGTTTAAATAAAAAGTACACTACTTCTATAACTAAAATATTAGACTCTTATGATAATTTATAAATTGAATATTTTAATAACACAATTATTCTCTGGTAACTAAATAACTAGTAATTTTTGAAAAATTAGCTAAATTCAATGATTTTTTTCAAAAATTCCGTACGTTAAATAATTATTCAAATTATAGAGTCATGAGAGAAATAAATCATTTGCCTTTTTTTCTATGTTGTTGGTGCAGTGAATGAAATCATTTCTCTCTGAAATAGTGTCTCGATTTAAGTCATGGATATTAAAAAAAAATTGATAGGAATACCCCAAGCAATACGTGACAAGAATCCGAGTTAATTAAATTTCAAAATAAGTACAAATATCATAAGGAAAAAAATATTTTCTATTAATATACAATGTAGGAGTCATGCCTAAACCCCCAATCAGCAAATGGTTTTTGACCTCGTTAAAAAGAAAAGAGGGCATAGTCTGGCGCATTTAAAAATAATTAGTTTATGTTTGGATCATTGAATATGAAGTGATCAGTCGGTCATTTTAATTTTACTAAACAACTTTTTTTTAATTGAAATTATTTTGACCTAAGTAATTCAGATATAGTTTATATATCTTACTGATATAATTCGTAATAAAAATAAAGCAGCAAAATTATGTGTGAAAATTGTATCGTTGTTGTATAGAATATATATTTTTTAAATATGATGTACATAGAATTTGTATCATAATGTTTTTTAAGGATGTACATAGAATTTGTATCATAATGTATCATAGAATTTTAAATATGATGTACATAGAATAATGTTTTATATATATGATCTTTCGAAATTGTATCACCATTACATAAGATGTCAACAAATGATTAAAAAATAAAATTAAAATTTAATGATTATATTTGTGTCTGACTATATTATTTGTATTCTTTTCCCGTTAAAAAAATCACTTGCCTTTAAAATGTAAATCAGGTTGAGTAGTTGACCAGTTAATGTAGTCTATATTGACTCAGTATGATGAAGGCCGAAATTATGTGAGCGTAAAAGTTTGAATATTTATGATCAAAACAAAAAAAGTTTGAACATAATGCGATGTAGTACTATGCGTTACATATCTCCCGTTGACAATCTCTACATTTATGGCTTCTAGAACTATGTAATAATTTTGATGCTTTAGTATATACTATTGTCGTAATCCCTTAGATATAAAAATTGTTATTTTCAGATTAAATAAAATCAGTATTTAAAATTAATATCTTCAACAAGTTTACAATAACTGATCAACAACAATGATGTTTAAAATATTTTATGAAAAATAGAAAAATTAACAAAAAAGAGATAAAGATTCAAGTTCATCAAATTCATGCTTTGGTCTAAAGGTGATTATTTCCCTCGAGTATCCGAGGTTATGGAATATATTTTCTCACGATAAAATAAATCACTTCAGCCGAATAGTGATATCTTAAATTCGGTTAATTTTGAACACACTCAACAATAGAAAATCACACTTGAGTTTTTCAACCGAAAAAATGCTAGGAAAAATCAAACATTTATTATCACAAAGTGTAGTTTCAGAAAAGAAGCAATGATTCATAAAAACTTACACTTTTTCAAAACGACGGGTCCACATGCAGACTCATGTGTGTCCGCACATGGTGACATGCGGTCGCACATCCCCAACTCTCAAAATAGAAAGTTGAAGGGTGGCATACGTTGGCATGTGTGCCCGCACATGGCCAAATGCATCCGCATGTCCCAATTTCGTCGTTCAAACAGTGAACTGAAAGATTGCTTCCATTTGATGCGTGCGTCTACACATGCTCGTGTGTGTCCACAAATGGAGGAAAATTTTGTATCAAATTTTTGGATTAAAATCACTAACCCTTAAATTTCTAATGAATTTTATCCAAAAAGATAATATCTCGATTCAAAAGCGAAGTCAACCAGAGCGCGTGAGGACAACGGCAACGCGAGATTTGTCTTCTACTTGACTCACTAACAACAAGGAGGAATACTTTTATACTGAAGCACAAAAATATCTCTTTCTCCCACCAATGTGGGAGAACACTTCTTCCTTAAAGTGAAAACACAAAACATTTTTTTCCTTCATTTTTCATTCATATTTCAACTAGAACCCCAACAAAAATAAAGAAAACAATGATAAATATTAATATAATTGATTTCCATAGATAGTGTTTGCAATAATTTTAATGTGATAGAAAATTAATTTCAATTACAAATAAAATATGAAAAGCAGAATTTTATTGATAAATAATATGGATATAATTCTGTTTGTCTCCTTGATTTTTCTCTCTTAGCTTGATTATTCTATAATTTTAGGGTTGTTAATAACGTATTTCTCGAACATAAGAATATTTGGACCTCCTTGCAATATATTTGATCACGAGGAACCTCGAGCAATGACTTTGACAAAGATAGTATTTGATATTTTGATCTCTTTATGAATATTCCATGAGTTTATGAATTTTGAGATAGCTCTTCAAGAGAATAAGTTACCTTTTATATAGGCTTGAGTTAGATTTAGTGTGGACTGTAACGTAACTTCCAAAAATCCTATTAATTATTGAGTTCATCTCGTAGAGTTTCATAAAATTTTGATATCTCCAAACAAATTTAGCTTTTAAAGTTTATGTGCTTAATTCAATTTTCGATAATTTTAAATAGTGAGTGCATTAGGACCTTCGCAACTCGCTAACTTAAATAATATCTTTGAATAATATCTCTAATTTTTTGAAGAAGTGTTCTTTCAATATCATGAATCATTCATAATAACTCCAATTTTGACTAAATCATAAGTCACATTATATGGTTAAAAATTAGATCAGATAAAATATTAAATCAAAATAAAGACGAGAGAGAAGGAATCATTTGCCTTTAGAATTTAATGGATTAGATGACCAATAGATGTACGTTGAGACTCAGTGAGATGGCGGCTGAATTTCTGTCCATGCCCCAACCCACTAAATTGGAAATTTCCAAAACACGTATTAGAGAGTGTTCTAATGACGGTAAAGGCATATTTAAAAAGGTTTATCTTGTGGGTTCACTTTTTTAACTCGATTTTTATTCCCTCATGATAAGTGAACGAATATTTTTTGGGTTCGAAATAAATAAAAAAAGGAAAAATGGGATGAATTGGAGAATTTCAAAATAGTATCAGAGAGTATTCTGATGATAGTGCAGACACACATGAAAAGGTTTACCTCATAGGTTGAGTCTTCTAATTCGACCTCTAATGGAAAGCGAACGAATATTTTTAGGTCCAAAGCAAACAAAAGAAAAAAATATCGGATGGTTGAGACAGTGTAATCCATTTTTATAATAGTAGTACTCTTGAATTGTTTTAACATTGCGGACTAGAGTTTAGTGGTAGAAGTGTATGTACAAACACAAGTTAGGCATATATTGCTTTGAAAAATATATTAGTCTGAATGAAGTTACTTTCTGATTTTGTAACTGAAAAATAATCATTATAGTGAAGTTTTAAATTTTACAACTTAAAGACTTTATGATAATGTTTTGAAGTTTCACACGTGAATTAGAAACTATATAAATCTTTTTTCTCGCCAATTCAATAGTGGAAAAATCTGATTTTGATTTTGGACATAATTATGACCAGTTAATTTTAATAGCTACCGGATATTTCCATTTTCTCTTTCAAAAAAAGAAAAAAAAATCTCTATTAACAGTTCCACAGGCATCTACCAAATTGATCTTCTTCACTCAACACAATTTTGTTGTTAACAATATACAATTTCCTCCTCTTCATTATCATTATCTTTTGTTTATTGCTTATTACCCATATTTTATTGAGTTACACTATTTTCAAACCTATGTATTATTGTTCTTGAGTTCTTTTTCTTATGTGTATAACAAATATTAATTCTCCTTACCTCAAAAACCTTAGACTGCAATATTTATCTAAATTCTTCGAGGAAATTACATATCATAGACCAAAATATGAGTGGCTTTAAATATTTGATCCCAATAAGAAATATTTTTAAAGAATAACTTTCCTTACTTTTTAAATATAGTACAAGTACTATTTTACCCCTCTACACCTCAAATATATTTTAAAAACTTTTCATACTTATTTGTCTCTCAAATTTTATTTTTTATTTTTTTCACTTTTAATTTTTTCCTTTAATTTATTATTCTATTTTTTAATATTTTCACTTTTTTTCTTTAATTTTATTATTTTCACTTTTTATTTTTTTCCTTTAATTTTATTTTCATGTTTTAATTCATTTGTCTCAACCTTTATTTTTTTCTCTTTTTTCTTTTTTCTCAAGCATTATCTATTTTTTTTCTTTTTTTTTAAATTCATTTGCCTTTAACCTTTATTTTTCTTTTATTTTTTGTTTTTATCAGTTCTTTTTTTTCCCTCATTTTTCTCAAACTTTATTTTTATTTTTTCCTCTCATTTTTTATTTTCTCAATTTTTTTAATTATTAGGTTTTTTCTTAATCTTTATTTTTTTCTTGCCTTTTTTTTCTCAATCTTTTTTTTATTTCTCTATTTTGTTTGATTGTTTTTTTATTTTTCTCAACTTCTATTATATTTTGCTAATAAATAAAAAATTGAATATTCCGCAAAGGGATCTTTTTTTTTTACATCAAAGCAAATTTAAGGGCATGAATTGTTGTTACGAAGTTCCTTGAAAATTCTTGAGATAAGTTGTGTCTCCAAGGCGAGAGTTGTAGAATGTCTCGAAAATAAAGGCATAATATGGTAGTGTCAACTCTTGCCTGTGGGGTATAATTTATTATTTGAAAGTCCTTGAGTAAAGTCTTGCCTCTATGACAAGAGTTGTAGAACATCCCATAAATGAAGACATAACGTGGCAGTGTCAACTCTTGCCCATGGGGCATAATTTATTACTTCAAAGTCCTTGCTCTAAGTCTTGCCTCTAAGGCAAGAGTTGTAGAACATCTTATAAATGAAGACATAACGTGATAGTGTCAACTCTTGCCCGTGGGGCATAAT
Organism: Capsicum annuum; assembly: GCF_002878395.1. Lineage (NCBI taxonomy): Eukaryota > Viridiplantae > Streptophyta > Magnoliopsida > Solanales > Solanaceae > Capsicum > Capsicum annuum. The sequence goes on along the minus strand of NC_061119.1, from coordinate 196,886,503 downwards.
TTGTAGTTTGAAAGTCTTTGAGCTAAGTCTTGCCTATAAGTCAAGAGTTGTAGAACATCTCATAAATGAAGACATAACGTGGTAGTGTCAACTCTTGCCCGTGGGGCATAATTTGTAGTTTGAAAGTCCTTGAGCTAAGTCTTGCCTCTAAGGCAATAGTTGTAGAACATCTCATAAATGAAAACATAACGTGGTAGAGTCAACTCTTGCTCGTGGGGCATAATTTGTAGTTTGAAAGTCCTTAAGCTAATTAAGTCTTGCCTCTAAGGCAATTGTTGTAGAACATTTCATAAATGAAAACATAACATAGTCAAGTCAACTCTTGCCCGTGGGGCATAATTTGT